>NC_092204.1:19873575-19907733 GCF_043381705.1 Parasteatoda tepidariorum
ATATTTAAAAACTCTCCTTTATTCCTTTTTAATGATAAACTCAAAAAATTAAGATGTAATACGAAAATATTTGATGCTATTTAATGTATTTATCCATTTAAAAAAAATTCTTTAAATTCTTTGAATTTCTAATTGACATAAAGTCATGAATATAATTTTAACAGACTCCGAAAGATTAAAAAAATGATAGGAAAAATATTTGAATAGTTGCTATTAAGTAATGGATACAAAGCATGCATGCTTACCATTATGAATTGATAAAATATATATTGATATACTTAATAATGTGAAACACTTTATCAGCTTCACGGATTTAAAAATTGGAAAACGTTGACATGTTTCAGGCACTCGAAAATAAGAGTTCGTTCTCAAGACTCACCAGATGCCAAGGGATAAAACAAAACAGATTCGTAGAAGAAAATGCTAGATTGCGAATGAAAACATTGGAAAATACTATGAAAGTGAAGAAAAAAAACTAGGAAAACTGTGGTAGATGAAGAGGCAAATCAGGCCAAGTTACATTTCCGAACTCTATTGAGAGTTGGTGAGTATTCATGTCGGTAACCAAAGAGCCGGCATTATAATGAACGAAACAATATTCCAGAGCATCAAGAAAGGTGAGCTGATGTAACAGGAGTTTAATATATATTGATGTTTGGATTCAAATTTATTTTGTTAAAATTTAAAAAAAAGAAAGAAAAAATATTTACAACAATTTTATTAACTATTAATTATTGTCTGCAAATTGACGAATGATTTAAAATTAATCGTTATTTTCGCCGATTTTAAATTAAACCAGTTAATTAACTTTTATAAAATGTGATTTCTTTCTATAAGCATTCTAAAAGTAAATTTTTTCACTGCTTTGTTAGATACGGCTATTTTAAAACTCAAGTAACAGTTATGCAACTATAAACGTTATAAACTTTCATTCATGATTTTCTGTTACCATCATTTTATTAATTGTTAATTAGTTATTTTATCAATTGTTTTATTTGCATCCTAATAGTGGATTTATTGCCGCACTGTTTAAACCCAATATTATTGAACGCTAGTAACTATTCTATAACTATAAATGCAATAAATTTGATTATAAGATTTTCTTTTACTACCATTTTATTAATTGTTAATTAGCTTTTTATCAATTGTTTTATTAGTATCCTAAAAGTGGATTTATTGCAGCGCTGTTTTATACGAATAGTATTGAACGCTAGCAACAATTCTAAAAATATAAATGCAATAAATGTAGTTATAAGATTTTCTTTTATTATCATTTTATTAATTGTTAATAAATTTTTTTATTAATTGTTGATTAATTTTTTATTAATTGTTAATTAATTTTTCACTAATTGTTAATTAATTTTTATTAATTTTCATCAATCGTTTTAGTAGTATCTTAAATGTGGATTTATTGCCGCATTGTTAGATACGAATATTATTAAACTTTAGTAACAATTCTATAACCATAAATGCAATAAACTTAGTTATAAGATTTTCTTTTACTATCTTTTTGTTAATTGTTAATTAATTTTTATTAATTGTTGAATATTTTTTTATCAATTGTTTTATTAGTATCTTGAAAGTGGATTTATTGCCGCATTGTTCAATGTGAAACGTTAGTAACAATTCTATAACTAAAAATGCCATAAACTCAGTTTCAAGATTTTCTGTTACTTTCAGAGAAAAAAATATATATTCTTTAATGCACGTGAGTTGAAGGAATATATGAATATCGATGCTTAAAGAAACACAACGATCATTCTGATATCTTTTTGCGATGGATAATCCTTTCTTTTTATCTTCATCTTTGGAAAAAAAGATTCCCAATGGTTATTTTCCTGAAGGCTATTCGTCATTTTGGGTGGCTCTAGGCTTAAGACATGTGACAATCGTAAAAGAAAAACTATTTTCTGAATGCATGCGAGGTCTATAACTGGACAGAGATGGAATAGGCCTTCACAATATGTTCCATTTAAGGAGAGACAAACAAATAAAAATATTCTTTTATTTTTCAAATAAAGAATGTCAGTATTTGAAATAAAATTCACTTAATTGAGAATAAAGCACCAAAATATTTCAACATTGAAGCAACCAGTTAATATATATATATTATATTATATTATATATTGTTGAATTTTTACTATGCATACCTGCCAACTTTCACTCTTTCTGAGAATGAATTTTCCAAGTGGTAGTAAAACAATTACCGAAAAACAATCTTACTCAAAAATATATTTATATTTTGACTAGGTTAAAATTCGCTGTCGTTATGATTACTATGCTTTTATATACTTGTTATAATTATTTATATGTACTGGTGGTCAAACTCATTTATAATTATTATTATAATTCAAAAATTTTAATGGCATGACTTGAGTTTCGGTACCACTTTAAATACAAAATTAAGATCTTCCGGGAAAACCGGAAGAGTTGGCAGCTATGACTATGATATTTAATATAGAAATAAAAGTTGCATGCAATGACCATTAAAATTTCAATCGGTGATTATTTTGACTTTTAAAATATTGATTCGGTGATACAGTAGGGCTCCTAATTGTTAACGAGTAAACGTCATCAGTTTCGTTGAATTCTGTATGGGTTGTCCACATTTATAAGCGCTAAGTTATTCTTAGCAAACTTCATATTATAAATCATAAAGGAAGTCGTACTACTTTTTTCCGAATTTTTCTTATGCCTTAGTGTACTATTCCCCATTGACAGAAACTGTAAATTAACCAAATAGAGTTTAAAGTTTTCCACGGTCTTCTGGAAACGCTAAAGATATAACGGTTGACTAGCGACTCAGCATTTGCGGAATTCGAAGAAGCTCACTCATTGAATAAAGAACTTTGAAAACTAGAAAGAGGCGGATCTTGCCACAATGGCGAAACGTCAAGATTCAGGAGACTTCCAAACAAAGGACTGAAGTGATTAAAGAATTTTAAAAACTCTCGATTAAAATTATGACATTGATGCGAGGGCATTGTTCACTTTTGGAAACATCTTCTTTACCACGTCAAGTGCAGCCAGCCATTGACACATTAAGTTTGGAAGTTTATTGTAAGAGCCCCGTTGTTTTATGAGATATTGTTCGCATAAAAATTATCAATTTAATGACCCTTTTAGCTATGGCGCGATTATGTTGTTGGAATCGTGGCTTCATTTATTATAAAATTTGGCTATGAATGGGCAAAATGACGCCCTCAATATCCCCAATTGGTTTCTAGAAACATCAATATGTTCATTATATTATTTTTTTTTGTTTTATGTCGATTTACCTAATATGCTCTCATAAATGATGACTTTGTTTTCTTTAGTTTCCAGCTGCTGGATTGTGTTTTTTTTTTCTTCGATTAGGAATGATTAATTGCAACTCCTTGCAAGTTATTGCGAGTTCTTTTCAAATCTGCACCAAGAATTTTTTAACGAAAGATTTTGCCAATAAGCAATAATAACAAAATAAAAGTTTTATAGTTTTATAATTCTATTTATTATCAAACTTTCATTTCACTATTAATACATAGATGATTCAAAATAAAATTGTACCTAATAAAAAAAAAGTTAAGTGAAATTTCAACGAAACTTAAATAGCAAATCTTTGAAAATGCGCTTTTTAAAAATGCAAAAGCATTGTATAAATGAAATTACGTAATGTCTAACTTAAGCTAATAGAAAAAAAATGAGATGCTTTTCAAATGTTGCTGTTCATTTTCCATCGTTTAGTAATATTCTTTTTAGACGGACATTTTTTTAAGCTTATTACAATCAGTAATAAGTGTAATTACGATTATAGGTCAATGACACAATTTGAAAAAAAATTATTCAATCAGCCTGCATTTAATTGAGCTTATTGCAAAGGGCTTTGTCTTATGCCAGAGCCTTGAAAATGATGATCTTAGCGTTTACTAGACTTAGTCCTAGTGTTTTAATTTTACTGGACTCCTGGGCTACGAAGCGGCCGTGCAGCTTCATCGTGGAACTTTAGCACTATTTTGGTTGAACATTGAAGTAAGCCGTCAGTGGGGTTGCTTTTGTGAATGTTTCAAGCACTTTGCTTGAATAACTAAAGAGGAATCAAAAATAAAATGAGCAGCTTGCTCTAAACTATGTTTGCTTGAAGTTGTACAGAGTTGTATCAGCATGAGGAAACGTTATTTTCAGAAAGGTTGATGAAATCATTTGTTTTGGTAGTTATGACATGAGGCGTCGGAGGTGAAATGTGCAGCTATTGGTCTGTAGTTTTTATCTGTGCTATAATTTTCAAATTTAAAGATTTCATTAAAATTTGCTGTTTTACATTCTATGGCTATATCGAAAAAATCTGAGTTTAGTTTGTATATATGCTGTGAATCTCAGCGTTTACAGAGAACTTGCTTTTATATAAATTGCAAATATTTTCTTGTGGTAGGTGAAGTTGAAGTTATTGTTTTCAAGTAAATTTGATTTTAAATTATTTTCTCACCCCAAAATATCAAGTACAAATAGCCTGATATAAAATGCACCTTTGTTGCTGCCATCTTGTGGTGAGAGTTATAGAGAGAAAGACAGTTGCTATTCATTGCTTTTAAGTTGCTTTTAATTTTCTTTTAAATGAGTTGCTTTTAAATTTGTACTAATTTATAAAAACTTTTGTAGAAAGCTGAGCAGTTGGCATCCCTGCGCTTAATGAATAATACTTTGAAACACTTTCTTCAATACCACACCACGGAGCCTTAATAGTTCAGGCGATAGAGCGTTCGCCCTCCAATGAGGTGAACCGGGTTCGAATCACAGTGATGGCTAATCGATACGAATTCAGCACTCGGCTCGCACCGACCATAGTGCTGACGTAAAATATACTCAATGGTAGATGAATCATGGGTTAGAGTCCCTTTGCCGTTAGCTTAACCGTGAGAAGCTTTTGTGGTTTTCCTTTCCATTTAATGCAAATGCGGGTTAGTTCCATCAAAAAGTCCTTCACGAAGGCAAATTTCTCCCAATACTTGGGTCCAGGAGTTTCCTTATCATTGGGATTGGGTTCAAAATTACACAGCAACGGAATTGAACATTAGTAGTCGTAAACCCAAATTTGGGCCGGCTGTTCAACGACGGTTGTAAAATACGACACCACAACAGGATAATGCAGCAGAAAATATGTGTAAAATATAGTTTATTTTCCTAGTTCGACAGTTGGAATGCTGGAATTCTTATGCATATTGCGTAATAAATATTTTTACGGCATTGTTGCATGACATTGTCACATGAACATTGTCAATGAAATGACGTAAAAAAGATTTATTCCCGGAAAGTGAAACTCATGCAGTCGATTTACAATCTACTTCCTGGGGAGACATAAATGATTAAGAGACTATCAAGATTATGCGACAAAGTTATACTTACTTTTCTTAAACCAGTTTAATTAGCAGTGACTGATATATTTTCTAATTAAACCTTATATAACTAACTAGGATAAGAACATTGGAATAGGGCGAAAGGCAGTAGGTTAATTAGGAAATACTCAAGACTTTTCCTTTACATTGCAAAGTGACGACTATAATATGCAAAATACGTGATAGCTAACAACACCGACCACAGTGCTGACGTAAAATAGCATCAGTAGGAGACGGACCATGGGTTAGAATCCCCTTGACGTCTAGCTAACCGTGATGGGTTTTTTGGTTTTCCTCTCTATGTAACTCAAATGCGGGTCAATTCCATCAAAAAGTTCTCCATGAAGGCTAGCTTGTCCTAATGTTTGACTTAGGAATTCCCTTGACTTCTGGGTTGGGTTCAAAATTACAATTATAAGGAGTTAGCAAATCCAAAATTGGGTCAACGTAGGTAATAAAATAAAATAGTTCGCTACATATAATATGTTTGAGAAGTTAAGATTGTGTAAGAAATAGTTTATTATGCAAATTCAATGCATATTCTTCGAATTTTCAGATAAATCTTTAGTTAACAAACATAAGAGCTCAAATATAACCCTTAGAAATACCATTAATCACAATTTTCAGCTTAATTAAAGCTTAGAAATTCACTCTTTAATAAACTGTGTCAGTGAAAAAGCTCATAATTTTTTTCGTCTCAATATTTTCATTGCCATCACGCTATGTCGGTGACTGACATATAGTTCGAGACACATTTTTCCACAACGCCATAACACGCGTAAATAAATTATAATCAATTTCAAAACATTAACTAAAAAAAGCAAGTCTTTGAGGCAAGCAAACACCATCCATTTGCATGTCTTGATATCGCGTGCCTCTAAACCATGATTTAAGTCTTGGTGTGATGGATGATCACGGAGCAGGTCTTGATCCAAGCTCGACAGTTTCTTCAGGAAATGCAAAAGGGGAGTGGTTGCTGTGGCATTTTTTTTCTTACCCGTTCTGCTTGCGTTACATGTGCGTTCTATGAATATGAAATACATAGAAAAATATGGTATTCACATTCGTGAAAGTAAATACATCTGTTTTGTATTTAGGTATTGAAAAATATAATATTGAAGTTGGTAGAGCTAATAAAAGTTCTTTTTTTTAGTATTCGCTAGCAATGGACGTTTTAAATAGGTTGTTATTTTAATATTTTGTCTTTTGACATTTGTTTACATTCAGACAGGTTCATACAAGTTTTTAGAGGGGTAACTTGCCGGGAGAACTGAAAAAGGAAGAAAAAAACTTGTAGTTAAAACATTTCTTTACAGCGAACTTTACAGCATTTGCGGTTTTCTCAATTTTTTTTCTCCCCATAAGACAGTGAACTATGTTAGAAACATACATGGGGCAACACTTTTGATTTCGTTACAATTAATGGAAGTAAAAGTACTTGTACTTCGGTACTTTTCAAATTTAGTACCTTTACCTGCTTTTTCGTTACTTTCTTTGGGGAAATGTACAAGCATTTGTAACGAAAATGGGCAAAGAAATCGTTACTTTGTTCTGAAATCTTTAAATATTTTTTTATATTGTTCACTTTTTTTCACATCGATCAAGTAAGTCCCTTCTCTCTTCTCTAAATTAAACACTCTTTCTTTACTTTTCTTACATCTGACGACAATGGGGGTGCAAAGAGGTCGAAGGTCATAACGTAACCACCTGGTCATAACATAAGTTCCTAGAAACTATTAGAAATATTTGAAACAAAGATAATTTCAAACAAATTTTTATCAAAACTTAAGAATATCACTGTTTGATGCTTAGCTGACCTTATATATATATATATATATANAGAGAGAGAGAAGGACTTAAAAACAAGAAACGCACCCACTGCCTTAAATGCGCTTAGTTTCATCAATCAGGCTTGCTGGATTGTCAAGTAGCATTAGAAACAACAACACAACACTCTTGCAGATAAAAATAACTCATGTTGATCATTGGTATTGAATTGATAACCTCATGCACTAAGGTAAACAAGCGATGAGCGATATTTTATTGTGCTAACCGGGACATCACAATAGCTTCTGTTTTTTGTTTCTTACAATTTTTTTTAAATTTTTTGTTATGCTTCATAAGCGTAATATAACGCATAAACGGTGAAATTTGGAAAGAAAATAAAAACTTCGACATTATTCAAATAGTCTCAAAATTAAGATGTTGGAATACAAAGCTCAAAATAAAAAAAGTTTTATTTGATATCAAGCCGATTTATGTCACACTTGTGTACTCTTTGCTTTTAAGAATTAAGAGATCAACCTAATTGGCATGTGAATTACTAACATTATAATAGTTACGGTTTGTTTGAGCTTTTTAATTACTTAAATGCTAACAATAATGGGGATTGCTATTTTCTTTAAGACTAAATAGATTAACCTAGTTGTTACTGTTGTCATCGTAGGACATTAAGGCAAGGAGGGTGATTGTTCTTGTTTTCCAGTGGCGCCATCTAGGGCTAAGAATTAGACTTTTGCCACAACCATACGTCACACCCGTTTATAGGGCGGACCCATTCATACAACCATTCATTCATCTACAGATCGTAATTTTGACCTGAACCAGAGAACAATCAGTTTCCTATTCAGTACCCTCAAAAGTATAATTTGTTATGAGAGCATGGAGGATTTTGTGTCCCGACAAATTTACGTGCACCAGTCACCATTTACTACACGGGGATTCTTTGGCAGGCTGGTTTGATTAACCAAGTAAAAACGTGAATTACTTACATTACAATCATGATTGATTTGCGCTCATTAAAAACTTTAACAATTATGATGATTGTTATTCTAAAGATTGACCTATCAATCAGATTGATTGAGATTAATAATCATGATTAATTTGAGCTTTTTAACAACAGTATAAGCTTTAACGATAATGTTGATGATGATTGATATTGACCTATCAATCAGATTAAAATATTTTGCAAGGTATCAATTAAGACAGACTTTTCGGTTATCGAATTCGTAGATTTATATGTAATGTCATTTAAATTTCTTAAACAAAAACATTTTTAAAAAATGAATATTATTGAAGAAAGTCATTAAATTCGTATATCTTATTAAGGCAGCAAAACTAATTTAAGAAAATCGATCGCCATATCATTCTTTCCATTTGTTAATCCTCATGTCTTAATACCACAATCTTTTTCAGAAGCCAAGTTAATACCTTCAAGTAGTATTTGGGGGGATTTGCGGAAAGCATTTTAAATCATATGAGACAATGAAGTCAAATAATGAAAATACATAAAGAAATCCGATGTGCGGTGTACTATGGCATATTTGGACCTTAATCCTCCATCTGTCGAAAGTACCCCACCCCTATCGAGGAAAATGACATTTATATTTGGGAATAATTTTCTATTTCGTTTTCCGGTTGAAGGAATGGTGTAATTGCATTTGTGCCTTCTAGCCTGGAAGTTCATCAGAATTTCTTCTGCCCAAATATGCTTCTTCCCACAAATGACGCAATACATTTTGTTATTATCTTCAATTTCATTGCTTATTAAAGTTTGGAACAATGTTGACGATACTTTTTTGAATATTTACGAAAAGAACACTTATGTAATAAAAAACAATGACATTAATATTGTCTCAAAATTAAAGAAATTTATTTTATCGTTATGGCAGCCTAAATATGAAAGAAATTTAGCTGCAAGCTGGGAAGAAATGAGAAGACAATTTTTTTTCTTCATATAAACAAATAAACTGAAAATTCTTCAATTTCATTGCTTATTCAAGTTTGAAACAATGTTGATGATATTTTTTTGATTATTTAAAAAAAAACACTTATATTATACAGAAACATTGATATCAATATTGTCTCTAAATTAAGGAAATTTATTTTATCGCAATGGCAGCGTAAAGCTAAAAGAAACTGAGCTGTAAGCTGGGGAGAAATGAGAAGGCAAAAAATATTTATTTTTTTCATTTAAACAAACTGAATAATCTTCGGTTTCATTAATTATTTAACTTTGAAACAATGTTGACAATGCATTCTTGAATGTCTAAAAAAAGACCACTTATATAAAAACACTAATATTAATATTGTCTCAAAATTAAAAAAATTTGTTTTATCGCTATGGCAGCGTGAAGCTGAAAGAAACTGAGCTGCAAGCTGGGAAGAAATGAGAAGACAATTTTTTTTTGTATATAAACAAACTGAATAATATTTTTGTATAAATATATTTTGTAGTATGCCTGTAAATTTATGCACTTTACACAAAAATTCAGAACTATACTTTAGGATTATATTAGAAGAAAGACGCGTTTTAAAGAAATAATAATGTGGAGAACTTATGTTGCTAGAGACGATAGATATTCTGAAGAAAGATATAGACATCATTTCCCTGCATATTGCTAAAAATCAAATGACAATAGCCTTCACCTGCGCAACGTGTTAAGTAAACTATCAGCACACACACACATACATATTATTACTACTAGAACAATAATTCTCACAACGCGAAGCTAGTTGACATCTCTGGTTCACATCATACAATTTTTGATCATTTTATCAAGTGATAGTTATCACATTGCAAGCGGGTCATGTGAAATTACGTTCTTGAAATTTCTGCGATTCATACGAAAGTTTAAAAAGTAGTAGCAAAACTAGTTCGTTTTAGCTCTGTCTTATAAAGAAATTATCTATTCGTAATTACTACAAATAAATATGATTCAGTATATATGTAACCAGTACTGCAATCATTCGCAGTAAATGTTTTTTTTTCTTTTATTTTTTTTTAATTTTTTTTTAAATTGAAGTTGCAGTTAAAGTGACTAGTTTGCTCCAACTTTCATGAAATCTTGCCTACTACTTTTTTAAAATTTTAATCTACAACAGCTGTAATAAATTATTAGGAAAAGTTGCCCGTATGCAATATGCAATGTGTTAAGCTACAAGATTAATAAATGTACAAAATATATCTACAAACTTTTTTACTACTTATCAGCCACATCAAATGATTACCACGACCTTAATGTATCTAATAATAGCCTGGTTGGTCGGGCATTGGGTCCATGTCCATGAGGTCGTGAGTTCGATCCCCGTCGGTCGAAAACTCTCCGTGCAGTAAATGGTGACTGGTGCACGTTAACTCTATCGGATCACAAAGTAATCTATATTACCATAACAAATTATACCTGTGGGGGATTGATCGTTCTCTGGTTCAGGTCAAAACTAAGATTTGTGGAATGGTGAAATGGGTCCACCCGGTAAACGGACAGTGACGTGTGTGTGTGTGGCTGAAGTTGTATTCTTGGCCATAGATGGAAACGCACGATCTGCTTCAAAATTTTTTTCGTTTTATCGAGCAGGTTTGCTGGTATGGCAAGTGACATTAGAAGCAACAACAACCATATATATTGGTATATTAACTATTCAAATTGTTTAACCAAAATAGTAATTATGAGAGAGATGGAATTATCCATTTAGTTTAAATGGAAGCATATTACAACTCTTTTATTTGGGAAAAAGACCTACAACACTGCTAAAATTTATATTTGAAAAAAAAAATTAGGTTAATTCTTCCAGTAATGGAGTAACTACAGATAAGTGAAAAATTTAAAAAAAAAAACATTTCTATACTAGGTAAGTAATCTTTGGAACGCTTTGGAAGATTTTTCATGACTAAACAGTATGCACAATTCAAAAGATCATGTATGAATCTTTTAGAAATGATGTTCGTGTCCATGCAAAAATCGAATCGACCAAAATGTGGACAGAAAGTTAAAAAATTCCTTCTAGCTTTAATACCAGCAATTTCGAAATATTTTTATGAAATTGAGATGTTTATATAAGAATATTTAAGACTTATAGTGGTATAAAAAAGAAAGAAACTTTAAACTTCCTCCCCTCATTTCGGCCGATGCAACTTTAGCAACTTCGATTCAGCTTTAATACCAGCAATTTCGAAATATTTCTATAAAATTGAGATGTTTATGCAAGAATATTTAAGAATTATAGTGAAATAAAAGAAGAAAGAAGCCCTAAACTTCCTCCCCTCATTTTGGTCGGTGCAACTTTAGCATGGGTAAAAATGATAACATTTATTAAAGCTTCAAGCATTATCATTCAAATTGTGTCCGCAGATTTGCCATGTAAAATCTGCTGAAACAATTGCTGCCCAAAAAAAAAAGAATAAATTACATCGAAATAGGATAGAGGTGTTCGTATTACTTTGTACTGTCAGAATTTTTGAGGTCTTAAAGTACGGTTAATAAGAAGGCTCTCTCTGGATCAATTACTCAGATTATTGATTTTTTCGATATTTGGAAGTATTACTGAACGGTATTATGCTACGTTATTCTGTTTTCCCACTTGTTTTTTGCAAGTTAGGAGTTTTTCAAGCAAATATCATTATGTATATCATTATATACTTTCAAGTAAACATCATTTATTTAAAATATTTATTTTAATTTTATTAGTGGTAAGATAATTTAACCACTTTATTTTTTGAAGTCAAAAAATTCTTTTATAATAAAAATGGAAATACAACCGAAGGAAATGCGACGTTCTGAATAACTTTTGATTTGATGGTAGATTTTTTGTACAATAACATGCTCAAAGATTTCTTTTTAAATCTCAAATGTGCTAGTTAATTGTACTCACGATACATAGTGTCGAAATCAGACAAAAATATGTTTCTTTTCGAAATAAAATTTATTTTCGAATATCCCCAAAATATGGAGAAAAGAGTTCAGTTTTGATATGGAAAATATGATCATAATAGTTAATCAGGGCAGCTGTCGAATGTGAGGACTATACGTAGTATATATGGCTATAAAGTATACTATGGAGTAATATACTTTATAGCGATACTGACAAGGAGTATCGCTATAAAGACACCCCTTGTCAGTATCGCTATAAAGTATACTACAATACATAATAAGAAAATGAATAGTGGTCAACATGTGTTATATATTAATAATAGAGCGAAGCTGACCGATTCTTAAATAGATATGGCATTTAACGCATTGCTGACCGGTCACGAGTTAACTCGTGTTTTCGTGGTCAAGCGTTGGTGACCGGTCATGAGTCATAACAACAGAGATGCCAACTTGCTCCGGACAGCAAATATATATTTTAAAGTTGTAGTTTATCAATTGTGATTCTTTGTTTCATAAATTCAATTTAGTAGATTTTTATCCACCACTAATTCCAAATAATTCGTAGGCTTATATAATTCACCACTTTATAGTACCTATGTCTTCAGAACTCCATTTGCTCCCCAAACTTTAATTTTGTCAAGTATGTTTCTAAGTTTATCTTCAAGATGAATGGGAAAAGGGCCGTAAGGTCTCAGACGCCCAGTTCCACTACAACGAACGAGTACCTATGTCATGCTATACATTTAAAAAAGCAAACAAAAATAATCAATTATTCGAAAAATTTACTTTGCAGTAATTTACTGTTTTTTTTAATTATTTTGGAGTGTCCGGAGCAGTTGGCATCTCTGTAGCAATCATGTTAGTGATCTCGTGGTGACTATTTTAAGAAGTGGGCGTAAGTTTCCTTACTTTTCAAGTTTTACTATTTAATTTTCTACCAATTTATTATAACTTTACGAAACCAGATAGATTTGCAAAACTTGCGGTGTAGCATTACTCGTAGATGATTGTTATACTTTTTATGATACGAAAAAGAAATATTAAGAGTTGAATAATAAATAAAAATTTTTAAAGTTTATTTATATTGTTTTACTTCCATATCCGTTCCACGGAAAAGTTGCCGGTCAGCAATGTGTTAAGATGATCATAGCTATATCAGCTTCAACAGTATATAAACATAGCTATATCAGCTTCAACAGTATATAAACATAGCTATATCAGCTTCTACAGTATATAAACATAGCTATATCAGCTTCAACAGTATATAAACATAGCTAAATCAGCTTCAACAGTATGTAAACATCTTCATGGACAAACTCATCAGTGAATTCCCTGAAAACGTATACGATTGCACTACAAGTGACTTCAACATATTGCTAGACATTGATCTTATAGATGACAACACCAGAGTTACAGACAAGGTAGTTTACGGACTATCTATCGCTTACATAACCTTTTCTTCGTCGTTGACAGATTTTTTTTTATCTTATGTAAATAGTTGCATACATTTTTTTCTATTATTTTCTATTTTAATATTCCTGCGTAAGTGTTGATATTATTCTGACCCCTGTAAACATTATTATATTTTAATCTAGTTTTATCTTAATTATGTTCCTTAATTATGTTATCTTAATTATTTCCTATCGATTTCATCACATGATTAACCGACTGATTTCCCACTCTTGACTTTACTATCAGGTGCTTGGTAACCCCTCTCCCCCAATTCTACTCCCACTTCACACACTTCCCATTTATATGTCTAAAAAATCTGACGAATCAGTAAAGGCCGCATCGCGTCCACACACCGAGATTGGAGTTATGCTCCAATTTTCTAAAAAATTAGGAGTTATTAACTTCCTCTCCATAGTCTAGTCGATCTGCTCATTCTAGTTGAAGTATGATGTTTCAAGATTTGAGTTATGTTCTAATTTTCTAAAAAAATTTGAAAGAAGTTATTAACTTCCTCTCCTTAGTCTAGTCGATCTGCTCATTCTAGTTGAAGTATGATGTTTCAAGATTTGAGTAATGTTCTAATTTTCTAAAAAAATTAGAAAGAAGTTATTAACTTCCTCTCCTTAGTCTAGTCAACCTGCTCATTCTAGTTGAAGTATGATGTTTCAAATTGTGGTAATGCAGGATTCATACGCACCTGAAAAAAATTTAAACATCGTAGTAATATTTATATATTATTATGTTTGTAGCTGCCAGAATATCTTATTTTCTCTGAGAAAATATAAGTATATCCGAAGGTGAAGGATATGAAATTTAAATTCGAAAGTGGAAGCTAATATTAAGAAATTTTCAGCTTCTTTTTAACAAAATTGATACCAGTTTTTAATTTTTTTTTCCAGTTGCGTACAAACTCTGTAATAGTTTTCCACACGTAATTTCTTCTAAAACATTTGTTGGCAAAAGAAAAAGGGTTTAGAAAGAGTTAATATGGATACGCTTTTATTATTTTGATAAACCCCTGTACGACTGCATCTAATTATAGTATGTGCATGTAATCGTGCGTATAATAATCAATTCTTTTTTCCCACCAAATTTAGTGGGAATCATGCTACAAAGACCGGATAAAAATAAAGATAAACCGATATATGAAATAAAAACTGTAGATGTATGATTCCAGCTGTGGCGTTGAAACTGTCACCTTTTCGAATCCATTTCGATTCCAACAAGGCCTTTTGTAGGGTTTCTTTTCTTTTGAAAAGAAAGACAGGTGCATCTGCAAAAACTTTGAATCTCTTGTCCATCATTTCTTGATTTGCAGTCCCTCCCATCCTCTCAAACACCCATATTCTATCCATCAATCGAAGGAAAGCATTCCGAAAAAAGAATATTTTTCTAATGTGTTCTTCAATGCTTTTTTTAAACATTTTTCTCCATTCATATTCAGAGCTCCAGAAAAAATATTTTTTTTCAAGCAAAAACTTGAATTATGGCACTAGAATTTTTGTTTTGGATGTCATAATTTGACAAGAATTGATAGGGAATGTTTTGCTTACAATATAAATTGAAATTAATTTTAGCATTAAATATAAGATTTCAGTCATTATATTAACTCCATGTATAGCGAGAAAAATCAGAAATGGAACACACCTAATAACTTTTGATCTAATTATCGGAATTCATGTAATTAAGATTCAATCTTAACAGTTCAAAAACTAATATTAAATTTGCGAATTAATCACTTACCATACCTTTTGTGAATAAACTTAACTTCGTTTTAGAATTTGGATCCCCAATTTGTGGGGCACAGCCGTAGTTTGGAAATATAGTCCCTATAATTTAGGCGGAAGATCAGTCACAAGTTTAGGACCCTTTCTAACTTGCCATGGTTTGGGAGCAATTGTTTTTCTAGTAGAACAAAATTTATGATTAATGTAATAACTATATATGATTCTCAGTTTAGTAAATTAGATTTGAAATGATTTTGACCACCACTAGATACCAAAAATTAAAATATGTTGATAAAATGCCACTTTGTTTTTGTCATAACAAAGGTACACTTTTTTGTGAAGTTTTTTATTATCTTAACGTTATTCATTATGAATATTTATTAATTCTTCCTATTCTTTGTAAATATTTTTTCTTCTTGTAATTTTAGTTTCCCTACTTGTAAATATGTCTTGTAATTTTCTATACCTTCCATTATTTGTTACTTATTACCATGGCAAAGTGCTATACTTTTTTTTCTACCTTAACATGTGCCATTATTTGTTGCATTTTATGTAATCTGTCTATTGTTTCTGTTTATGTTCTCATTACAGGATGAATGGGAAAAGAGCCATTATTGCCCTCAGGAGCCCAGCTAGGCCAGACCAGACCAGACTTGTTATCTCATTGTGAAACCTTTAAAGTTTTAACAGAATTCTGTAAACTTTAGTATTTAATACTCTTCCAATTATTATAATTTCTTTGATAGAAGACGGAGCAGTTGGTATCTCGGAGACATTTGGAACTACAGTGAAACCTCTCGGGAGTGACCACTCTCTGTTCCACGGTAAAATGGTCGTTAATTGAGGTTGGTCGTCCTTAGGGGTTACCTCCATTGACTTAATGTTTGATTTTTCTCAAACGATTTTAATTTTATTCAATGTCATTTTCTTGGTGAGGAATTGCCACTTGTGTTGGCGTCATGAAAACCGGATAAATTAATAAAATTTAGCGTCAATAAAAATGAGCCCTACTGATATAATTTTTTTTTACAACCATCGCTGAACAACCGACCCAATTTTTGGGTTTATGACTACTAATGTTCAACTCCGTAGCCTTGTATTTTTGAACCCAATCCAGAAGACAAGAGAACTCTTGGATCCAGTATTGGGAGAAATTTGCCTTCGTGGAGGACTTTTTGATGGAACTAACCCGCATTTGCGTTACACGATGAGGATGATCACGAGCACCTCCAACCAGGGCTAAAGAGAATAGAAGGGCTGGTTCACTCCTTTGAAGTCACTCTAGCCGCGCCAATCCTCCGATTTTCTCTAGTGACGTCACTTTGGCGCAAAGCTCGCACTTTTACTTCAAGAACGGAGCGTTCGGCCTTACTAGCTCTAACTAATATTAGATCATTTCTTTTTGCGAGATATTCTAAGACATTTGTTATTTTCTATAATGATTTTCCTCAGTTTTTGCAGTGAATTTACAAGAATTTAAAACTATTATCGAAATGCCAGTTTGCGCGATTGCAACTTGCAAAAATTCTGATATAAAAACAAAAGGAAAAAGTATAATTTTTCGCGTGTTCCCTAAAGTAAATGAACAACTATGTAAAGAATGGATTCCGAAATGACACAGTTAATATAAAACAGCAATACGTTTATTCTGTCGTAAAGAACTTTTATAAAAATTCATTATCTAAATAGAAACCGCCTCGTTACTTCATAAAGAAAGGCAGGTGAAAAGAATTAAAAAATAGATAAAGTCAAAGAAAATTAAAATGTAAGTAAAAAGTATAAATAAAATATATAGTATATAGTTGAAATTCTCCTAATTTCATAACATATTTTTTAATGTAGTTATTCTAAATATTTATGATTTTTTTTAAAAATTATATTCTCTTCAATTTAAATATCTATAAATTATATCATCGTAAATTTAAATATCTATAAACAATTGTAAAATTTCTAATGTCATTATGAACCTAAATTATTATTTTGTTTCAGTAATTAGCGTTTAAGGTTGATGTTTCCTAATGATTAAGTATGAACAAATTGCTATTAACGACATATTTTAAAATCAGGGATTCTAAATTTAACTCAACTTATCGTTATAAAAGAATTTGTAGATAAAAAAAGTGTCGATATATGCTTTCATTTTTCTTAATAATTAAAGCTAAAACTAAACTTTTTAAAATAAAGTATTTATAATGTCATTTTTGCCAACTAGTAAAACATTTTTATAAGTTTAAAATGTTTTTTTTTTTAATATAATAACCTAGAAAGTTTTTTTGAACTATGTTTATGAACGGAAATAATGTGTTAATTACGTAAAGTTTGAAAGCTAATAACCAGAAAAAGTCTAACTTATTTTTACAAAGAGAAAGATGTAAAATTATCATATCTCTGCTTGTGATCTCCGAGATCTGTGGACACAGTGACGTCATGAGGAGGGAAATCGTAGCTTCAGCTCTAAGAGCGGAGTAAACTAGCCCTTCTATTTTCTTTAGCCCTGACCTCCCACGGTTAGCCTGACGGCAAGGGGACTCTATCCCATGATCCGTCTACCACTGAGGATATTTTTCGTCAGCACTGTGGTCGGTGCAAGCCGGATGCGGAATTCGTATCGACCAGCAATCGCCGGGATCGAACCCGGTTCACCTCATTGGAAGGCGAACGCTCTATCCCCTGAGCCATCGCGGCTCCAACTGATATAATTAAACAAATTTACCAATTATCAATGACAGAACTACTTAAAAATAATAATAATTTTTTTTGAAGTTATACTTTTTATGCGACTTCCAACAAGGTTGCGTTAAACGTTTAACGCTACCTTTTTATTGGCCGGAAAATCACGTAGTAGGATCCAGTTTTCCCTCATTCATTTCCAAATTGTTTTGGTTCTCACTAGCATAAAAATAATAAAAGTCATAAAAGTATCGTTTTTCTATAAATATTTTTTTCGTTTGTTTTGGTACACATATAATTTAATAGGGTAGTATATTTTATTTTCAAATTTAGTGGATAACAATTGCAAAAAGTGAGTGAAAACAATCCCACGGACAATGCGACGGATTTAAGGTTATGTCAAGGTACGTCTCTTGTGAATATCAATTGATTGTTAGGTTTTCTCTTCTGAAATTACATTATGACGCATTCACATACATTATTAATACAAATACATTTTCCAGGGCGAGACGATGAGGCAACCACAAGCACTTCCACTGGTTCAAGAGGTCCACGAGGGAAAAATGCACAATATTACCGTGATTACAGAGCACGGAAGCGAGCGGAGCAGGAAAAAGAGTCGTTGAGTAGGACTAGTAATCCTTCTACGACTGCTGATTCTTCTACAATTAACGTCGCAGGTTGCGAAGTTTAACTTCTTCCGCGAGGAGGGACTTCACGCACTATTTTTTTCTAAAACTCTCTAAATAAGAGCCTTACGCAAATATTTTGAATACATTTTAATCTCCTTATTTGTTTTGTTAATATTTTTTGTTTTGACACTTTTCGTGTTTCATTGTTTGACCTTTACCGGATTTGGTGCAAAGGTTCGCCCGGTCGCTGTTAGAGGTTTTGATGGTCTCTCCTAAAGGTTTTCTTCAATACAATGTCCATGGAGAACATTCCGCGCCTTCTAAAAGTGGTCGTAAATAGAGGTGGTCGCTACGCAGATGTGGTCTTTTTGGACGTTTCACTGTATTTAAAACGGTCATAACGGAACATCCTGTATTGAACAAGATATTTCACTGTTGTTGTCATTGAAATTGCATTGCTTTAGAAAAATTTATTAACTTGTAAAAAAGATAAAAGTACATTTTAAACTATATTTGATGGTTTTGACATAATAATTTCATTTTCTGTTTTTTTACTCATATATATCTTTCCTTTTTCTGGTTTCGTAAAATGTCATGATTCTCAAATCGCGTGCATTAAGAACATAAGTAAGAGTTACATTTTGAAATCATCTTTCAGTGATGATAACGTCTTTTTCTAAATGTAAGTAGAGTTACCGATTTGTCTATTTCAAACAAAAAAATATTTTTCAGTTGTAATATATGATTTAAGGTTTAATAATTTTTTTTTTGCTTTACAAAGTTTAATAGTTATTTTTGTTTGGTTATATTAAAATAGTTTTTAATCATTTTAGCAACCATAATATGCAAAGAGCAACTGTAAGTATTAAAGACCTGTCATGTATGATTACCCAAATATGAGTTTATCAGTTCAATCTGAAATTCTAAAAAATAAAATCTGCTTATTTTAACTTTTATTTCCCTCATTCTTTAAGTATTTAAGAAAATTTTCCACGAAAGCAGAATAAGTTCCCAATTATGAATATGTAAAATTTATTTTGAATTTTTTTTTCCTGTCATTTTTTATTTCTTATTTTACTGAAAGCGTGAAAAAGTTTTCAAAATTATTTATCTTTTTGTTATTTCCGCGCTCGCACGTTTTAATGTTTGTAACAGTTAATTTCCTCCGTTAAAATTTAGAAGCTTTATTTTATAAAACCTTATATATTAAAAATTAGTAAATGTTTTTGATAACTGTATAAATCTCTGTATTTGTTCTGTGGGGTATCACGTGACTCGAATTAACAACTGACAAGAATTATTTTTCCACATCTTTCAAACTTTCAGTGCGCCAAGTTACCTCACGACCTACATAAAAATTTATTAATGTCTAATAAATAAGTATTGTACTATATGAGTATTTTTAGAAAATATAAGTCTCACTCTTCTTTATAAAACCAGTTTTAAATGAATTTCGTCATGAAAAAAATTTTTTTTAAAAAAAAAGGAAAAAGTACCCACTATATTCAGTGGTCGGAAGTAGTGGACTATAAGTAGTGAAACTACTGTAGTCGCTACTTTTTTTCGTAGTTAGTAGTGTAGTTAGGGCTTGCGCTAAACATTCGCCACCTCGCCAAGTGGGATAAAATCGTAAATTAGCGAATAAAACTTGGTTTGGGGGCAAGTATTGGCGAATGATTTTTTCCGCTGAAAGGAAATTGAAATTATGACAAAAATAATTTTTCTAAGCAAATCAGTACTTTTTATTCTATTACAGTAATTTTCAATAAATGCGACGTGTAACCAATTAGATTTTGGTCCAAATAATATAAGCCTGTAAGAAACTACAGTAAAACAGTTTTCTGTGGGGGAAAAATGAATCGTAAAAAGTTGTTAAGATTTGCATTTGGTGATAAATTTCGAAAATTGGCGAATAATTTTGATAATATGGTTAACTGGCTAATAATTTGAAATCCTCAGCGCGGGCCCTGGTAGTGTGATACTTTTTAAAACAAGTAGGGTTGTGAGAATTTTATTGATTATTTTTAAAGTTAGAGCAAAAAAAAAACTTTAAATTTCCTTATTTGTTAGAAACGTATCTTTATATTTAATTACGAAATTTTATGCAATTGTTGAGGAAAAAAACGAAATTTTATGCAATTGTTGCGAAAAAAACAAAATTTTATGCAATTATTGCGAAAAAAACGAAATTTTATGCAATTATTGCGAATATAACGAAATTGTATTCAATTATAGCACATATTAACCAAAGTAATTGATTTAAGTTGCAGATTCATTGCTATATTTTCTGACATAGAGTGTTCAAAAACAATTTTGTTTTTCAATCGCATTTGTTGCCAACCCTTCAATCCTTTGAAAGCTTTAACTTTATTGATAAGTATGAGAAATCGCATGACCTAAAGTTATAAAATAATCCAATTATTTTGTTCAAAATAAAATAATCCAATTATTTTCTTGAGTATGTCAAAAACGTCAAAAGCTGAAAGTGTTTCCTCAACTATTGTAGGGTAGTGTATATTGGCATTTTGAGATGTAGCTGTCTATATTTTGATACGAAACCAGCCTTAAATAAATCTAACAGTACAAAAAAAATTTAAAAAAATTTTAAATTGTTTACGCTGATGTAAACAGAATATATGCTCTAGAACTGCAGGTATTAGGAATAAAAAAAAATTTTTTTTTTAAAGAGAAAATTTTAGAAATACTTCTTGATATGTTTGGACATATTCTGAAAATATGAAGCTTTTATTAAACCAGTTTTAAATTATGGCAAATATACATTTCATTTTGTGCGTTCTGGTGATATAATATGCACATTTTTCTATTAATGTTTCCCGATGTTTTTAGGTATTTTTTAATTCAATAATGTACAAAATTGTGAAAGCTTTGCAGAGTGTTCTTTTTTTATTAAAACAATGTGATTTGTTAAAACAATTCTGGAATTTACTTGATCTGGACAAAATAAGTTTATTTAAAAAATTTTTTTAGATATATTTCTACACTGAGAAAATAATATGATTAAGACTATCAGAATGTGGTAAAATTTACCGTGTTCCTGGTAGTTTTGATCATAACATTTTTTACCAGAACATGTTCTTACATTTGTAATTAAAAAAATCGTCTAAAAATATAAAAAAAACTGTTTACAAAGTACTTTTTCGCTGGTGACCACCCTATAGATTCACGTTCTATTATTATTCTATGGTTAAAACCAACTGATGATTATTTTATATGGTTAAAACCAACTGTTAAAACCAACTTTCAAACACCGAGAAAAAATGGTATGCTCAAAACTACCTGAATATGGTAACATTTACAGTGTTTCTGGCTCCATGGGCACCAAAATATGGTCTAAACCAGGGATGGGCAAACTTTTTTGGTTGAGAGCCAAAAATCGAGAAAAAAAAATGTTTGGTGGGCCAAGTAAAAACTTCAAAATTTAAAAGAAAAAAAAGCGATGTACAAGTTTTAATTTAAATATTTAGTGAGATGAATGAAATTGCGATTTCATTTTTAAAAGTTCCTTATATTGAGGGTCGAAGTGAGATGCACTTATTTTAAGGCAAGAGGCTAAATGCTTGTCTGTTAGTCTACTTCTGAAAAGATTTTTTCTATGGTTCATAATTGAAAACTCTTGTTCACGTATATAGGATTAAGCAAACATTGCTAGCATGGATTTTCCGGGCATGGAATATTAGACTTTGGAAACTAGCTTTTGGTAATGATTTGTAAAACTCAAACTTTGGCATATTTAGAAACAACTGCTTCAGACAGGGGTGAAAGCGAGACGGAAAAGAGGAAAGGGTGGTAGTGAAACCATTTCAGTTATAACTAGTTTTCGGGAGGAGTTAACTTATTATTTGTAAAACTGTTCAACAATATCTACTACTTTATGCTCGGAAAATAAGCAGCTTTATATATAGACTAAAATTATAAAAGAAATCTTGATAGTTACAGATATTTTATTTTTCTCGGAAAAAATGCTAAAATGAAATGTCTTTCGTACCAGTTTCCTCACTTTTCCGTCTTACTATATAAGGACTTTCAGCCATGGCTTCAGATGATCGTTAAATTGTCTGCTCGTTGGAGCTTGAAATGCGCAGTCTGCCACATGTGAAGTACAATTCACCTACATTAGATTCCATAAGTTTGCTCCTCGAGAAAGACAAACGTTATTTGGAGCCAATCTATGGCTATTCTATAAAGAACTTCTGCTTTCAACATTTTACCAATTGAAGTATTGAAGCTGTCAGTGCTAACTATTTCCATCAATTAATGTTTTGTGGAACGAAAAATAGAGAAAGTAAAAAGGTCACAAGTACTTTGTTACAAAAGAAAAAGCATAAATAGCTTTCAACAAAGTCGACAAGAAAATGGATGTACGTTGTTTCTATTTGCCACTGATCGGCAACTTCAAATTCTATCCGCGGGCCGGATAAAACCTTCCGGTGGGCCACAGTTTACCCATCCCTGGTCTAAACCAAATGGGTTTTCACCAAAAATCTCGGTATCTATTACGAGGCGCTTAGGTTTATGATTTTGGTATAATTAATATGGTTTTATATTTGATAAAATTTGATAAATGTGGTAAAATTTAGTAATTTTATAATGATATCTTAGAGTTTGGCATAAAAATAATTTATTCAGTTTTTTTTTGCATTTTTTACTAAATGCGTGATAAGAAGAACTATGATTTTGATAACCGGAATTTCCGGTAAACCATTACCACCTGAACGGAAAAATTAGCAAATGTATGGTAAAAACCGTATATTTTGGTTTTATTTACTAGATTATGTTTTTTTACCAGAAATGTCATTACCATACAGTATGTATATGGTAATTTTAGTGGAATTTTATTTCTCCGTGTAAACTAACATTTTTGAAACGTATGTCCCCCAAATTTTCACTTAAGACCCGGGTCAATTTTTTACGAAGAGTAGAATATATATATAAAAAAAAAATCACAAAGTGAACATTCTTGTGCTACCGCTATATATTTTCTAGATTTAGTATATTTTGGATTTTGAATTCTTTTAAATAGGTTTTGACACAGCATTTTAGTTGATTGGTTTCCCCATTCTTTTTTTTATCAAGAAAATGAATAAACATTAATTACAAAAAAATATTTCTATTTTATGAATATTTAAATTGTTATTTAAGATTAAATACTATTTTAAATAGTACAATTTTTTACACTAAAGATTACACATCGAATTTTTTTTTTTTAGTTTTTAGGTGAATGAGATTTTTGAAATAAATTTTTAATACTTTTGTATTGTTGATTTTCAATCTGCAATTGGTTTCTCGCTCCAATCTACAGTTTTTACTTACTTATTTTTTAAATAACATTTTTAGTCTATTTTTTGTCGAAATGTTAATATTAAGTTATAATAAATATGCTTGCCAATTTTGAAAAGGTCATACATAACAGAGGTCACACAAATCTTGTGACAAATTTCTTAGAAAGTTAAAGCACATCATCGGTATTGAAACTGCATAGGCCGTCATCATACGCCACTAGGAGCACTTCCCCTATTATGGATAGCTTCAGAGCAGTTCATAATAGAAAAGTGCCTTTAGCGTATTTCGACAATTTCAGACATGGGTTCCAATGTAATTTTAATCTTGAGTTTGTGCCCTAACTCCCCTGGAAGTTTGTCGCAACATTTACTCGATTCCCTGTTATATATAGCATTTTTAACTTGTACATTTTTACAGAAAAATAGTTTAAGAGGTCGTTTGAAAAACCCATAGTATTAGGAGCAAAACTAATTTCAGATATTAAATTCAGATTCAAATCTCCACACCCGAATTAGACAAGATCTAGTATTTATATAAATGCAACAAAAAGTACGTTCCGCAGTGTTATTCATTTTGAGTGTTATTCATTCGCAGTGTTATTCGAGCATGCTCCAAACACAGATTGCGGAAATTTTTTTTGACAGTCACTTTAATTAAAATGAAACTATTATATTTAACATTAAACTTTAAAAATATGTCTTCGTAGTTTTGAGTTATAGTTTTCATCTACTTACGTATTCATTTTAAGCAAAAAGAAAATTAATCGGTTTTTAACAATACTTCATTAATAAACTACTTTATGAAATGTTTACTTTCAATTTATTTTCCATCAAAATCATGTATAAAAGATTTAAATATTGAATATGATGATTTTCATCCAATTGCTTAAGGTTTCTATTATAATTAGTCACTGTTTAATTATAGTTCGAAAAATTTTCCGAAAATTTTCCCTTAGGATTAAATAACTTATGCTACTATAATTCTATAATTATACTCTATCTCATATTTTCTAACCTTACTTTTTTTAAAGTATGTTTTCGAATATTTCGTCTATAAATTTTAAAAGTAATTTTACTGTCATAAGGTCCCGTACGATATTTTCTCAAAAGAGTTTGGAATTATGTTAAATATATTTATAGTTTTCAGCTTACTAAATTAATTAACATAGTTTACTTTAAACCAATCTTTGAATAATTTTTTCTGCTCTAACAGTTATCGGAATAAAAATTTTAGGCAGAACATTCTGCATTTATGAGAATTTAATGCTTGTTTAAAAGTAGTTGTTTGCTTTAGTTGTAGAAAATTAGAAACTAATGAGAAAATATGCGCAATTCTACAATTTTAAACTGATTGGCAATATTTTAAAGTGTAATGTTCCAGTTGTTCTTTTAAAGTTTAATGCATGCTAATAAATATACCTATTTACGAAACATTCTGTCTCTCTCAATTTTATACTTCACCCCTTTGCTTACGGCAGGTTCAATAAGTGGACCAGGATGGCTTGATCTTGCTAAGTACCGTAAGGAAATGGTTAATATACACAAATCATACATATGTGAAAATTTTATGCAACAATGAAACTAAAGGTCTGATTAACTCAAATCTGTAATTTTAACTTAGCTTTCAGTTTTATGAAATACAATTTTGTAACTGCTTACAAACATTATCTAAATTCTAAATGTTCTAACAGACAGGTAGCTAAAAGTAATTTAGATAAATAATAATAGAAATATTCTTAAGGTTAAAAATAAACTAATATAAGTTAATTGTTCAAATTAAATAGACTAAAATAAGGTGATTGTTTTGTAATCAATGTTTTCTATTTTCTTGATACACTCAAAAATCTTTTTGTTCACCTTAACACCAAAAAAGGTAGGCAACTTCTTTAATTTGGTGCAGTGGCCACCAAAACCCAAGGATATTTCCTGGTGCTGTGAAACGCCTAGAATAATCTTTCAGACTACTAGGTGAGAAGTAGTCTCTACCAACCACTATGTTTGTTATTGAGCAGTGGTGGCTCAGGGAATAGAGGAATACGAATTCCGATTTGGGCTCGCACCGACGGCAGTGCTGACGTAAAAATATCCTCAGTAGTAGACAGATGTTAGTTAGAGTCCCCTCAGAGTCAGGATAACCGAGGGAAGTTTTCGTGGTTTTCGTCTCCATGTAGCGCAAATGTGGGTTAGTTCCATGAAAAAGTCCTCCTCCGTGGGTTAGTCCTGATCGTAACACGGCTCCCAGTAGAACACCGAAATCAAGAATCACTAGCTGTGGTCAGTGTGTGGGAGGGAGATCACTTGGATCAGGATACGAAGAGGCCGAGGGAGTGCAGTATCGGTCCTCGTTAAACTGTTATACCGTAAAGTGCTTGACTTACAGCGCAAGTCGTTGGGCAAGCAAAACGGGGGATCTATCCCCTCAGCAGGGGATTGAAATGTTTTCCAGACCGTCAGAGATGATTTCCAGATCGTCTTCAATAGCACATTGTAGAGTCTCCTTACCGTCAAACAAACCGTCAGTGGTTTTCGTGGTTTTTCGCTAAATGTAACGCAAATGCGAGTTAGTTCCATCAAAAAGTTTTCCACGAAGGCAAATTTCTCCTGATACTTGATGTAGGAGTTCCCTTGTCTTCGGGATTGGGTTCAAAACTACAAGGCTATGGAGATTAACATTGGTAGTCGCAAAATCAAAATTATGTCGGCTGTTCAACGACGGTTATAAAATAAAATAAAATAGCCCATTATACAGCTCTAGTGCGATTTAAATAAACAACTTCAATACCTTCTAATTTTTGAATAAAAGTTTTATTATCGTTGAAATGTTGGTTTTCTTGCTAAGAATTGTTTCAAGTTGAAAATTAAACATATAAATTAATAATCTTGCTGTATTTTTGTGTTTAAAAACCTATATCAGTTAAGAAAACAATTTACTCAATTTTGGCGTAGCTTGGCGTGTTCTTTGGCTGGTAAATAGCGAAACGAAACATAGCTTATTACTTTGTGTTCAATGGATTTTTAGCAATTATTTCCTAAAAAGTATTTCCTTATCCATTAGTTTGGCCTCGTATAGTATTTATATTTCTATTCTTTACTCTCTTTTTGAAGTCTAGAAGAAAAAAGTTTATTGCTATTTAAAAAAAAAAACACGAAAAAACAGCCTTTTCTTATTTATTTTTCGTTGGTGAATTGCCAAAATGTTTACATGGACTATGCAGTGATCATGTTTCAGTATTAGGAGTGGAATTTATATTGCTGCCAACGATGTATTTGCGCAAAGGAAAACTTGTTTTTTTTTTCCTCCTCTGAAAAAACCCCTAATCCCGGAATTCTATATTTTACTTTCTTTTCCTTCCGTTTTCGTCTAACTGATATAAACATCGATAATAAAGAATGTTAAAAGATGCTAAAATACTGTTTTACAGACGTAGGCCATAAATTGTTTTTGTATCAATTTGTAGAGGTTTGTATTTCCATAGCTTAAAGAGGCAATAATTATTTTTTTCCCTTTTAAACAATTTTATTTTATAACCGTCGTTGACTACTAATGTTCAACTCCGTAACCCTGCAATTTTGAACCCAATCCAGAAGACAAGGGAACTACTGGATCAAGTGTTAGGATAAATTTGCCTTCGTGGAGGACTTTTTTGATGGAACTAACCCGCATTTAAGTTGCATGGATAGGAAAACCACAAATACCTCTCATGGTTGGCCTGACGGCTACCGGTCTCTAACCTATGATCCGTCTACCGCTGAGTATATTTTACGTCAGCACTGTGGTCGGTGCGTGCCGGGTGTGGAATTCATATCGACCAGACATCGCTGGAAAACAAACCCGGAGCGCTCTATCCCCTGAGCCACCGCGACTCTAGTTAAGAAAAGTAGCATTCTCAAAGAGCTTCCCTTCGTTAAATCTGTAGAAAACTAAAATTATTTTGTAGTAATTTCGCAGTGCAGAGGATGCATATATACGGGATGCTTGAGTGAAAGTGCTACATCTTTGTTATGGGACACCGGGGTTTTCAGATATATATTTTTTTCGGACACTCTAATAACAAGCAAAATTATTTTGGTACTTTCAATATTTAAAAAAAAACATTCTAATAGTTACTAAGAGCCGTGGTGGCTCAGGGGATAGAGTGTTCGCCTCCCAATGAGGTGAACCGGGTTCGAATCCCAGTCGATACGAATACCGCATCAGGTTTGCACCGACTTACAGTGCTGACGTGAAATATCCTCTGTGGTAGACGGATCATGGATTAGAGTCCCCTTGCAGTCAGACTAATCGTGAGAGGTGTTCGTGGTTTTCCTCTCCATGTAGCGTAAATGCGAGTAATTTCCATTAAAAAGTCCTCCACGAAGGCAAATTTCTCCCAATATTTTATCTAGGTCTTCCCTTGTCTCCTAAATTAGGTTTTAAATTATAGGCTACTGAGTTGAACATTGGTAGTCGTGAACTTAAAATTGGGTTGGCTGTTCAACGATTGTTATAAAATAAAATAGTAATTAAAAAAATCTGTTAGATTATTGGAATTATATTTGTACTAAAATGTGAAATTTTGATTTTTTTTTCATTCATGTTCAAAAATGTATCAATAATTGATTTTGTAAATTGAAAAAAATTTTATGATGAATAACTGTTTCTCTTAGATCTAAATAACTGAAAATAAATGCTAATTTAAGAGGATTATTATTGTTTGGAAGTTAGCCGTGTTTGGAAGTTTTGACGCATAAAAAGACAACTGTGTATCATTCTGTATTTCATAGCCATAAAGTATTAAAATGCTAAATATAATACAGTCGGACCTCTATTTAACGAAGTCGCTAAATCCCGGTAATAAGTTCGTTATATGGAAAATTCGTTAAATAGAAAATCACCTTTTAAAATACTTAAGCAACACAAAACAGGTTTTAAATTCATAAACACTGAACACAATTAAAATAGCAATTGATACACCTTTAGCTTATAAACTAGTATCTACTATTTATTTTATGAATCTTAACCTTAAAAAAAATCTGCATGGAAAGCAAGAATAGAGCAAAACATTATTCAGTGTTACACTATCATGCTGCATACATTTTAAACTGAAAAAAGGCTAAATTTATGCATAAAATTATAGCTGCATTTATTAAAAAAGAAATTTTAAACATACATTATCACATGCGTTCTTAAGTTAAATTGCTACGGATGAAATCCGTTAATTTGAACTGAGTTTTTCGCTTGAAATGCAAGCGAAAAGGGAAAGGGATTGTACCAGGGCTCGAAAAAACTCAGAAATTTTACCCGTCCTCGAGGACGGCTTGTCCAACAATGTACCCGTCCTCCTTTGAAGCTAACCCGTCGCTTCTAAATAAATAAAAATATAGATTTCTCTTATTTGTTACAAACATTTGCATAAATTGCACAATGAATTAGTAGTTACTAGGATTAAAAATACTAGGATTACATTATACAGTAATAAAAGAAATACTAGGCTACTAATAATAACCTAGTNAAAACTTGTTTTTTTTTTTCTCCGTTGAAAAAAACCCCTAATCCCGGAATTCTATATTTTACTTTCTTTTCCTTCCGTTTTCGTCTAACTGATATTAACATCGATAATAAAGAATGTTAAAAGATGCCAAAATACTGTTTTACAGACATAGGCCATAAATTGTTTCTGTATCAATTTGTAGAGGTTTATATTTCCATAGCCCTATTAAATAGCTTAATGAGGCAATAATTATTTTTTTTCCTTTTGAACAATTTTATTTTAATTTATAACCGTCGTTGACTGCTAATGTTCAACTCCGTAGCCCTGTAATTTTTAACCCAATCCAGAAGACAAGGGAACTCTTGGATAAAGTATTGGAATATATTTGCCTCCGTGGAGGACATTTTTGAGGGAATCAACCTACATTTCAGTTACATGGATATGAAAAATAAGAAAACCTCCCATGGTTAGTTTGACGGCAGCGGTTCTCTAACTTATGATCCGTCTACCGCTGAGTATATTTTACGTCAGCACTGTGGTCGGTGCGTGCCGGGTGTGGAATTCATATCGACCAGACATCGCTGGAAATCATACCCGGAACGCTCTATCCCCTGAGCCACCACG
This sequence comes from Parasteatoda tepidariorum, assembly GCF_043381705.1. Classification (NCBI taxonomy): domain Eukaryota; kingdom Metazoa; phylum Arthropoda; class Arachnida; order Araneae; family Theridiidae; genus Parasteatoda; species Parasteatoda tepidariorum. The sequence continues at coordinate 19,903,471 of NC_092204.1, forward strand.
ACTCTAGTTAAGAAAATTAGCATTCTCAAAGAGCTTCCCTTCGTTAAGTCTGTAGAAAACTAAAATTATTTTGTATTAATTTCGCAGTGCAAAACATACACATATACGGGATGCTTGCGTGAAAGTGCTACATCTTTGTTATGAGACACAGGTGTTTTTAGATATATATTTTTTCGGACACTCTAATTGCAATCAAAATTATTTTGGTACTTTCAATATTTAAAAAAAAAACATTCTAATAGTTACTAAGAGCCGTGGTGGCTCAGGGGATAGAGCGTTCGCCTCCCAATGAGGTGAACCGGGTTCGAATCCCAGTCGATACGAATTCCGCATCAGGTTTGCACCGACTCACAGTGATGACGTGAAATATCCTCTGTGGTAGACGGATCATGGCTTAGAGTCCCCTTGCAGTCAGACTAATCGTGAGAGGTGTTGGTGGTTTTCCTCTCCATGTAGCGTAAATACGAGTAAGTTCCATTAAAAAGTCCTCCACGAAGGCAAATTTCTCCCAATACTTGATCTAGGTCTTCTCTTGTCTTCTAGATTAGGTTTTAAATTATAGGCTACTGAGTTAAACATTGGTAGTCATAAACCTAAAATTGGGTTGTCTGTTCAACGATTGTTATGAAATAAAATAGTTACTAAAAAAATCTGTTAGATTATTGGAATTATATTTGTACTAAATTGTAAAATTTTGATTTTTTTTTCGTTCATGTTCAAAAATGTGTTAATGATTTATTTTGTAAATTAAAAAAAAAATAATGATGAATAACTGTTTCTCTTAGATCTAAATAACTTCAAATAAGTGCAAATTTAAAAGGATTATTCTTGTTTGGAAGTTAGCCGTGTTTGGAAGTTTTTACGCATAACAAGACAACTGTGTATCATTCTGTATTTCATAACCATAAAATATTAAAATGCTAAATATAATATATTTCTCACATATTTTGACTCAAATTAATTCAAAATAATAAAAGCTTACAACGCGAATCTATTTAATGAAGAAAAAAAAGTCTATTAAAATAAAAATAAAGAAAATAACATTTATCACTGTAAGAGTATAACCACAAAATTTCACAATTAAATATACTTTGTTTTTACTTAATTGAAAAATGTTAAATAATTAAACTCGTTTAATTCTATTCACATAACATTTTAATCTGCTCGAAGAAGCTCGATCTTTACATTCCGAACGAGTTCCCATTTCCCCAACGTGATACCCATTCTTTTTCTTTTCCACTGAGCTCTAAAAATTTGCATTGAAGAGAAAAGATGCGAAAACAAATTTACCATTTTCTTCCAAAAACGCTTCCGAAAATAGGAGACGCTGAAACGGAAGAACGCTGCAAAAGAAGAAAAAGAAAAAAAAATTCTTTTACCTTTCAGGGCCCCGGATGTAAAGTCCCAGAAGTTGTATCCCCCCAATCTATCACCTTCGGGCTGATAACGCGTTCTGTGACCAAGAAAGCTGTTTCTCCGAAGTACACTACGCGTCATTAAATCTCCCTTTTTCCTGGAGTTTTTCCTGGAAAAAAATTTCTTTCCCACAGCCATTGGTCATGATATTCCCGGGTCTCTAAGCAAAAGCAGCTTTGCAGGAAAGCTGCCAAAAGGAGTTTTGTCTGAAGAGTTTATTTTTGCTTGTGATTCCGCTGGGACGGGTTGTTTAATCTCCAAATTTATTGTCGTGGTTCATGATGAGCTTTCTGGGGAAATATCTAGCGAAGAATTCCCCTTTTTTTTCTTCCCCCCCCCATCACTACTTTCACGGTTGATACGCAAAGTTCAGATAATGAAAAGGGACTGCGAAAAGAAGTAAACAATCCTTTCTTAAAAGCACCAGAGTAAATGAAATTTGATTGCGGATGATGCAAATCAATAAAAATCCTTCAAAGTTTTAAAATGCGAATAGAGTTTGTTTTTAAATTTTTAGATTTGATAGTAGAGCTGGGTTATACACAAAGAAATGTCGATATTTTTGAAGTATTGCTATAACGATGTGTTAAAAAGTATTTACACCATCCATAAAGAATATCATGCGTCTTACAATATATGTATTCTCACGATTCATAATGGATATCATATCATGCGATAAATGTATTCTTACGATTCAAAATAAATGTCATGTCTTCCAATTATTTGCATTCTCATGATTCATAATGGATATCATGACATGCGATAAATGTATTCTTACAATAAATGTATTCTTACGATTCATAATGAATATCATGTCTTAAGATAAATGTATTCTTACGATTCATAATGGATATCATGTCATGCGATAAATGTAATCTTACGATTCATAATGAATATTATGTTTTACGCTAAACGTTTTCTAGCGATTCATGATGGATATCATGTTATATGATAAATGTATTCTCACGATTCATAATGAATATCATGTCATGCGATAACTGTATTTTTACGATTCATAATGAATATTATGTCTTACGATTCATAATGGATATCATGTCATGCTCTAAATGTATTCTTACGATTCATAATGAATATCATGTTTTACGTTAAATGTATTCTTACGATTCATAATGGATATCATGTCATGCGATAAATGTAATCTCACGATTCATAATGAATATCATGTCTTACGATAAATGAATTCTCACTATTCTTAATGGATATCATGTCTTACGATAAATGTATTCTCACGATTCATAATGAATATGTTATATGATAAATGTATTCCCACAATTCATAATGAATATCATGTCTTACGATTAATGTATTCTCATGATTCATAATGGATATCATGTCATGCGATAACTGTTTTCTTACGACTAAAAATAAATATCATGTCTTACGATAAATGTATTATCACGATTCATAATGAATGACATGTCATGCGATAAATGTGTTCTCACGATTCGTAATGAATATCATGTCTTACTGTAAAAATATTCTCACAACTCATCACAGCACTCCATGTCTTACCCATTGTACGATAACGCTGAGGAGCAAATTTTTTATTGCATTTATACAAATATACATGATCTTGCTTAATTTGGAAATATGAATTTCAAATTTGAAATTAGTTTTTCGCCTGGAGCTACTGTTTTTTTAAACGACACTTTTAGTTTTTTTTAAATGTACAANTGTATTCTTACGATTCCAAATGAATATCAAGTCTTACGATTAATGTATTCTCATGATTCATAATGGATATCATGTCATGCGATAACTGTATTCTTACGACTAAAAATAAATATCATGTCTTACGATAAATGTATTCTCATGATTCATAATGGATATCATGCCATGCGATAAATCTATTCTCACAATGCATAATGAATATCATGTCTTACGATAAATGCATTCTCACGATTCATAATGAATGTCATGTCATGCGATAAATGTAATCTTACGATTCATAATGACTATCATGTCTTACGATAAATGTGTTCTCACGATTCGTAATGAATATTATGTTTTACTGTAAAAATATTCTCACAACTCATCACAACACTCAATGTCTTACCCATTGTACGATAACGCTGAGGAACAAATTTTTTATTGCATTTATACAAATACATGATCTTGCTTAATTTGGGAATATGAATTTCAAATTTGAAATTAGTTTTTCACCTGGAGCTACTGTTTTTTTAAACGACACTTTTAGCTTTTTTTTAAATGTACATGTTTAAAAATGTTATGTATGGTAGAGTGTCACGTAAATATTGCGATGAACTTCTACGGAAATAAGGGCACATCATCAGGATTAAAATTTGATAGGAACCCATGCCCCGGAATGTCATCGTATGAGATAAGAGGCGCTTCATGAAGATGCATTTATGCCCAGAAACACACTAATAAACAGTTCATAATAGTAAGCGCACCTAGCGGCGTACAATGACATTTCCGTTCATAAGTTAATATGCAATTTTAATCCTGATGATGAAGTGCCTGAACTCCCCTAGAAGTTTTCCGTAACATTTATATGACTCTCTGTTTTATACACTGGTTATCATAAATTAAGGAAAAATCACAAAAATAGCGATAACTCTTTCAAAAGTAAGCCAAACCGTGCAAAATTTGCATATGTTGTCCACTAAGAGTAGCTGAGTAAAATTGCAATATGCAAATTAGTGGCGCTGCACTCGGCTTACGTCATCTGCCTGGAGCATAAAAGTCCAAGTTTGAGAGAAAGCACACAAATTTTACTGTGATTGCGACATTGAAAATCTGAGATAGCCAATTCGTAATAATGACCTCTAGGCATCATTTGCCTGAAGAACTACGATGGAGAGC
>NC_092204.1:19907753-20186083 GCF_043381705.1 Parasteatoda tepidariorum
TATATATATCGTTTTAAACTTGTACATTTCGAGGAAAAATGCATTTCAAATGTCATTTTAAGAAAAAACTGTAGCTTGATGGAAAAAAATTGTGTAAGTTTGTAATTAGTGTTACGAAAGTATCTAAGATCTGTTAAAAAAAATCTTATGCAACAGAAAAAACAAACAAACTTGTATATCTCAGTACAGTTAATACAAAAAGTAATACCGCAAGCATTATAGACAACGAGAAGTTAGGAATACTTTTATATCGCGAGTATTATAGATTATGATAATTATCAAGTATGGGGACGGTAAATTTCTGTAAGGGACGGTAAATTTCATTTAGGCGAATAAAATATTGTCAAATGTAAATAATTATGATGACAAATTAGAGAACTTTTCTTCATGTTTCATGCAATCTATATTTTCTGAAAATATATTGTAACATTAAAATTCCGTTTTTTTTCAGCACTAGTAGTTCAAATTAAATTTTAAAAAAAAAACACGTCAGCTTTTAAATATGATTGAAATAGTTGTGAACTCGTATTCTAATTAGTCATTGTAAAGCTTAATGACATTTTATTAGTAAAAAACTAGTAAGAGTAGGGACTTTTAATAAATGCTAACTGTCGATAGCCGCTTGAATTTGTTGCTAAAACTTTTCCTCTGTGTTTTTTCAGTTTTATCTTTGTTATTTGTTAGAAAAAAACTGCACGACCAGAAACTATTTGTACAAATTTTCTTAAAAAACTTAGGCTCGTTGACTATAAACGAGAGCGCGGTTATGCTTTTCCTTTTCGACTCTTCTCGTTAACTTCTCTATGCCTACCTTCTCTATGCTCGACTATCTCTTGTTGCATCTCTATGTTCCCAAAGCTTCTCGTTAACTTCTCTATGCTCGTTGACCATAAATGAAAGCACGGTTTTGGTCAACGAGTACAGAGAAGTTAACGAAAATCGTCATCTTTAAGCTCTCAAAGTATTCAGTCAATTGATTCTTCAATATAATTTATGACGCAGGTTCTTAGAGTTATATATTTACACAGTATCTGTTTACAGTTGTAATCGTACTAAATATATTGGTTATGCTTTAGTTAAATAATTACAAAATATTGTTTTTTGGATTATTAAGAAATCGGATTAGAATTTAAAAATACATAAATATTAAAATCATACTTCGGCACTGTTTTACATAAAAATAAATCTACTAAAATCTATATCTACTCTGAAATCTAATCTGAAAATGTAAATCTACTCAGAAATGATTTCTCAAAATTCTGACTGTATGTTCAATGATTCTGAAATGATTACTCTGACACCTTATCTGAAATCTAATATGAAAATGTAAATCTAGTCTGTAACGATTTCTCAAAATTCTGATTCTGTATGCTCAATGATTCTGAAATGATTACTCTGAAATCTAATCTGAAAATGTAAATCTAATCTGAAAATGTAAATCTACTCTGAAATAATTTCTCAAAATTGAGAAAAAATGTGTTAAAATTACTTTCATTAAAAGAATATTAGTTATTAATATGAAATATATATTGCAATATTATTTTAAAAATATATAAGATTTTAAGTCTCATCATTTTAAAATTCTGACTTTAATTGGATTTGCTAAAAATTTAAGATGCATAGTCAACAGTTAAAAAATAAGATTGCAAAAAAAAATTTCGCACGTCAAATAAATAACAATTGTTCAATAATACTTCTTTTATGCAGTATACTTTTAAAAATTAGAGGTAATTTATGGAAGAATTAATGCGCCATTTAAAATGATTAGTGTACTAAAAATGAATTAAATAATGAATTAAATAATGTATTGGTTAGAATAAAAAAGAATATTAATAACTACTTTTTAACGCTCTAGTAATAAAGTGGATATAACTCCCCCAAATTAATTTAAAATTACAACGTTTTTTTATACTTTTCGTTCCTCAGAACTTCCCGTAATATTTCGAAATGCCACCCTAAGGAGTGCATGAATTTAAAATAAAACGATATCAAGAGTTTTTGATCACCCTTTTTAACTGCAACCACCAAAGGAATAATTAAAATTTCATTTTGTATTCGTTTCATAGTCTTCTTTCTAAACTTCCACCACCTAATCATCATTGGAACTAATTTTTCTCTTCTTCATTTTTCCCTAATTACCATCGACTTTAATTACAGCTTAGAGCAAAACAGATTCTAAAACTATTCCTTTTAGTTTCAAAGGAGTGAGCTATTTTTTTTCTTCTGTAATCCTTCTTTTTGACCACTACTAGTGTAATTTTTCTTAATCTTCGCACCGGTCGCCATTTTCTGAAAAGGAGATCTGTATTCTAAAAAGATAGTGTTCGAATAGGTATTTGATTGCTCCACCCTCACCGTTTTCATTCCCCCCCTCTCATAACAATTAATTCTTCACAGAATTAGAAAAATTTCTCCTCTCCCCCACAAAAGAATAGAATTAATGACTGTGAAAATGGAGATACTAATTACTATCAATTCCCTCTTTTAAACTAGTTTTTTTTCCACTCATCATTAATTATGAATTAAAGATTTTTACTATCTTTATTTCATTATTTTATTTTATTTTTGATGCAAAATCTCGCATTAACTATGATTTCTATACCAAATTGATTTGATAACTCTGAAATGTTACACTTTTTGTTAAAGAGAGTGATATTAAATGAAGTTTTTAATTCGATGAAGTAACTGGCTTTGCCAGGGGTTATACATAGATCGTTATTTATACTTCATGAATCACGTGCTTTTGCTAACTCGATTAACTTTAGAACAAAATATATATGAATAATAATCTGAATAAATAAGTAAATGCTCTTGAAATAAGTAACTTGTTTTTTTAACGACCAAAAAATTAGTTGTTATGTGGTGTTAAAAATTATTATTAGAGAAATTTGATTTAAATATAAATAATTAAAATTCATAAAAAAATCTGAAATTGGTAAGTGATGGAATTGGAAGTGATTCAGTTTAATGGCTTTAATGGTTGTGGATTAACAATTATTATCCATTAATAATCATTTATTATTAATTTGTGATTGGATTTTTTATTGATATTAATATGTAATGCTCATGTATTTATCTATTTCTTCAAAAAAAATATTCTTTATTGCTACAAACTACTCACACCTATTAGATAATTCTTTGTTAAATATTTTTTCACGTTTACATTATTACTAGATTACAATTCATAATTCCTTTTATAAAGTAATTCAGCGAGTTGTAATATTGATCCAATAATTCTATTAATATACATATATCAAAAGCGTAAAAATCTTTCATATTTTATTTATAACTTATTAGTTCTCATTTACAGCTGAAATAAAAGTAGGAAACAACCATAAAAAATAATAAATTATTCTAGTTCATATTCTAAAATTTTCAATAATCAAGTCTCCATCGAACCATGAGATTATTCTTTGCTAAATATTATAGGAAAAAATAGTGTATTATTAATCTTGCGCTTGAAATACTGTTTCTTCCCTCTATTCTTCTGGATTGATTGAGTTCCTTGAAGGTCTGATTCACTTGATGTTTTTATCATAGCTTTGAACCTATGTACTGTTTCTGCTGTCAATCTCCTGTTCAATAGTCTTTTTATACCCAAAAACATATTAACAAAACAAACAAAAAATACCATGCGTATTATAATGTGTTGGGGAGAGTGGGGTCGTTTGTAACATTTTTTACTTAACTATTTTTAACTAACAAAAAAGCCAATATATTATTAGTATTAATTGAGAGACGAGTAAAGTAGACTATCCTCTACTAGAAAAAAAACCTTATTTTAAATGTTATTATATTAGTTATTAACAATTTTTGACAGTCGTGCACTTGTAACAATTGTCCCCACTTACGGGGTCAATTGTAACAGTTCATAAATTCAACTAAAACATAGTTAATTATGCATATCATCCTAGTTGCGATAGTATATTTTTTATTGATAAAAATAATAGTGATATTTTAGGAGTAAAAATAATAATGAGCAGAGATCTAAAGGGTTAAACTTTTAACTTTAAGGGGTTAAAAATTTTAATTTATGCTGTGAAAGGTGACAAATGAAATGATGCACATGCAACATAATATAAATGATATAGGAAACTATTGGTGGTTCTTAAAGAGTTAAGTAATGGTTTGTAAACATAAGATTATTTATTTTCAGCTGTTACAATCGTCCCTTTACTTATAGTTATAATCGTCCCCAAGACGCCATTTCAGCTTCATTTGTTAAAAACAATGCTAGTTAATTAACAAAACTAATTTTTTTTAAATGTTAATTAAGGTGTCCACTTACATATTCGGTTAATAACTTTTATTTGTTTAAGCAAAATTATTTTGTTACAATATAATATTCTAACACCAAATAAAAGTACTTACGTAGCGTGAAAATATCTTTTGTGATGTAACTCTTTCAAAAGTACATAAAAATGGTTGCCAGCAGGGGTGTACATGTATATACATTTATTGAATACACCTTGTGCGCCACCTAGGAACCAAATCTAGAACCCGACACTCGAAATTTTTGCTCTGTTACAATCGTAACATGTTACAATTGACCCCACTCTCCCCTACTAATCTGATGAGTCTCTTAAAAGAACATTCCTAAGTCTACATCTCTCTTTAGAACTTTTAACAGGTAAAATAATGTCACACTCCTGATACATAAAAATGTCACTCTCCTGGCCTTTTCTGAGTCAGAAAACCAACTTAACAACCAGCAATGATAAAGTGAGTTCCTTTTATTTTTGCTTTGTGAAGTGCCTTATAGAGAATAAGTATGAAATTCTTATTTCTTCAGATTATTCAAAGAACTTTTAGTTCTTAAATTTTTGTGATGTTTTCAAGTTTTGGCAGAATCCTCATGAAAGAAATATAATAACCTCACATATTTCAAACTCCACTAATTAGCTAGCTCACATCTACAGCTATAAGTTAAAATGAAAATTCCAAACCTCCATCAGACACAAACAGTTTTAGCTTATAATCGTGCGGCTAAAGTTTTTAGTTATTTAAATGAAAAACAAAAATGACCCACTTTTCAGTAATGATAAATATACTAGATTAACCTCAACTAAAATTTAAATCTCGTCATCGAATTAATAAATGACGTTATTCTTTAGAGCTAGATACCATTTATTCCAGGTAGATCAACTCTTCTAAGGGTTGGAGTACCCGCTAATTCGTGCAGATGCCTTCCTCCCCCCATCGAATGTTTGGAGCGCGAAATGCAATTAGGATAATGCCCGGGCACCTCCAATATAAATTGTCTCATTAAACAGTCAACCACACTCTCAATTAGTATTATTCAACCACTAATGGGAAACGAGGAGAAGTAGATATGGGTAGACACGATAGTTAGATTGAGAATCTTCTACCATGGCACACATTTTAATGAAATATTTATGTCTTCGGGTGAATAACTTACATCCCTTACGTAGATTTCAAATTCAAATGATTTGATTCCCTTACGTAGATTCAAATTTCTAACCTAAATATTATTAATGTTTCATGAATTCGATAAATTATCGCTGTGATATGCAGAAATATTTATTTATTATTTTTTTTAGTTTGTTCTTCGAAGCTCTTAGCTAAGGAAAATAAAAAAAGGAGGCAGTTCAAGTTCCTTTTGACACAGATGGAACACCGGTGTCCCTTTTATATATTTTTTCTGATGCTCTAATTATAAACAAAAATATAGGCTGGTGTTTTTTAATTGTCTAATAGTTTCTAAGAAAAATATTAGATTATTGGAATTATATCTGTACTAAAATATTAAGTCCAAAAAGGAAAATAAAAAAAAGCCTCAGTTTAACAGCCCTACACTGAAGGCACCGGTATAATTTTATACAATATTTACCACCTTTGACGTAAAGAATTATCAGGGCTTTAGAACCGAGGAAAACTTTTATATTTTATGCTCCATTGCAAATTAAGAAAAATGACCATTGCGGTATATGATTTAAGAAATCCGTGACTGCGTAGAGCTCCGTATTATTTCGTTATCAAATGTTACAAATATGCTTTCAAAACAATATTTAAAAGTTAAACGCGTCAGACAGATATTTAATTCGTGCTATCTTTTACGATATAATCATAACATTATTAAAAAAGGTTATAATTTCGTAGTTATACTGGAATCTTAGATAAGGCAACTTATTTCAATAAAAAAGGAGAACGTTCATTCTTGAAAAAGAAACAACTATACGACGTTGCGAGTGCATTGGATTTGATTGGACCTCTAAAAATAGCGCGTCTTATGCTGACATGCTCTAAAAATTCTCAAGAATTTTTAATTTTGTTTCGCTGTAGAAGAAATTCGTCTGCAAGAAACAATATTCATTATTCTTTCATTAGTTTCTTTAAATGATTACAGAACGATGTATTTTACTGCAATTTTAAGAACATATTTTTATTAATTCTTATTACATGTTAATTGATTATTGATGTTAATAAGAAAGCAATAAAAAGGAGGTTGTGTCATCGTTTCAAGAGTTGGCGATGATGATATACGTTCGCGCTGGGAGCTTGGCATCCATTTGGCATGCACTTTGATGCCAACAGACTCTCTCCATAGAGATAATGGTTTTTTCTTAACTTGCAACAGAGTATAATAGTTATTAAACTAAAAAAAAAGCGTCGATTTGGAGAGATTTTTATAATTAGATGATAATTATCAAAATCAATGAATTATTCGCAATTTTTATAAGCCTAGATAGTACAGCATTGGCTAGTCTTTTCAAATACTAAAAAAATTAGAATCACAAACGCTTTTCTTTGTCACAAAACTGTGGCATTTCTTCAAATTGACGTTTTGAGACATTTTCAGCACTAGTATTTAGGGCGCTGGCAACAGTGTTAGGCTTAACTTGATCTAAAAGTCATGAATGACTTTTGTAAAATCTCAGCAGTTATAAAAACAGATTATTATACGCAAAAAAGCGTTATTTTATGGGACGGCGTAGCGTTCGAAAAACAGCCCTAAAAGCAACGGACTATTCTCGATTTTTAAATTTTTTTTACCCCAAACAATAACGTGGGGAAGTTACTTTTGTAAAATATTGAAAAATTAAATTAAAAACGCTTTTCATTTACAAAATATTGTGGCCTCTTTTTATTCAGACAGAAATAGACAAAAAGCATTAGCTTTCAACCTCATCTTGAAATATTTTAATAATATCAATGGCAAATCATCTTGTAAAGTAAATATGTCCCCAATGCAAACCGAAACATTTTTGAAGAAATGATTAAATAATTTATTCTTTTTATTGCAAAATATTTATAAGTACTGCATATGTGGATCAAGGGATAGAGTGGTCCACCTTCCAATTAGACTTCCCAGGTTCAAATCCCAGCCGTAACTAGTTGATATGAATTCTGTTCCTTGATAGCCCCGATCACAGTGCAGTGTTGACGTAAATTATACACAATGATAGACGGATCATGGGTTAGAATCCTTGGCATCCGGCTAACCATGTGAGGTTTTCTTATCCATGTAACGTAAATGCGAGTTAGTTCCATCAAAAAGTCCTCCTCGAATGCTAGTTGCCCCACTGCTGGATTCAAGAATTCCGTTGTCTTCTATGTTGGGTTTAAAATTAGGTTATGTAGTTGAGCATTGATAGTCGTAAACCCAAAATTAGGTCGGCTGTTCTAAGCCGGTTGAAGAATAAAATAAAACTATTACACATATTTTCTACAAAAAGTTTTTGATATGAAGAAAGTTTTTGATATGATTTAAGAAAATAAATTTTTAAAATAATTGAAAAGATATTTATTATTGTTTTTATGCATTACAATCTAAAACTTATTTTTTCAAATTGAAACTTATAATGTTTTACTATTCAGTACTTTAATTAATTATTCAGTACTTTAATAATAGGGGGTAGGGAACTGTCCTTGCACCAGAAAGGTCCTGGGTTCGAATCCCCGGCAAGGCATGGATGGGCCTTTCTCCTTCGTGTGTGTGAATGTGACCCGCCCTATAAACGGGATTGTGGTTGTGTGAATGGTGTGGTAGAAGTCGAATTCTTGGCCATAGATGGCGCCACTGAAAAACAAGAACAATCGCACCCCCTCTGCCTAAACAGGCATACGACAAAACAAAAAAAATTATTATTTACATATGCAATCGCACTTTTAATATTGCAAGGTATGAAGGCGAGTGTTGTACAGTATATGAATAAAGTGAGCGAAAAGCTTATTTGTTTTTTTCTATGTCATTTGACTTTATTATGATAAAACATTTACAACAGGCATGAGGACACATATGACAAAAATATGACAAGCATGTTCGGATAATGTATTTTCAAATAATTACAGAACAATCTAGATCGTAGTTTAATGAGTGAATAATATTCTTCATTTTTTTTTAAAAGTTCTAATCAACCAACTTCAGCTTTAAGTTCAATTTCGAAACAACGCTGCTCTACAACGTCTTTTGGCTAGAACACCGAGTCTTAAAAATGGATGGATATTCCGGAAGCAACTACGATTGAGATTTACGTAAGCATAGAAAAAAAAAATTATATAAAATATAAAGTTTTTTTTTTGATATTTAAAGCGTAAAACTATTTAGTGCTGAAGTCAAATACTTATAAATTTAGGAGATTTGATTAAATTTTATGTGGCTATCTCATTTCTGATCACAATTTATTTAATATCATACGAATTCTGCAAAATGTGGTTAATCTCATTTATGTAACTTTAAAACAAATTTATTAAATATAAAGTAATACTTTTATTGAATTTTTTAAAATTTTTTTTCATAAGGTGGAAAAAAGTATTCATAAAAAGATATTTGATGTCTTTCAAATCATTCCTAGAGTAAGTAAAAGTAGTTTTTAAATCATGTTGCAGCTTTTTCATGAAGTTTCTGGAAATATTATGTTTAATTTCAATATTAAACAAGGAAACTTTCAGATTTACATATTTTCTTTCAAATTTTAATATTATCACGCCTTACTATTTATGAATACGTATATTGAAGAGAGCTTTCATTTCTATTCTCTATTTTAGAGAAGGTTTTTTATTTCCTGGTTTTTGTTACTAGTTTTATAAACAGTGCGCCAAAGGGAATAAACAGTCTGCTTTAAAAAATTATTAACTATTATTCCCTGTGGTCGAAAAGTAGAAAATTAAAAACCAAAATTTGAAGGATGGAAATAATAAAGTTAATTTTTTTTATATCAATGATTGTTCTATTTTTTAAAAAAATCATTCTATTCTTCCCATATTATTTTAAAGTAAGAGATATTTTAAATTTTGAAACAGATAATATTATTCAGTGTTTTCGAGAACAGAATACAATTTTAAATGCAGTTTTTTTTAAAATTTAAAATACATTAAAAAATATCTTATAAATAGTCAATTTCAGTTTAAATGTTTTGATGATATGCCATCTCAATAGCAGTTGCTGAGAAACTTTACTTTGATTTATTTTTTTAAATAATGTTTGAAGACTAATCGACAGATTTTAAACTTCTATCAATGAAAATTTATATGGAAAGCAATTAAAGGTTTTCCTCATAAAGAAAAACATATTGGTTTATCAGTTTCTCGAACAAATATATATACTCTGAAAATTTTAATTTACCTATCCTAAGAAAAATATTTATAGAGCAATTTACGTATTTATTTGCATAGTCGCAGAATATTAGTTTTTTTCGTTTATCGCATTCACATTTGTGCGTTTTCAGACACTAATAAAATGCAAGAGAAAGAGAACATTTATTTTTGAATATTTAGCTCAAGGCTTTTATCGTATCGCTAAAAAATAAAATAATTATAAAATGAATTCATAGAAAATCTCATAGATATTGTTTAAAGAATAAGATATTCATAGATATTGTTTAAAGAATAACATGGTAGAATACTTAAAACTTGGTTAATCTACGATATCGAAAAATAAAATCTTATTAAATCAATAATAATTTACAAATATACAGAGTGGTTCATATTTCTCGTTCCTCTCCGTTTTTAGAAAGGTATAATAAAATATAAGAAAAGAAAAAGGAAAAAAAAACTCTAATAAATGTAAGGAAAATGAACCTTGCATTGCAAGCAAAAACCTTTCACACCTTCGAAGAGTAAATCTTAAACCATTTATTTTTTGATAATGCCTTAAGATCATTTGATTAGAATTCTTTGAAACAGAAGTCTCCAGTAGATGGCAGCACACAAAATCGAAGAAAGGTAATGTTATTGCGTCTCTTTTCACGGCCTTCACGTTCACCAGGCATCAAAATATTCGACTTAAGTACGTTGATCACAAATACGGATTATTTAGTACCATATTGAAAAAAATATGGCGTTGATTTTATCATCGAAGTAACGTTTGTATGAGAAAAAAAAGTTCATGCCTCCAATACCTGTAAGGTCTTTAAAGAAACGAGGAAAACAGTTTATGTTTTCAATGCAAGGTCCTATTATTACTATATCTGTCACATTTTTTTTTATTGAAGATTTCTAAAACTAGTATTTTAGGTAGAGGGAGGGAATTATGACTCGCTCTGTACATTTGAGTGGAATGGAAATAAAGAATCGCGTAAGTATTAAAATGTAAGTCGTAAGAAAACTGGATTAAGTATAATGCTGAGAAATAGTCCTGGAGCAGACTGCCGCAGCTACAACAAACTAACCAAACATGGGGAAACCGTCAGTCTTATTTCGTTCGCATTGTAACTTACATCCATTCTCGCAGAACTTTTTTTTCTCAAAAAAGTTTTCTTAGTTTTTGTCTTCCTCTTTGAAATGAAGGTCTTTTTGTGAAACAATGACAAGTATCAAATACTAGAAACAGTAAAAAAAAAAGTAGTAGTAGTAATAACTTTATGTATTATTATTAATATTCGTAGCAATATCATGCAGTAGGTACCGTATTATTTATTAAAAATAACAAGTATTGGTATTGAATTTAATGATTAGGTGTGACAGTTTTAGTCTATTTTATTTTAAAGTAAATTTTATAAAGAGTTTTAATTTTATCTATTAATTTCACTATTATCTATTAATTTTTTTAAAACCTATTTAATTTTTTCAATATCTATTTAATTTCTTATCACTATTGTGTCAGAAAACAAAAACGGGAACATTTAGTCACTATTTTCCTATTTATGTTTGAAAAAATAAGAAATTTTATAAAATATAATAGTCATTGTTCACTACACTGAGAAAAAAATTATGCTAAAAACTACAGGAATATGGGAACATCAAAAAGCTCTGTAATTTTTACCGAAGCACTTCCTTAATAATTTTGGTAAAATTTGGAAATTTTATCATGGTACCTTAGAACATACTATAAAAATCAGTTATTTGGTTAAATTTACTGCTTAGTTTTGTATTTTTTACTAAATGTGTGGTAAAGACCTATAATTTTGAAAACCACAATATCCGGTAAACCGTTACCATATGAATAGAAAGATTATTAAATGAATAGTTTAAATACTAGTTTTATTATAGATTTTTTTTACCAGAAATGCCATTACCATACAGTTGGGTAAATTTATCAGAATTTTTTTCTCGATGTATAAAGACCTTCAATTCAAAATAAAAATAATATTCTAGAAGTTAAAAAACATATAATTTTTTAACAAAGAGAAATATTTTACTGCTTTAAAAAAATTAAGTTTGCGCTTATGTATTGAGATAAAAAATTCGAATGATACATTTAGAAATTTTTATGAATATTAACAATTATTTTAAACGAAAGAAAGTATGTGAAAAATATTTAAAATACAAAAGTGATCTTCCTAATTCTAATTAAACGCACCAGTAATTTTGGTACTAATTTCTAGAAAAAACATTTTCACATATTTATCGCACCAAAGCTATTTACAGCACAAATTAGACTATTCTAATTTCTTAAAAAAGAGCTAGTCTTCCAACTCTTATTAAGATAAATTAATTTTTTGTAAAAAGAACAAACGAGTTTCGCGAATACTTTGATTAAACGAATCACTTATTTGAATCACAATTTGAAGATATATATTTTTGTCAAAACAATTTAGCCTTAATATACATAAGTTTATTAGCTTATAGTAAAAATATTAATTAATCAATCCATAAGCGAAAAACTAAATTAATCAGAGAAAATTATATGTACTGTTTTGCTTTCGCTAACTCTTACTCACAATTGATTTAAATTGTATTTTCTTGGTTAAATTGCACGATTGATTAAATTGTATTGTAACTCAATAAAATTAAACGAAATAAAATTCAACTCAACAAAATTAGATTCTTTTGAGTCAAAACAGTTGTCACAATTTTTAAAATTCATGGAATTTTATCAGTTTAAGTTCGAAAACGTTTTAGGTGATTTTAAAGTTTGCAAAATAAATCTAATTTATTCTAGTTTATATTTATGTCGTCTATACGTAGTAATAAAAAAAGGTTTTTGTTATTGTTAATAATCATTTTAAATATATTAGTGATGCGCAAAATTATAATTTGAGACATAATTTTAATGCTGTTTAACTATAAAGGACTTTTTAGGAAAAAAAAATAAGACCGATCTACATTGATATTCCAAAATCTACCTAAAAAGGAAATAAAGTAAAGATAAAATTTTCTCACAATTGTTTCATAATTTTTGTAGGTTTTTTTAAGTTTTTTAACATTTCTTACATTTTATTTAAACTGAATATCATAAAATGACAAGCATGAAATAAAAACGTCATTTAAAATTAATTTTGAAATGTTTTTATTTTTGATACTTGACTTTGAAGAAAAGTTAAAATCATGCTAATTAAAGCACGAATTTTTTAAAGAATATAATATCAAGTGTATCAGAAATAATTCTCCAAGACTTAAATAGCATTCGCTATTTAATATCATTAATTTTTGAATTAATTAATTATAAAATCGCCTATTTATTTTGTTCAATATTCTCTTTGAAATATAGCTAATGAATTTAAATATAATATATTAATGATGATTTTAAATAATCAAAACAATAAAGCAGTTTTTTCGCTTTGAAATAATTTCCAAAATTGAACTTAAAAGCCTGCTTTTCTTCAACTAAAAACAATAAGTTTACGAACAAACAGAAATTAAACATTTTCACTCGTAGGATTTATTTGAAACAATACAGACACTTCATTGCATTCAAACTATCGTCTCATGAAGTAGTTTGTGAAAATCTGACTAGATAATATTACAAGTTCAAAGCTCATCTGTTCAAATTAGCCCAAACATATTTCTCCACAAATGAACATTGAACTTGTATTGAACACCTACTGCCTTCAAAATAGAATGGATTAAAAAACAATGAATCAATTTATGTACATTCACAAGAATATGAAGATGAAATAGTGCAAAATGAATAATCATCATCATACAAAACAAGCATATGATAAATCCACTGTAAATGAAATAAAAGCACATAAAATAGCAACAACTATGCCTATAAAATACAGCTTATTATAATCACAGATTTGTTTTATTGTAGCTTAATGGAGTAGCTTAAAAAATTAAAATAAATTTTTATATACATCACACAATCATGATAGTTTATTAACATAGAAGAATTAGTAACGTTTATGATAGACTAGAAAATGAATATGCATCTGAATTAATTTTAGAAATAAAATTTTTTGTCCATTATATTATTTTCTTAGTTCTAAAATAAATGTAATAATAATAATAAAACATTATATTGACTTAACAGATTCTTTAAATTAAATGAATCCTTAGCTTTCGGGTATTCTACCTTAAGGTACATTGCAAATTAAATTAAATTACAATATTTTAGTAATTGCTTTGTTCTACGATAGCAAATTTTTATATAAAAATTAAATTATATGTAACGTCTTAAATATTTCAGAGTTTATATTAGTTTAATTAGTATATTTAAAATACAAAGAGTTTTGAATGAAGTTTTATAACAAATGATTTTCTCATCATATATCACTTTTCTTACAGTTTTCAGAACACTCTTAATTGTCTAGGTTACAAACATTAAGGAATTCTTGTCTTTTTCTGTGTAGAAAATAGAATTAAAACCCTTAGAAGTTTTGGGCCAATTTAGGTTACGATCAATCTATTTTAAAGAATCAACAAAATATACAAGTTATCCAAGAACAAAAATGAATTTGTTAATACATAAGCAGCTACTTTAATTTTAACATTTTTAAATTGGATTGCATGTTTGCATTATTAGACAACATGCAATACTTATATTCAGTGATGTGTATTATCTCCTATTATTATTCTCATTTTAATGAAAACTCTCAAGCTTAAAGATTGTTTTTCACACTTAAACTTATATTTTTGTTACATTTGAAGTAGCATTGTTAAGTTTAAGGTTGAATTTTTTGGTGCATACTTAATAAACAATGTAAATTTAGAGGTAGTATCTTTTATTGATCAATATTAATTTCAAATTTCATTTTCTATTGCATATTAAACAAGCAATGTGAATTTCATGCCTACATATTTTGTTACAAATTTTTACACAGTGTTAACTTGAAAATTGTAGTATTGCATATTTAGCAAACAATATTAAAATATAAGTCTATATTTATTACTAATAAACAATGTTAATTTCAAAGTTGCACTTTTTGTTAAATTTTTAATTAATAATGATAATTTCAAAGTTGCACTATTTGTTAAATATTTAGTAAATAATGTTAATTTCAAAGTTGCATTTTTTGTTGAGTATTTATTAGACAATGTTAATTCCAAAGTTTCACTTTTTGTTGAACATTTAATAAACAATGTTAATTTTAAAATTGCACTTTTTGTTGAATATTTAAACAATGCTAATTTCAAAAACTTTTAGGTCAAGAATCCCATCTAAACGTTGATTTTGTTGGAAACTACAAAAATTTTCCCTTGGTAAATATGATATTCTTAGTAAAGAGAATCCTAACCTTGTTTTATTATGAAGGAGGAATTTATTTAACGCCTAAAAATTTTTTTTGTAAGCAAAACAAATTTATGCCATTTATTTTCTTTCATATTTTAGCAAATTGGGCGGAGAAATCACATCACTGATAATTAACAATATGCACACATAAAATATTATTGCAAAAGATAAAAGTGAGAGAAAATATCATAATTATTATAGTAAAAGTAAATTTAAAAAAAAAACTTGGTAAGAGATCTTTTGAATAAAAATATTCTTTTCTTTTTTTAAAAAAAAAATATTTTGTCCTACAATTCATCAAATAAAATATGAACTTGCATGAAATAAAATTCTTTAAAATCACAATTCTCTTGAATTTTAAATAAAATTAGAATTATTTTTTGATCCTGTACATATAATTGTATAATTATCACAAAAAATAATCTGTTTCTTTTAGATTGCCCAAGTTTGATCCTCATAAATATTTATATGGTTACGCTTAATTGTGTGTATAACTATACATAGTAATTCATCTATACGTCGACATTTATACAATCATATTCGTATAAAAAGCACATATTATTTATTGCAAGCTTTAAACGAGTGAGTTAAGATGTATACAAATGTCTCACCCGAATTTAGGCTGTGTGACATATTGTCACAATAAACGAACGACGTGGATTCCGAACAATTTACCAACTTTAAGATATTTTCTTTTTATTAGATTTCATTCAAACTTCGCAGCAAATTTTTAGTTCTAATATAAATTCCACTATGCGTTTATCTTTCAAAAAATAACATTAAAGAGTAATTATTATAATTATTTTGATATCAAATTTATATTTTTTATGATTACAAGACATATTGTATTCATTTTCATGTATAGTTTATTTCTAATGCGTTTGTTGTTGTATAATGTATGTGTAACGTAATGTGTGTATAATGTGTTATTTTATCATACATATTTGATTTTTAATTACATAAAACATAATTTAGGTCATTATCTAAATTAAGCTTTACAATATTTTGATAAACTTCAATAACAATTGTAATAAATTTAGTTCGGTTGATATCCGTTGGACTCCATTTAGTGGGGGGGGGGATAGTGGGTATAAGTCCCCCTCAATAATTAAAATCGCTAAAAGTCTCCTTCAATATTACAAACAAAGAAAATTATCGTGAATTATCATCAAATTAAATTACTTGAAGTTAAAAAACAAGATAGAGATAAAATAATAAATTTTTTTGCAGGTATTTTATTCGATACTTTTATAACCGTCGTTGAACAGCCGACCCAATCTTTGGGTTTACGACTACTAATGTTCAACTCGGTAGCCTTGTAATTTTGAGCCAATCCAGAAGACAAGGAAGCTCCTGGATCAGTACCTCCAGAGGTATGATTTGTTATGGGAACATGGAGAAATTTGTGACTCTGTAATTTAATTTAATCCCCCTCAAAAACTGGGCCGTGTGTTAGGATATTTCTCACAAAAATGTAGCAGAAGATAGATTAGAAACTTCGAAACGTTTCAAATATATAAAAAAATCATTTAAATTAGCTGTGACATTAATGTGATGCAAAGTTGAACTACAATCTCGTTCAAATTTACTACAACACTATTATGGTGCTTAGATGAACCATATCGTTAAGATTTTCTGCAACATAATTATGGTGCTTAGTTGAACCATATATTGTTAAAATTTGCTGCAACATTATTATGGCGCTCAGTTGAACCAAAATATCGTTCAAATTTGTTGCAGCATTATTATGGTGCTTAGTGGAACCATAATATAGTTTTTGCTGCAACATCATCATGGTTCTAAGTTGAACCATATTGTTGCATAAATGATGGTATGGTTCAATTTGAACGGGAACATGGTTCCATTAAACATCTTTCAAGTTTGAAGAAAGTTTGCACTGTTTTACAGTGCAAGGTAAGAAGATTAAATTTTTCTGACTGAAATGTGCAAATAAAATGCTTAGAATTATATGTTAGATCAAATTCATCCACGTCGTTCGCCCTTATAATTCTATTTTTCGTGATATACAAGAACTAGTGACAGAAAAAGCCCACAATAATTTCACATTTATGTACAAACACTGCGTACTGCATAGTTGACGGCAATGCTCGTGACAATGATGGATGAATGTGACGTCATCAATTTTCGAAAATGACGTCAACCACATGGGAAGAAGAGAAAAAAATGTCTTTTTATTACAGTTCTTGGAAAAAAAATAAAAAATCCAAAATGTTTATTCATTTTTTTTTAATTTCTTGCTCATTTGCTGACTAAAAAGAGTCTCCCTTGCACTCAACACTAGGCATCAAGAGACTAATCAATATTTCAAAAATCACTCCAAGACTATGTATTTCAATGATTGTATTATTTTCTGACTTCATAATAACAAATATTTAGATTTTTATTTTTCACATCAAGAAATACTTCTAAAGGCTCATTCTTAAGCAAAATACTAAGTTTTTTTTCTCTTAAGAAAAATGTTTTAGTTTACGTGAATCTTTGGAATTAAACTGGCTTGAAATCGGCGGAGAAAAGTCCAGTGCTCGGGGCAGTTTTCCATTCGACTTTTCATCACCGTCCTTTTTAAAAGTAGTACCACAAACAAACTGGCATGCTTATCCCTTCGTTTTAAAGTTTACGGAAGAAAATAGGAAAATCGAAACGATCGCAGAGGGTCATTACCACCATTCCCAAACATATTCCTAAAATATGCTTTTTCCCGTGTACGACACACGTGAAGAGCTTTTCCATACAAATTCCGGTCACTTATAGGTTATTCCGGTCACTTTCCCAACAACGAGCACTGACTTCAATGAATAGAAAATTCGTCTACCCAATACCATGTCCTGCAACGAATTCATTGAAAAAGTGCCGACTTTTAAACCAATGGAAAAAATGGCTCTTGACAAACACACACTCACATGTACACAAAAAAATTTATAGTTCCAGTGACTATAAGTAGATCTTCTTCACTTTCTGGATGGGTTTGTTGTCGGCCGAGCTGTTGGCCGTTTTGCCACTTTTTGGCGGCACATTAAGGACCAGGTTAATAGGCTTGTTGTTGACCGTGGCGGGCAGGAATGTGTCCATATTCCTGTGGTCAATGCGAGCATTGTGCTGTTGCTCAAGATAAGGTCCCTCGTCGTAAGGGTTCTCCATCTCTTCATTCCTGCACCTTCTGCTGAAGATGTAACCGCTGATGAATCCCACAACTAGTGAAGACACGATGCTGGACGTCACAGCTATTGCCAAGGTTTCAGCTGTGTAAATAAGATGATAATCTCTGGAGGATTCAGGAGCATCAGGGATAACTGCAAGAATAAAATAAGATACATTAAAATAAGAAAATTCTTTTATTTACGAAACATTCGCAAATGCAAGTTCTCATAACGTTTACTAACATACACAATACGCGTGACAAGACGAGACGGTATTTTATCAATATTGTCTAGGATAAAAATTATTGAAATTTTCATATAGAATAATGAAAAAATTACCATAGGAAAATATCGGCTATATCTTTTAAACAAAAAAATATATGTTTGTCTAGGCTCATATACAACAATGTCTAGGATAAAAATTAATGAAATTTTCTAATGGGAAATGGTCGGCATGATTCAGGATCATATACACAATGTCTAGGATAAAAATTAATGAAATTTTCGAATAGGAAATGGTCGGCACGATTCAGGCTCATATACAACAAGTCAAGGATAAAAATTAATAAAATTTTCGAATAGGAAATGGTCGGCATGATTCAGGATCATATGCAACAATGTCTAGGATAAAAATTAATGAAAGTTTCGAATAGGAAATGGTCGGCATGATTCAGGATCATATACAACACGTCTAGGATAAAAATTAATGAAATTTTCGATTAGGAAATGGTCGGCATGATTCAGGATCATATACAACATGTCTAGGATAAAAATTAATGAAATTTTCGAATAAGAAATGGTCGGCATGATTCAGGATCATATACAACATGTCTAAAATGAAAATCATTCAAATTTTCGAAAATGAAATGGCTGGTACAATTAAAATCTGTTTAACATGTAAAATTTTGAACAGACCGTCTGATCCAAATAGGCTATGAATGGAGAAGCGGATTAAAGCGCCTGATTCAGAATGTTCCAACATAAAAGCGTTTGTTGATCTCAACTTCTATAAATTACCCTTTCTATTCTTAAATTATTTTAAATCAATCAAATCAAATTTTGGAGAAAAAGATGGACGATTACCTTGTCATTGTGGCTCAGAAACTTCTTCAAAATAGGTTTGTCGCTAAGCTTTCAGCACCTCACCAAATGTGAAAAAATCGTAAATTTGGCGATTAAAATTGTGTTTTGGTGAAATTATTGCCGAATGATTTTTTTCCATTGGAAAGAAAAAAATATATTTAACTTTTGTATTCGATTACAGTAATTTTCAGTAGATAGAAGCATAACCAATTAGAATTGGGTCCAAATAATATAAGCCTGAAACAAACTACCGTAAAATAGTTTTCTATGAGAAAAAAATTATCATAAAAAAATATTAAAATTTGCATTTGGCGAAGACTTTCGAAAATTGGCGAATACGTTTGATATATGGCTAATTTACTGGCTAATAATTAGAAATCCTTATCGTAGGCTCTGAATTTTATTAAATAGTCAAATACAAAACAATATTCCCCACTATGATTTTTTTTACGTGTATGAAAGCTGCACATTTTCTAGGATTTTCAAATGGATAAGGGAGAAATTTGTACTTGAATAAAAAAAAATAGAACACAATAAGTAAAAATATCACGCAAAAACGGAAAATAAAATATTAAGAAAAAACAGAATAAAACATGAAATGAAATCTATAAAGCGAGTAGCGAATTCAAATGAACTTAAATGAACAAGAAATTTTTCAAGAATGATTTAAAATATTTTCGTAACAAGATTGCCAGATTGCAAAATATGAAATCAAAAGCGTAAATTGAGGTAAAAGCGTAAACAGAAGGATTTTGTATTAAAGTGCGTTCTTACTGCAGTATTGAAGTGCCTTTGATTTGTTAGTTACCAAGGATGGACCCGAAAATGGATATGCGCAAGGTAATATTATACTGGATAATATAAAGAAGTTAACAATTAATAATTTTAGAAAATTTACATTTATTTAAGAAAAAAAAAATTATATAAAAAAAGAAAGAAACATGAGTTGCCTGTTTCGCACTCAATTTTAACCACGGATTTGCACATGGTAAAAATTACATTAATAACGAAGAAATTTTTTTTTTTAGTAAATTTATTTACAGTAATATACAATTAAATCAATGACTTTACATAGAATTTAATTACTTCAGTTGGGTATCCTTTGTTTTTTATAAAATTTTGAAAGGGTTTATTTATTTGTTTTTTGGATAAATAAATAAATATATACAGCCAAACCCCGTTATAGAACATGGTTTATAGTGAACTCCCGGATATAGTGAACGAAATGTTCGCTCCCGTGCCTTGCTATACCCACATAATATTATTTTTGTGGATATAGTCAACGAAAAGAAAAAAGAAATTGGATATTATAAACTTTTTNTATACAGCCAAACCCCGTTATAGTGGACATGGTTTATAGTGAACTCCCGGATATAGTGAACGAAATGATCGCTCCCGTGCCTTGCTATACACACATAATATTATTTTTTGTGGATATAGTCAACCAAAAGGAAAAAGAAATTGGATATTATAAACTTTTTTCTGTCTCAGACTGATTTTTTTCTTCATTTTTTGGTATTTTTGAAATTTCCAAATAAAATACATTTACCAATTTTTAAAACTATCTATTGTTTGGAATGTTGCTATAAGTATTTTCTCTTATTTGCTTCTTCTATCTCAGTCTCCCATCCCTAA
Source organism: Parasteatoda tepidariorum (assembly GCF_043381705.1). Lineage (NCBI taxonomy): Eukaryota > Metazoa > Arthropoda > Arachnida > Araneae > Theridiidae > Parasteatoda > Parasteatoda tepidariorum. Next base: position 19,928,487 of record NC_092204.1, read on the forward strand.
ATTTTTGGTACGCAAGACGAAGAGTAATGAAAAATAAAACTTAACACATTTTTTGTTACTACATATTCTTTTTTAATAATTTTTGTATTTCTTTTTATTGGTCATTTATTTAAATAATGTAATAAAAAGGAGCAGTTCGGAAAACTTAGTTAAAATTGTTAGCACTATGGATATAGTGAACTCCCGGTTATAGTGAACCGAAATTTCGTCCCTTGAAAGGTTCACTATAGCGGGGTTTGACTGTATATATATATATATATGTTTACAACACAGGAAACCCTCCACTCCGCACTAATCCGCATTTGCGTTACATGGAAAGGAAAACTTCCCACGGTTAGCCTGACAGCAAGGGGACTCTAACCCATAATCAGACTATGACTGAGGATAGTTCACGTCGACATTGTGGTCAGGGCTAGCCGGATGCGGAATTCATATCTATCGGCCATCTCTGGGATTTGAACCCAGTTCACCTCATTGGAATGCGAACGCTCTATCCCCTGAGCCATCGCGGTTCATTGAGATTGTTAATGAAGACATTAACGCTGTTAGAAGTTCATGATAAATATTTCAAAGATTTTTAAAAGAAAAAATGCATGTGTTGACTACATTCGTCAGAATAAGTATTNACGAATCACTATAAATGAAAAATCTTGTTAATACGAGTACTATGTTATGTACTACTTTGGACGTACACAAGAAACTGCCTAGATAATCAATTGATCTACATGAATCGTACGCAAATATTTCGAATCAATCGATTTTGCTGAGTAAAAAAATATTTTTTTGTTATAAATTTATTATTTTTGTAGTCAGAAATTTTATGATAATATCCATGAAAAATAATTTTGGGGAAATTTACATTGTTTGAAAAATAAATTTTGTATATGATATAATTTAATAGGGCTTCTAAATTAAGAAGAAAAAAATACAAAGTTTACCAAAATTTTTGCACATTAGCATTCGAGATTAAAGTAGTACTTCAAAATTCACAATTTAAAGATACTTTCAGTGTTTTAGCTAAGCAATGTATTTTTCAAACCGATGAGATCTTGAAATATTGGAGATGACGTTTACAAAATATTACATTTTGACAGTAAAATATTAACTACAATGTTAATACCGCATTTAATAAAATTTTTTTGTTTTTAAGGAAATTGAAAATAATATTACAGTTAGAAAATATGAAGTTCAATGGAATGTTAATTTTTGAATAAAAACAATTTTACAATATATATTTTCTCGCTAAAGAATCTATACTAACTTAAACTTGATATGAGATTAATATTTTACAAATATTCTATAAACATGCAGATTTTAAAAGTAGTTTATAATTCTAAAACAAATTATTTCACTGCAAATGTTACTTCGTTATTCTTAAAACAAAAGGTAAAATTATTATTATTACTATATAAAACAAATTTATTACGTATTTTAATAATTATTTTATATCGCAGTAGATTGGTTTTACCAAACCATCTGGTACACAAGGAATAGTGTTCTAATGCTTAGATTTCCCTCATTAATTATCCACCTATATTCAGTAAAAATTAAAAAAAGAAAAAAAAACTTTTATCATGTATTTGGAACACTCACGATGAATGTATGCTTGAGAGTTTACTCTTTTTAAATGTTATATTATGGCATCGTATTTTAGTGTCGCCTAATTGATGACAAATAAATTAGACCTTGAGCAATGGAAAAGTTTAAACTCGCATGTTTCTACAAATTTTTTTAATTCAACATCACATGTTTCTTCTTTAAGCGAGGAAGTTGGAAGTTAAAAAGCAGGTTAGGAATCCTCTTTTCTTTCTTTTTTTTTTTTTTAGTTTCTTAAAATCAACAGTTGGAGCCCTAATACAATCTAAAAATGGCGATTGGGAAACTTCCCATGTTTCATAATACGTAAAATAAACGTAAATTTAATGTAATATTGACGGAATGATGTTATCATTGCGATATTTGGTAAAAAAAAACTTAGATGTATTTCACGTAATATTAAGGGATAGATTTTACCAATTAATCTTGGGTAAAAATGTTTCCGTGTATTTTACGTATTATTGACGAAACAAATTTACCCTTTAAATTTCGGCAAAAAAGTTTTCGTATATTTTACGTAATAATGTTGACGTTTATTTTACCATTTAAATTTTGGTAAAAAGCTTCCGTATATTGTACATATTATTGACAAAATAAATTTACCATTTTTTTTGGTAAGAACATTTTGGTATATTTTACGACAGATTAACGAAAAAAATTTACTATTTAGATTTAGTAAAAATGCATCTGTGCATTTTACGTGTCTTTGACGAAGCAAATCTACCATTCAAATTTTAGTAAGAAAGCTTTCGTAAACTTTGCGTAATAATGTTGACGTATATTTTAAATTTGGATTTTGATAGAAAGCTTACGTATATTGTAGGTAATATTGATAAAATAAATTTACCATTTGATTTCGGAAAGAATATTTCAGTATATTTTACGTAATATTGACAAAGCGAATTTACCATTGAGATCTAGTAAAAATGTTTCTGCGTATTTTACGTACTGTTGACAAAACAAATTTACCATTAAAATTTCGGTTGAAAAGTTTTCGTACATTTTACATAAAAATGTTGATATATATTTTACTGTTTAGAGTTTGCTAAAAAGTTTCGTATATTTCCGTATGTTGCCATTAGAATAAAGCAAAAATATGTATTTAATGAAATATTTTTATTCATAGATATAAAAAGATTGCGTTTATTTGCATATAATTTTGAATGATATAAAAAAAATATAGGTTGATTTAAAGTACATTGTTTATTGACATGAGGACATTAATATTTATTAACAATTTATTACTCAATCATAGAAATTCAGAAAATGGTAAATGTAATATCTTTATAAAAAAGAGCTTTCTTTAAACGGAATTAAAAATAATCAAAAAGCTTTTTTATATGGAAACATAATTGATTTTAATATTAAATTGTAACATTAACGAGTTTAAATAACTCATTTATCTAACATCAAATAAAATACTAGATCTCTAAGTTATAAACGATTTTAAAAGACATTCCCGAGTTGAAAATAATAGGAGGAAACTTCAAGTATTATCAGTATCAAAATTGCTGGATAAATGTTTAAAAAATCCTTCGTCAATTAAAAAAAAAAAAAAAAAAAAAACAAAANATCTTCGTCAATTAAAAAAAAAAAAAAAAAGAAATTCTGATTTTCTCTTTACTATTTACTTTCAGAAAATTGAAAACAAATTTTTCGATTTACTATTCGGATTACTTACGATTTATTATATGAAATAATTTTAAAATAATATGTATAACAGCAATAAAAACAAAACCTGGAGAATTAGTAATACATTATTTTAAAACTATATTTATAACGGTAATAACAATTATAATAAACTCGGCAATTAACTCCATTGGAAATTATTTTGAAATTATATTTATGGCTGCGATAATAAAAATATAAGTAAATTTTCGAAATAAATTTAAGCAATAGATGATTATTCACAGAGTAAATTTTAAAATAATGCATTTCCAAGCAATTTTTTCAGTTTTTTTTAATTTTATATACTGCAAAAGTTCATTATAAGAGCGATAATTTCATTGCGAGTAAAATAAAAGAAAGTGCCACTTTACGGACAAAATTCATTTTTGATAATAAATGAACGCCAAAAAAGGGATGGTCCTTTTAGCAGAACAAATTGATTTGAGAATGACTGTTTCTCAAATCGAATTACGACTGCTTTTTCTGGTAGCTTTTCACTCAATTTGCGAAAATCATCGAAGCTATTAAGAAAAAGACGCAATAAAGGAAAATTTTTGTTCTTTTTCTTAAGACAAGGCTCAAACGAGAAAAATTGATAATTTTCGAAGATGTGATTAGTTTAAGCACCGATTAGAAACTACCTAAATGTCTTTTCTAATTGTTCTTTTGTAATATAATGATGATTATACGTCTATCTAAATTTTTCAGAAAATGCTTTCATTTTCAAAAGAAAAAGAACTAGGAAGAAAAAAAAGAAGTAATTAGAGCACTTCAATATAATTTGTTTGTTTTAGTTAGTTCAAAGAAAAGAGTCAACAATAGGATTTTTTTTCCTTCTCCGCTTACAATGAATAAATAAATTTATTTGAAAAAAAATCATTTTTTTTTCACTAAGTTATTTTTAAACTGCATAATTTTAACGTAAATTAAGGATTTGCTAAGAAGTCATAAAATAATTAATTTATTTTAAAGAATTATGTAATATTTTATTTAATATGTAAAGAAAATTAAGAATTTTTCCCGGGATAAGATTATTTTAATTCGGGTTATTCCGAAATATTCTCAGAAATATCTGTTCAATGTTTAACCATAATATGGGTACTTTCAACCACAATATCGTTCAAACTGGCTTCAAATTTAATAAGGTGTTGTAAAAAACAATACCATGTTACATCTTTTACAAAATAAAACCATAGCAATTATAAATATCTGTTAGGAAATAACAGATCTTGGTTTGTGACAATTTAGTGTTTCTCTCTATGGAAAAACCAAGATCTCGGCAATTATTTCCGACACGCTTTTTAAATGATTTCAATAACATTAAAAATAAAATATAGTTTTATAATATAGGATAAAATTTGGTAAATATGGTAAAATTTGGTCATTTTAAAATGGTGTATAGAATAAAAACCATATATTCGGTTAAATTTACTTTTGAGTTTTGTATTTTTTAGTAAATGGGCTAGAATAAGGAATATAATTTTGAAAACCAGAATTTCCCACAAACTGTTACTATTAGAACGGAAAAATTACCAAATGAATGATTTAAATATCGTATATTTTGGCTTCATTAACCAGAATTTTTTCACTCCATATAATAAGAAATACAAATTTATATCAGATACGTAAAATAGGGCAAATAGTACGAATAATAATAGTGCAAATAATAGTGGCCTCTGTATACGAATCACTATAAATGAAAAATATTCGATTTTACTTCGAAACACTTTCATTAGTATTATGTTTCTAACCGACATCAATTCTTGAGATTTATAATTAAGTTCATTTGAATTTTAAATTTCCCATGATTATTAATTAAGGTTTTAATAGCTCACTTTTAATTATGAAATAACTCCCATATTAATCACCGTTGATTTCCTTCGTTACCGAGTGTGAAAAAGAGACCAGAAATAATTCTGTCAATTAATTAATTTTTATAATAAGACAATGCACTTATGAGAATGAATATGATGCTATTCTAAGACTTGAATTGGGTTAGAAAGATTAATCAGGGTTGTAATAAATATTAATCACCGTTAATTTCCTTGGTTACCGAGTAATAAAAAGAGACCAAAAATAATTGTGTCAATTAGTTAATATTTATAATAAGACAATGCACTTATGGGAAGGAATATGATGCTATTCTAAGACTTGAATTGGGTTGGAAAGATTAATCAGGGTTGTAATAAATATTAATCACCGTTGATTTCCTTCGTTACCGAGTAATAAAAAGAGACCAGAAATAATTGTGTCAATTAATTAGTATTTATAATAAGACAATGCACTTATGGGAAGGAATATGATGCGATTCTAAGACTTGAATTGGGTTAGAAAGATTAATCACCGTTGTAATAAAAAGAGACCAGAAATAATTCTTTCAATTAATTATTATTTATAATAAAACAATGCACTTATGGGAAGGAATATGATGCAATTCTAAGACTTGATTTGGGTTAGAAAGATAAAAATATTTTTGATTTTCAAGCATTTAATATAGGAATTTGTACATTGGAATAAAATGAAAATTTAAAATTTAAGTTTAAAATATTATAAAATAAATAATGATAAAAAAATAGCCGAAATAGCTTTCTTTTATAAAAGCTGAAAAGATGAAATTAGATTTGTTTTAAAAGTTCTACTAGGAGGTAAAAAAAAAATAAGCTTGAAGTTTTTGATACGGAAAATATATCTTAATGTTAGGCTATTCGAAAAAGCGATTGATACCGTTCAAATAGCTCACAAGAGTACCAAACAATGGAAAGACAGTATCAAAACACACGAGAAATTGCCTTTTTTTGTGTATGTAGAAGGTGAAAAAAAAAGAACGTTTTGATTTATAACTGTCGAAGTCGTTTGCTGTAAGAAAAACGACACTTTCCTGTAGACGGCGTAACATTATTTTCCAAAGAAATAACACATAGAAATAGGTAAACGGGACTTTAAGTTTACGATATTTCTTAAGATATGCCCGGGTAAAAAAAAAAGAAAAAAAAAAGAAAATTCCTTTTTATTTTGCGTACCAAGTTTTTCAAAAAGGTGAGGAAGTCTTTGGAATATTCTTCTTCAAGAGAGAGGCAATGGCTCGCGTAAGATGTATGGTAAAGAACTATCGAGATTTCGGGCCATTTTTCTCTCAGCTCATACTCTTGGATAAATGTTCACAGATTAGTTTTTGATGTAGAGCTGAAGAAGGAAAAAAATTAATCGATATTCTAGAAAGAGAGAATAATCGATGAACGTCAAGAAACGCTCTGGAACACCTGCAGCCTACCCTAACGCAACTATCTCTGCAAGCAGGGGGATAGTTTGATTTTTTTCCCCTTATTCCATTTTACCATCTTTTTCTTCTTTCTCGTATGTTAAATTTTCTGTTCGCTAAAAAAGAAAAAAAAAACGATAGAAAAAAAATGGCAACAGATATCGGAAAGGCTATTTCTTAGATGAAGAATGAAAACTTCGAAGACAGCTTTAATAAAGTATTGGAATCGTACAAGAGAGCACATTGCTTCTTTGTGCGCAAATCTTTATTTAATCAACAACAGCGACAGCAGAAATTGGCGATATTGGTGAAAGTTACGAAAATAAGGATCGGAAAGTGAATTGTTGAGATTGCATAATGAAGACTTTTTTTTTTGGCGGCGCAGTTTTTTGCAGTTTTATGTTCTTTCAAAGAATTCGATAACTATTAAAATCTGAAGAAGAAAATAAAGATTTAGATCGAGAGAGGGATTATATACCACTTAAGTTAAAGTTTTTAAAGTATTAAAACACCTTAGAGGAGATTTTTTCGAAAGTTTGCTCAACAACAATTGATTGAAGTTTTTCAGCGGAGCTGAGCACGTAACAGCTGAGTGATGTTCTTCAAAGTTCTATTTGAGAGTCTCAAAAGTTTTTGACGTAATTTATTTTTCTTATCTTAGACTATTTCAGAAAAATTTGAATTATTAAAAAGAAGTTATCAAAATAGAGTCAACTGAGTCGACTAAAATATGCTGGATAAGAAGTGTTGTCAGAGCTGGACCATCGTGTAATATTGATGTTTTTATAAATATCGGTAAATTGAAATTCGGATATTTATCCTGAGCCAAATAAAACATACTAGATAAGATGTGTTGCTAGCTATCAAAACTGAATCATCAATGTATATTGTAATATCGATCGTTTTTTATATTCATTTAAATCTAAATATAGCCATATTCAGATAAGAATATTTATCTTGAAGCAGACATTCGATTAGACATTTGCCAGCCGTCAAAACTGAGTCATTTGTTTCTTATATAAATATCTTTTTTTAAATATAAATATCACCACATCCAGGTAAGGATATACTGTGAACCAAATAATACATACTAAATAAGACGTGTTGCGAATCATCAAAGTTGAGTCATCGATGTATTCTGTAACATCGATATTTTTTGAACAAACATCGCCATATTCAGATAATGATATCTATCTTGAGCTAGGTAATACATATTAGGTAATAGGAGCTACCAGCCATCATCAAAGTAGAGTCATCGATGTATCGTGGAGGATCTATCTTTTTTTATATAAATATCACCACATCCAGATAATACATATTAGATAAGACATGCTGCCAGCCATCAAAGCTGAGTCATCGATGTATTGTGTAATATCAATCTTCTTCTTTTTTAATATATATATTGCCACAACCAGATAAGGTTATATTGTGAGCCAAATAATACATACTAGATAAGACGTATTGCCAGCCATCAAAACTGAGTCATTGATGCATTGTGTAACATCCAGGATTAAAAAAAATAAATAAATAAATATCGCTATATCCAGTTAAGGATATATTGTTAGTCAGATTATACATACTAGATAAGAAATGCTGCCAGCCATTGGCGACACTTTGGCGGAAAGTGGTTGGCACGAATTTTGGTGTTCAAAGACACAAATTTTTTTAACAGTGTACTCGTTCGGTTATTATCATTACTTCTCACTAAAGTACGTACTATAAGTTTAATTATAAAAGTAATTACCTATATTTATAGGTGATAAAAGTAATCTAGTACAATTATTAATTATAAGACAACGAAATTTCTCATAAAATCTTCTATGTTCATTAGTTTGAATTCAAATAAACGAAATATTTTGAAAGTAACACTAATAGGTAATAGGTCAATAATTGACGTTTTATTTAAAAATAAAATATTCCATGGAAAATAAACACTAAAAACGGAAGTTTAAAAAAAATAATTAAGTTAATTATATTTAACATAATTAAGTTATTCCAAGTTATAGAAATTTTGACTACTAGATATAGAAATAAAAACAACTTGTTTACATGTTTATGAGAAAAAGACAACGAAATATGTCACTAACCCTCTATTTCCAGTTCATTGTCATCGAAATCAGCCATGGCCGGACAGATGCACTTGATGGGGCACGGAGGACACGTGTCTGATTTTACAGTAGTTGTGGAAACGATTGGAACTGTTGGCGACAATATTGGTCAACATAAAATGTCAATCGCTAAATTATATAATAACTTTTGTTCAAAAGTAAGAGAAGGAGNTGTGGAAGATCTATCTTTTTTTTAATATAAATATCACCACATCCAGATAATACATATTAGATAAGACAAGCTGCCAGCCATCAAAGCTAAATCATCGATGTATTGTGTAATATCAATCTTTTTCTTTTTATATAAATATCACCACAACCAGATAAGGTGAGCCAACTAATACATATTAGATAAGACGTATAGTCAGCCATCAAAGCTGAGTCATTGATGTATTGTGTAACATCCAGGATTTAAAAAAAAAAATAAAAAACAAATATCGCTATATCCAGTTAAGGATATATTGTGAGTCAAATAATACATGCTAGATAAGACGTTCTGCCAGCTATTGGCGATACTTTGGCGTAAAGTGGTTGTCACCAATTTTGGAGTTCAAATACATGAAATTTTTTAACAGTGTACTCGTCATTCCATTACCTCTCATAAAATTACTTATTGTAAGTTTAATTATAAAAGTAATTACCGATAATTATAGGAATAAAAGTACTCTAGCGCAATTATTAATTTAAAGACAACGAAATTTCTCATGAAATCTTCTATGTTCATTAGTTTGAATTCAAATAAACGAAACATTTTGTAAGTAGCTCTAACCTAACACTAATAGAAATTCAAATGTCAATAATTGACGTTTTATTTTTAAAAAAATTATTAGCTGAAAAGAAAAAAATACTAAAATCAGAAGTTTAAGAAAAAAAAATTAAGTTATTATATTCTACATAATTAAGTTATTCCATGTTATAGAAATTTTTACTACTAGAAATTAAAAAAAAAACTTGTTTACATGTTTATGAGAAAAAGACAACGAAATATGTCACTAACCCTCTATGTCCAGTTCATTGTCATCGAAATCAGCCATGGCCGGACAGATGCACTTGATGGGGCAAGGAGGACACGTGTCTGATTTTACAGTAGTTGTGGAAACGATTGGAACTGTTGGCGACAATATTGGTCAACATAAAATGTCAATCGCTAAATTATATAATAACTTTTGTTCAAAAGTAAGAGAAGGGAGAAGGAGTGTTAGTCACAAACGACACCATTGCTTGGCGAAACTAGACAAGAAGCCACAGAACTTGGAAGTTACAAGAACAGAGTTAGTAGATGAACCAGTTTAAGAAAAAGCATCCGGATTCTCAATTTTGTAACTGTATAGCTAAATGTTATGAATCCAACTTGATTTTTCAGGTAATTTTAAACAATTAAAAACTGTAGACATGGAATTAATATCCAAACTTTTTTGAACGGACAACAACAACGTAAAATAAGCTGACATTACAGGTTCTTTGTAACGGTTAAAACACAAGACACAAGAAGCTCTAATTGCAGACAATTTTAAACAGTTTAAAACAAGGCACATGAATATGGCATTTTAGATTAGTTTAAAAAGATTGAAGATGACGCAAGACATAGACTTTTCACACTATTTTAAACCATGAAAAAGTTAGATTTCTTGGATTGTTTCATCCAAATTTTACAACTATCAAGAAAACTGTTAAGCTATTTCTATGGAATGACTTTTTATTTATTCTGTAATTGAAATTACTCCTTTATTAAAATAACGCACTGTAATAAAGTAATATTTATATAGAATCTTAAGCAGCTTTAAAAGCTTACTATTCTTTAATGCTTTCAGAAACAAAACCGTCTCTATTTTGATTTAATAGAGTAAAAATAAATAATTACTAGTGAAATTAAGAAGATAATCAAACTATTGGTATAAAAATGTCAACTCTGTTTGTTAAAAATTTCAACTTCTGCAGATTGTGCTTACAAGAAGCAAAACTGCATTGTTTCTGATTTGTTTCTAAAACATGCTGACGAATTATAAAACTTTCACGCTCACTACAGCAAAAGAAAATGTTTTTAGAAAAGAAAAATTAATACAGAAACTTTTTAAAGCTTAGTAGCTAGTAGCATATTTAAATTAACAAGGTTAACGAACACATAAGGAAAGTAGTGCTTAATTAGTACTAAAGAAGGATTAGTGCATAAACTAAAAGTTAGAGGGTCAACCGGTTTTAAAAGTAAAGTGTATAAACCATGCAGAATTAACATAAGAAGTCCTGAGTGTTAGTAAGTGAATGAGTACAGTTACAGTTAAAGGAAAGGGGCAACTGTGTTTTTAAACACTCACCCGTCATCTCAGATGTAGATGGCTTTGGATCTGAAAAAGGCGGAAAAAATAGGGAGCAATTACTATTTAAGAGAAAAAATAGGTGGTGATTAGAGCTTTTTTCAAAAACCAAATGCTTTTAGTTTGAAATTTTCCTCATATTTTTTTCTCCTTATCATTATTTTGAAAATGTAATACCAAATTTATTTGAAATTATTTTTAGGGTAGTTTTTAGATAGTTCCCTCAGCACGAGATCTCTAATGACTAGTTAAACTGATTGCTTAGTTTCATGATTATGACTTTTGGATCATAATTACGATCGAAGTCATACGTACCTTTGGGTATAATACTGTAACTATCATTTATGTATTTTGCATTGTTTATAATAGGGGATGTATGCATGCTTAAAATTACAAAGAATATCTATAAAATACTAACTCTATTTGACTTTTCTATCATTACCAATAATGGATGTATTTTGGCCTTTAATTATGGAACCTGACTTAACTATTGTTGATAACAATGAGAACAAAACTATGTTAAAAAAATGATGAATCCTGATGAAAATAATACTGATATTTAATTCCTTAGGATTAAAGGTATAAAGTTTTAACTAAAAAAGGGTACCCGTTATTAAAAATTATGATGAAAATAATAGATGAATATCGTAATGCCATGAAATTTATTGTTTTTGAGATTAAATACTAATTAAATATGAGTATTTTTAGGTTTATAAGTAGGATAAAAAAATGAATAAATACACTGTAAAAAAGGGTATTTCAAAATTGAGCAAAGACGTGTCAAAAGAGTTCCTAAACAAATAATAGTCGAAATTTAGAAAACCCATGTATTCGAAATTGAAACAGCATATTCTTATTTTCGAGCAAAATGCTTAGTCTCAAAAGTGATGTGGAGGGAGAAACGTGTGAGAGAATTGTTCATTAGGCACCTGCAGGATTCGAACCAAGGACCGCTCGGTTCGTATTATGATGCTAGAAGCCACCACCGTTGCACATTCCTGTCCAGAGAGAGTTAGGGATCGTTATATAGTAACCTCCGCAATGACACATCATGACATACTAATTTCCAATTTGAATGATACAAAGAGTTGCAATCGTTTTCTACCGATAGGAATCAAGCCAAGGACATCTGGGTTCACATTAGAATGCTCTAACCACCATATCAATACCACCAAGTCCAGGGAGAGTTAGGAAGCTTTAAATTTTCCATTCGATTAAAATTTTTTAAGATGTAGTGAAATAAGCAAAAATGGAAATTAAAATTATCGATCTCTTGACTAAGTTTTGGGGTCATATTTTTCCAATTGCAACACTTTATCTTTATACCATTGAAATTGGAAATTATGTCCTGATGTCTTACTCTCTTTGCTGGGTTGTAGAATTATGTTGGTTAGAGTATCCTACGGGCCGGGGGACAGCCTGGTCGGTAGGGCACTGGGCCCATGTCCAAGAGTTCGTGGGTTCGAACCCCGCCGGCCGAAGACTCCCCGTGTAGTAAAGTGACTGATGCACGTTAAATCTGTCGAGTCGCAAAAGTCATCCATGTTCCCATACCAAATCAATACCTCTAGGGTACTGGATTGGAGATCGATCGTTCTCTGATTCAGGTCAAAATTACGATCTGTGGATGAATGAATGGATGTATGAATGGATCCGCCCTATAAACGGGTGCGACGTACGGTGTGGCAGAAGTCGAATTCTTGGCCATAGATGGCGCCACTGGAAAACATCCTACTTCGAACCCGGAGTTTTTTTGTTTCGAATCCTGCTAGTAGTCAACGAACATCTCACACATTTCTCCCTTCACAACACTTCTGAGAACACATTTCTCCCTTCACAACACTTCTGAGACTATGCATTTTGCTTAATATATGCTGTTTCGATTTTGAATGTATGGGGTTTTCATAATCTAATATTATTTACTACGGAGCTATTTTGGCGAATTTTTGTTAAATTTTGAGAAACCCCTTTTACAGTGCGAAAATAATAAATGTTTGATTTTAAGAGCACTTGCACTACTGACAAAAATGTGTGATTCATGTTAACAATATGTTAAGGGGAAATATATGTTTAGTAACTAAACTATATCTTGAACTTTAAAAACTGAAAAACTCTACATGCATAACAAACAATAACAGGTTGTATAAGGCTGCGTAACATTTAAAAATATATTTTTAAAAAAAATTGATAAAATATGATATTTAAGATTTGATATGAAGGGGGTGCAAATGCATACAAGAACAAACTAGAAACAAGCAAAAATACAGAACAATTATAGATAATTCATGCATTTTAGATAAATCAATTATTTCTAAAGACATAACAAAAGAACATATCTTTATACAATAAAATCTAAAATTGTATGAATTTTAAAAATAATTAAATATTTTGTCATGATTTGTTTCATAAATAAGCACTAAAAGCAGCTTGTGAAATAATATATAGGTATATGAGAAAACTTAAGCATAGCAGTTTAAAAAGCATAAAAATTAGTAATTATAAGAAAAGAAAACATCCCACTTTCCGAAGTACTAAAATTTTAAGACAAATTTTATTAGTCAATTTAAAATAAGTGATTAGCTTGCACAAAGAAAAAAAATGTAGTATTCTGTTTTGAAACATTGTGAGGTTTCTTAGTTGTGAATAATAATATCAAAGACGAAATTAATTTAGCGCAATTTTTTCTAATTTTTTAAAACTTATGATTATCATTTTTTATGTACTCTGTCTTTACGATCGATTTAAAGGCTCATAAATGCACATAGTTGAGATCAGTAGATAAATGACATTTGTGACATTTATGACATATGTGACATTTTAGTGAATTCAATGAAGTATTATTAACCCTTTTACACAGTGGGGATAGCAGTGCCCCTAAGATATATTTTTCCCCCTGGCACTCTAACTACAAGTAAAATTGCATTTTAGTATTTTTTTAATTGTAAAAAACAGTGTAATAATTATTTAAAAAAATTTTTTAAATTGTAGGAATTATATTTGTACTATAATATAAAATCCAAAATAGTAGTAGGAAATTTTTTTTCTCATTCTTTTTCAAAAAAGTTATCAATAATTGATTTTGTCAATTAAAAAAATTTTAATGATGAATAACTCTCTAAATAACTGTGCATAATTGAAAAAATATTGTTTGGAAGTTAACCGCGTTTGGAATATTTTAACTTTAACGTACATAAAAGATACTGGTGTTTAATGCTGTATTTAATAACCATAAATTATTTAAATGCTAAATATAATATTTTTCATTTTTACCTAAATTAATCAGAATAATGAAAAAAGTATGAAAAATATTTTTAATAATAATTTAGAGCCAAAGGGTTAAAGTTCATACATTTATAGTTTTTATAGTGTTTGAAGAAATAAAGGCTATGTCTTGCTTTCGTTTCTTGTTCATAAATTTCTAATAATTGAATTCTATGAAATTCCTAACATATTTTTATTTGATTACTCTTGGTGTTTTACTATGCAGCCAAAAAAGAAATTTTATTATTATTCTTTTTTTATATTTTTTTTTATGACTGCAATCAGCTTATTGCCTAATGTATTTAAAACCTTCGTAACCTCGAAAGTACTCACAGACTTAATACTTCCTCCACTGAAGATATCCGATATTTAATAACTTGACTAAAGAAGTCCAATATTGTCTGGTTAAAAAAAGTCGAATATTTCTCCCAAGAAATCTCAATTTTTTTTAAGAATATCACTGTGAATCTAACTACATTATCCTTTTCCTTTTTACACAAAACCCTTTCATTGTTATTGGTGGCAACGAAGTACAGCTCAAAATACAGCTTAACACAGCTCTAATAATAAACTCTCAAAACTCGGTGAACTTAACACAGCTCTCACCACAAGAACACTTAAAATCCAGTGAGCTCAATACACCTCTCCCAGTCTTTCGCAAATACGGCAACTTGTGGTATCCGTTCATCGAATTCTATTCCCGATTGAATTCCGGTGGGAGAGCATCGTGGTGTAACTACCACTATTTTTATTAAACATCAATTCACTAGTATATAAGACCTGCTAACTCACGTTAGTCTTGGGGTACCTTGTAAGAGATGAAGGTTGGCATTGTCGAAATCACTCTCCACATTGGTGACCCGGACGTAATATATAGCATACCATACAAAGAAGCCAAATATATAAAAATCTCAATTTTGAATTTCTTGTTCTTTTAGTTGATTTTTCAATTGCACGACAGAATACTTTTCTTTATTCGAATCTTGGAAAATTTGAATTTTTTATCCTGTACTTTGAATTCCATGTATTAAGAGCTTGCTTTATTTAACACAATGTATTACAGAGAAAAAGGACTGCTTAGTTGTCTCTTTAAAAAATATATATGTACGGCACTGAAGAATTTTCTAGTCGTTTTGAGCCATTTGAGTCATCTTATATTTAAGATGTTTGCATAAAGTGTTTCCGGGGGATGTACTCCTGTAGCAGGCGATTTTTAAGGCGTCTTTACCGTCACTGTCCAAGAGATATTATACAGTTTTACACATTACCATTTATTTTTTCCCGTTCATCCCCCTTCCTTAAGGAATATAAAACGCATTCTTCCCTTTTGTGTTTGATTCAATTTTGTTTTTCCCTACACATTTTTATCTCTAGAGGGAAGTATAAAAAATCTCGGGGAAGTAGGCATAAACACGAATCTAGAAAGATGGAGAAATAGGGGAAAGAATCTCATTTTCCCTTGTCTCTTCCCTACTCTTACCCCATCAAAAAATGGATAAAAATCCGGAAAAGATGGCCTCAAAGAAAAAGAGTATAAAAGACGTTCATGAGGAAAAAGGAAAGCGTTTTTACGAGTCCGCGGTGATGCTTAACGCGGTTCAACGCTGCATATCAACAAGGATCGCAGAAACCTGTTGGTTCCTGTTATTTTTTTTTTCTCTTTCGAAATGATCCTCTTTTCTTTTAAGTTGCTTTCTCTTTGCATTTAAACTTGAAAAAAGAAAACTTCTCCCAACCGATCAATGGCAATTTTTTTTCAAAACCATCGATAGCATTTTTTTTAAAAAATTTGTGCTTGCAGTATTTTCTTGTTCGTGAAGAAATTGAATGAAAAAAATACTCCCACTTTTTTTTAAAGCTTTTCTCGAAAATTTTACGGAATTTTAACGAGGATTTAAAGGAATTAATGAATCCTTTTATTGAAAAAAAAGTAGAAAAAAAAACTAATTATTAAATATAAGAAATGCGATGAAAAGATATTTAAAGCATGGAATATTTTAAAAACATTTATTTCTGTAAGTTATAACTGTAGCAGTTATCTATCAGTTTTATGTATTTATTAAGATGCGTATATTGTATTATAATATTCAAAATTCTAAGTATAATTGAGTTAATAACTCGATGGAAAAAAAATTTTATATGAAAATTTGCTTTTTGGAATGAAAATATCAAAACTATAATATATAATGGAATCTGAAACGATTCGCGTGGTTTCAAACAACGATACATTTTCACTGTCGTAAAAAATACGGACACATAGTAAAATATTGAAAACATTAAAAAAAATGTTGACACGTNAAATTTTTTATATGAAAATTTGCTTTTTGGAATGAAAATAACAAAACTATAATATATAATGGAATCTGAAACGATTCGCGTGGTTTCAAACAACGATACATTTTCACTGTCGTAAAAAATACGGACACATAGTAAAATATTGAAAACATTAAAAAAAATGTTGACACGTTCTCGAAATAAGGTCACGAAAATTTCATGTATAACTTTTAACGTTCAGCTGACCGACCTGTGTAGGGGTCAGGGAACTGCCCTTGCATGAGAAAGGTTCTGGGTTCGAATCCCGGGCAAGGCATGGATGTTCTTTCATTCTCTGTACTATCTGCCTTTACTGTGAGAGCAACGTTGGCCCCCCTAATATGGTGCCCCTGAAAGAGTGGCCAACAAATCTTCCCACTTCCAAGAGGTCGTGGGTTCGACCCCAATCAGCCGAAGACCCTCCGTGTAGTAAATGGTGACTGGTACACGTTAAATCCCTCGTGTCACAAAGTCCTCCGTGTTCCTATAAGAAATCAAACCACTGGGGGTACTGAATTTGAGATTGATCGTTGGTTGGTTCAAGTCAAAATTACGATCTGTGAATGAATGAATGAATGCAAAACTAGGTCCACCCTATAAATGGGTTGTAAGGAGTGTGGTGTGGATGAAGTCGTATTCTTGGTCATAGATGGTGCCACTAAAAAACAAGAAACGCACCCTCTGCCTTAAAATTCGCTTGGTTTCACCAAGCAGGCTTGCTGATATTGGCAAGTGGCATTAGAAACAACAGCTAATATAACAGGGTGTTCGTAGAACGTTGTCTGAAACTATATCTTAAACAGTGACTAAATTTTAAGAAATAGGTTTTTTAAATATCCAAGAATAAGTTTCGACCACAGACTCAAAAGGTGTCAAAGGAGTTCAACGGATATGTTAATTAATAACAACACCATCAGGATCAAAGACTAAAACCCATCAGGGCGTTTAAGAATACGATTTAGCAAGGTATAAAAATTTTTTTTAAAAAACGCATGATAAATAACGAAAGAAACGAAATAACCTGCATCGCCAATATCAAAAACGCAAAATGCTACTATCCTTTCTATAAAAGAACAAGACTAGCTTTTGTTTGAAAAAACTGAAAANGTGTGGCTGAATTCGTATTCTTGACCATAGAAGGTGCCACTAAAAGACAAGAAACGCACCCTCTGCCTTAAAATTCGCTTGGTTTCACCAAGCAGGCTTGCTGATATTGGCAAGTGGCATTAGAAACAACAGCTAATATACCAGGGTGTTCGTAGAACGTTGTCTTAAACTATATCTTAAACAGTGACTAAATTTTAAGAAATAGGTTTTTCAAATATCCAAGAATAAGTTTCGACCACAGACTCAAAAGGTGTCAAAGGAGTTCAACGGATATGTTAATTAATAACAACACCATCAGGATCAAAGACTAAAACCCATCAGGGCGTTTAAGAATACGATTTAGCAAGGTATAAAAATTTTTTTTAAAAAACGCATGATAAATAACGAAAGAAACGAAATAACCTGCATCGCCAATATCAAAAACGCAAAATGCTACTATCCTTTCTATAAAAGAACAAGACTAGCTTTTGTTTGAAAAAACTGAAAATGTTTGGTGGATGTATTTTAAATGCGGCTTAACAAATGAATGTTTTTTAATTATCTGTTCAATCAAATGCAATCAATCACATTTTCAATTAAATTATTAGTTATTCTGTGAGTTTGGATCCAGGTGGCTTGGTTGTTCAAAGACAATTGGTGCCAGAAGTGGGATTCGAACCCACGACTCAGAGCTGTTATTTGTTACTCAGTTTTCCTTTTCAAATTAGTGTTTAAATTAAATATATGAATACCTCAATTTTTAGAGAAAGTATATAATCCATGAAAATTAACGAAATTAACGATTTTACAAATATCTCACTATATATTTTTAATTATTTTCAGAAAATGAATAAAACATTTATACTTATTGTATATTTTAATTAAATATCTGAGAGAAAAACGTGTAAAGTAAATTTAAAGTATGTAACTTACTTTTAAAAACACTAGTTATTTGGTCTTGGAAATTTAAGTTTTTTATAAATGATAATCTAGCGAATACAAACTATCTTTGCGTATCTTATATACAAATAGGGAAAAATAATTTTAACGCCGATTTAAAATGAAAAACAGTAAGTAGCCTCTGATAAATCGAAACATAAGATTTATTTTTTCAAGAATTATTGAAATATATATTAAAAACTTTTACGTTTCACGAATTTCATGAAATTAAGCGGACTACTCGATATATACGCAGCTTTAAAATTGTGTATACTGATTTTACTGTTTGCGTTTCTAAACACACTGCTAAGTATAGAAAAAGGTATAAAAGAGGAATAGTGTCAATTTTCATAAAATAGAGAAAATGCATAAAATTGGGAAAGGCTATTTTCGTTTAGAAAGAAAACGAAATTTTCTTCTCCCGTGGTAGAGGTAAGTTGTAACGGTCTTCAAAGTATATTTCTCATAAAATATCCATCTTATGTCGAAGCAAACCTTCTGTTCTGCCCTGAAGCCAACTTCAAGGAACATGTGTCCAAAGTAAAAGTTTTCTTCTTTGCTATATTACTTCCGTTTTCTTACCCAGAATTCCCTGCGCGGTCGATATGGTATGGACCTTCTGGCGCCATATTGGATGCCAGGGTTTCCAATCCTTTTTTTTTTCCCTTCTTTTTTCTTTCAAGCAGCTTATAAATAAAACATGCCTACACTAAACGTGATAAAATATGCATGTTTTTACCATGTAGTAATTTTTGTTTTGATTAGTGGGCTTAACAGGGCATAAACATTTAAAAAATGTGAAATTACATATTTTTTTTAATAATTAAAACGTAATTTTAAACAAGTTTATGATGCTTTTTTGCTTCGATTCGATTCGATGAACATTTCGATTTATATTGGCGATAAGGTAATATTTTAAAAGGCAGCATTTAGTTTCTTAGTTTCAAATATTGTAATAGTTTATGCGCAGTTATTTTCTTAATAAATAAAAGTTATAATATTATATTATTTAAATTTAGTACGATTTTAAAGCACGTAATTGTTATTATATATTAAATTAATTCAATTTTTAACTTTATATTTTTTTAATAATATTTACTTACAGATGATTCGTACATACCAGAAAATTTACTAGGGTAAATTTTTAAGAAAGGGATATTTCATGTATCTAAGAAATTTCAACGGACTTTTAAGAAGGAATATTTCAGCTATCTATGAAACTCCAATGGGTATTTAAGAAAGGAATATTTAAAAATATTTAAGAAATTCCAATGGAAGGAATATTTCGCGTATCCAAGAAATTATAATGGGTTTTTAAGAAAAGAATATTTTCTGTTTCTAAGAAATTCCAGTGGGTTTTTAAGAAAATCCAATGGGTTTTTAAGAAGAGAATATATTTAATGTATCTATAAAATTCCAATGGGTATTTAAGAAAGGAATTTTTCGTGTATCGATGAAATTCTAATGGATTTTTACGAAAAAAATATTTCCTGTATCTATGAAATTCTAATGGGTATTTAAGAAAGGAAAATTTCATGAATCTAAGAAATTCCAATGGGTTTTTAAAAAAAGGAATATTTTAGGAAAAATATTTAAGAAAAAAGTATATACCGGAAAATGTGGCCAACTTTTTTAAATCTAATTGTTAAATATTGATGAATTCTTAATTTTTTAAAGTAAAATTTGTATGGAAACTTTATTATTATCAAGTCGCAACAGTTTATTTCCCAAACAATTTGACACTCCGTTTTTCTAGTTGAGAGTAGATTTCATATCAAAATTTATTTTAAACAGTTATTTCTTTCCTTAAGTATAACTTAAAAAATTACCCCAATCTAAAATAAAAATTACAAATAATCTACATTATTGTTTGGCATTTTTGTTCATACATACATTAAATTTTGTCTCCTTTTTTTCAATTAAAAGTATTTAGTATACATGATATGATAATTTATTTTGAAAATTACCAAAATTGATTCCTTTTGATTAAAGAGTGAAATAAGAAGAGTGACCCTTCCCAAATTTTTATAATTTTTAGATTAACTCAAAAGACTCACGATATACTGGTAATTTTACTGTGTAAGATTTTTGTCATAAAAATTCCACTAAATTTCGTGCTACAAAGAGAGAAAAAATTACGAAAAACTGCCAAGTTTGGCTGAATGAAAATAGAACAAATTCTTATGACGTTTTCGGAAATAAAATTTACTTATGGTTTTAATCAATGCTTAACATTATATTGCTTAAAGCTAGAAAAGAAATAGCTTCAAAATAATTTTATTTTTAAACAATTAGACAAATTCTGTTAATCGTAATAAAATAATAATCTATTAAACAGCAATAGACGGAGAAACTAAAAATTTAATTAAGTTAGCTACAAAACCAACATCTTATCTGAAAAAAATCTTAAATATAAATAAAGTGAAAATTAATTATTTATTTTATCAATACAAACCTGTCGTTTATTTTCTTTTCAGTTAAATAAAAAATATTTTAAGTAGGTTGATTAAAATTGAGTCATATTAAAGATTAAGGGTGTCATAAAATTAATCGATTCACAAAATTTGTTAACTACGACAAAAATTAAATATGCAGACACTATAATTTAAATTTAATTGAGAAAAAAATCGATTTAAATCTGAGAAAATGTCGGAATTCCACGAAGGAGATATTTACTTAAATAAAAATTGGTCTAAAAAACTCAGGTTTTATTAAACGCATTTTTAACGAAATATCAACATTCGATTAGTTCAAAATAAAATATTGAAACTAAGAAATTTATTTTATAAGACCTTTATTT
This sequence comes from Parasteatoda tepidariorum, assembly GCF_043381705.1. Classification (NCBI taxonomy): domain Eukaryota; kingdom Metazoa; phylum Arthropoda; class Arachnida; order Araneae; family Theridiidae; genus Parasteatoda; species Parasteatoda tepidariorum. The sequence continues at coordinate 19,949,829 of NC_092204.1, forward strand.
AGTTGAATAAAAACATCAGATTTTGTTAAATAATATTTCGATACAATCAGACATTTTAAAGCAAAAATTGATAAAATAAAAAAAACCCGTTAACATTGTTTCTCAATATTCAACGAAATAAAAACTTGATTTAGATTCAGCTTATCTGATATTAAATAAAAAGCAAACGTTAAAGTCAATATTAAAAGTATATAAGATAGTTTCAGAAACGACATTTTATTATAGCACTTAAAACGTCAGTGCGTAATATTTTCAGAATTTAAAGCTTATTGTATAGCAAGGCATCTATTTTTAGAAATAAATATGATTTTTTTTCCAATTATTTCCCTTTATAGTTCAATATTACATTCTATAAAATAAATCTGGTACATTAAGATGTAAAATAATTTAGAAATAGCCTAAACATTTCTTTACAATTCATTCTAAGCTGCTACTAGAGAATTTCGCATAGCATCAAAAAGTATATAACAATGTTAAAAGATGAGGATGTGAAACAAAATCCATTTAAATTTCGTTTTTATTGGATAAGGTAAAGCCCTATCGAAAAATATTTTATCAATACGCGTCCGAGTAGGGAGAAATAGGGAGAAGAGATATCTAGGTAACCATAGCAACGAGTAACTCACCTTCAGGGCAACGGGTATCCCATCCTTGAGCGACATTTTGAACGAATTTATCATTTTTCCAAATCCTGGAAGAAAAATAAATCTATCATTTCGGGACAGACAATAAGATGGGGAATGCATTACAAAACTGACATTATAACTGTGTCTAAGAATTTATTCTCTTAAAAGCAAAAATAAGATATCACTTTTATTGATGTTTAACTTAACTACAATTTTTCTTGTATACTATACTTCTCTGCCCTATTAACTATTTTTATTGTACTTGGATGAAATATGTCCCTATCTGTCTGGAAGTTTGGTAGAATCGTTCGCGAGGAAAGTTTTATACAATGTTTATATATTTTGCTGCATTTTATTGTATCTTTTCATTGTTGTTTTTTTGACAGATGTAACTTTATGTTAGCATTTTGTACGATTGATTTCATTTAATTACCTTGAATAAAATTTAGGTATCTCTTGTTAAAAAGTAATATTTTTTCGCTATACAAGTTAGACAGAGGTTATATATGTTACTGTGAATGACCGAAATTGGACGTTGTTGACTTCCACTGGTTAATGTTGACAATGACATAGTCGTTTTGGTAAATGTCCGAAATATATACTAGGTCTAGTTAAGTGTCAGAGCCCGGTATACATTTGCCCGGTATGCTCTATCTCAATGTTTTTTAAGGTCAAGTGCCACTGCCCCAAAATATGTGCTATATATATGTATGCCAAATATAACTGGTGGACAAAATTAAGAGATGGAAGACATTTTCCCAAATATCTCAAAAAATACTGAATATAAATAAATGAAATTTGGTATGGATATAGCTTATTCCACGATAATAAAGTATGCAAAACAAAAATGAAAGTGCCATTCACTGGCAAGACCTATTGCCAATAAATCCAATGTAGTCTGAACTTAAGGATAAAAGATGACAATAAAAATGAGGCTTGTACAGTGTGTGTTGCCTCTAGTATGGTATATGGTCACCCCTGACAGACAGACAGCATGCACAACGAGTATGCATGCTGTTAATAAGGGAGTTAAGGAGAACTTGTGGAACACCCTCCCATTCTTCCACCACAGCAATTTTTAACTCCAGAATGGTTCTGGGGGGAGGTTAGCGCATCGCAATAGCTCTCCCAAGAGCATCCCAAGCATGTTCAATAGGATTCAGGCCAGGGATTTGGCTGGCCAATCCATTCGTTGAATATCCTCGCTTTCCAGATACTCATCAATCATGAGAGCCCTATGTGGTCGCGCATTGTCGTCCATAAAAATGAACTCAGGGCCAACAGCGCCCCTGAAAAGACGCATAGAGTTCGAGGACCTCCTGCCTGTACCTCTGGGCATTCACGGAACCATTGTCAAACACATGGAGCGGTGTGCGGGTATCTTGCATGTGCGAATAAATGTGCGAAAATGTTTTCCATCTCTTAATTTTGTCCACCAGTGTAATTAAGAAATAACAGTCGAAATGTTTCACGCGTTCAAACACTATTTGATTAAATACTTTATTCACATAAATGTTGATTATTCTGATTATAAGAAACCAGATTATTCATATGAATGCTGATTGCCTTGTTAACGACATAGTTCCTTAACACATCTCTATAACGCGTGTCATTATATACTGATTTGCCTTTCTCGGCCTCCGTGGTTTTTGTACTGATTATCATTTTTTTTTCTCTCGGCTACTGTGATTTTTCTGTTTTAGTTTCTTAGTTTTTTTTTTCATTTTTCGTTGGTAACCTTTTCGATTTATATTTCAATAAACTTTTGTTTTTTCTCATTCACGTCTGCCAAGTCTTGAAAATGGGCATCAGTTTTTGAACGCTTGAAACATTTGGACTGTTGTTTCCTAATTATATATTTTTAAGCGAATGAAGTTTTTAACCAGGTAACATTCATTACTTGTATTTAGTAAACTTTTCATGGCTTAATGTTTTATTCTTTCATATTTCAATTTTTTAATATTTTGTTCCATATTAGCTTTATTTTATCACTAAGTTGCTCTGTTTAGGTGTTCAATTATTTAAGTTTTATGATATAGAATTTCAACGGTTCTAACAAATATTAAAATTTTCTAAATCGGTGACGAAACGAAACAAGCTTCAGTATTTTAATACAATCGTGACCTTCACTACTGATTATAATTAAGGTATTTTACTTATTTATTTACATTTTTTTAAATAAAAAACTTTTTATGAAGCTTACAGACGTTTTATTGCTAAAACGGTACCATAAAAAAAGAATTCTTATTAGTAATAACGTAAATTTACTACCACTATTTTAAGTTTTTAAGAAGGATGAAAACTCTGATGAAGAATATAAATATTTTATTTATATAACAGATATATGGCAGACGATTTTATTATAAGTATAGCTGATAAATATTTCATAGAAAAGTTCTAACAATGACAATTTCATTCAATAAATTCAAGGAATGTTGAAAAATTTTTTTTTTAGAACTTTCATCAGATTATTGGCTAGAATTACGAACCATTTTCCTACAAGACAATCTACGTCGATTTTTATGTTTAAGACCTTTAAAAAATATTAAGATTAAAAAAGAAAAACGTAATATTGCAGACGATTTATCATTTTAGAACAGCATTAAATATACATCGACTATGATTAATTGCTGGACGAAGATGAGCTTAAATTAAAACCTCGTTTTGTCAATAATTGCACAGAAGAACGTTTCATCGATGAATATTTCGAAGCACTCCTTAAATAGACAAATCTAAAACCTATAATAGTTTTTAGGAAACAAAACATTGATGGAGAAGGGGAGAAAAAAACTTTACTAGATGTAAAAATGAAGATCGTGATTGCTCGTAAAAGATTTCAAGATGAATTTGGTTGAAATTCGTTGATATCAGTTTTCGATTCTCTGGGGTTGCTGTTGCTCGAAGATAGTGTTTTTTTTAAATTTTTTTAACCACCATTAGATACCTAAGGAGAAAGATATTCGATACGGTGTAATTATTTAACTATTGTATAAACTCTTCTTAGATTTTACTTCGAACTTATTTAGGGAAGTAATCCCTAAATAAGCTATTAAGAGAATATTCTGTAAATGTAATATATACGTAATTACTCTAATTAACGAACTTTGCGAATTTCTCCATTTTGTAACTTTTTTCGAGGAAACAAGAACATTTTGGAATTTCTTCGTAAAATAACTTCCAAATAGCGAAGTAAATTTTCTATTTAACGAACTTTTCTTTGAGATCCACTTTCCCTCTTTCCTAAAATATTTCAGAACACTTCAAACTTGTTGACACATTTTATGGGGGAAATGACCTTGAATTGATTTTCAGCAGCAACTTAACTTTTAGAGAAAGCTGTAAAATCCCTTTCCCTTTTTGTTTGCATTTCAAATGAAAAACTCGATTAAACTTCGATTAACTTCTTTTTTAAAAATATAATCAAAATTCTATAATACGATTATTAAATACATCGATAATCAAAATATCGGCTTAGGAAAGTAACAGTAAGCCAAAGACTGAACAACTCTTTGATTAAACTTCTTTTTGAAAAATATAATCAAAATTCTATAATACGATTATTAAATACATCGATAATCAAAATATCGGCTTAGGAAAGTAACAGTAAGCCAAAGACTGAACAACTCTTTGATTAAANATGACCTTGAATTGATTTTCGAAGCCACTTAACTTTTAGAGAAAGCAGTAAAATCCCTTTCCCTTTTTGTTTGCATTTCAAACGAAAAACTCGATTAAACTTTGATTAACTTCTTTTTTAAAAATATAATCAAAGTTCTATAATAAGATTATTAAATACATCGATAATCAAAATATCGGCTTAGGAAAGTAACAGTAAGCCAAAGACTGAACAAGTCTTTGATTAAACTTCTTTTTTAAAATTATCAAAATTCTATAATAAGGTTTTAAAATATATCGTAATAAAAATATCGGCTTAGGAAAGTAACTGTAAGTCAATGACTGAACAACTCTTTAAACTAAACTTCTTTTTGAAATATATAATCAAAATTCTATAATAAGATTATTAAATACATCGGTAATCAAAATATCGGCTTAGGAAAGTAACAGTAAGCCAAAGACTGAACAACTATTTGATTAAACTTCTTTTTGAAAAAAATAATCAAAATTCTATAATAAGATTATTAAATACATCGATAATCAAAATATCGACTTAGGAAAGTAACAGTAAGCCAAAGACTGAACAACACTTTGATTAACTTCTTTTTTTAAAATATAATAAAAATTCTATAATAAGGATATTAAATACATCGATAATCAAAATATCGGCTTAGGAAAGTAACAGTAAGCCAAAAACTGAACAACTCTTTGATTAAACTTCTTTTTCAAAATAATCAAAATTCTATAATAAGGTTTTTAAATATATCTATAATCAAAATATCGGCTTAGGAAAGTAACAGTAAGCCAAAAACTGAACAAGTCTTTGATTAAACTTCTTTTTCAAAATAATCAAAATTCTATAATAAGGTTTTAAAATATATCTATAATCAAAATATCCGCTTAGGAAAGTAATAGTAAGCCAAAGACTGAACAACTCTTTGATTAAACTTCTTTTTCAAAATAATCAAAATTCTATAATAAGGTTTTTAAATATATGGATAATCAAAATATCGGCTTAGGAAAGTAACAGTAAGCCAAATTACCTTTGTTTAGAACTTGTGCAAACTCTCTGATGGATGTCCCAGGCACAATAAGGATCGCGGAGACCTACGCATGTACTGAAAAAAAAATGCATTATTATTATATCTACATGGAGGAATAGATACTGGTAAAATTACCGTACTCTATAGCAGTGACATTTCTTGTAACAAAAAACACAATTCTGGTATTTAAAAAACTAAAAAATAGGGTATTTAAATCTGCCATTTGATAGTTTTCTATTCATATGACAAAGGTTTTAACGAAAATTCTTGTTGTTTTGAAAATTATAGATTTTATTTTTTTAAAAAAATACCTTATATATATATAATATACGGTAAAATATTATACTACCGTATATTTATACGGTTATCCGTTAAATACCGTAGATCTGTAAGGTACTTAAACCTACCATTTGATAGTTTTTCATTCAGATGACAAAGGTTTTAACGAAAATTCTTGGTGTATAATGAAAATTCTTGTTGTTTACAAAAATGTATTAAAGGCATAACCCGGAGGAAAAAGTTCCGACAAAATTATCGTACTCTATAGCACTGATATTTCTAGTAAAAAAAAAAAACAGCATAATTCTGGTATTTAAAAAAACCAAAATATACGATATTTAAATCTTTCATTTGATAGTTTTTCATTCATATGACAAAGGTTTTAGTAAAAATTCTGGTTGTTTTCAAAATTATAGATTTTATTTAAAAAAAAAATACATGAAAAGCAATACGCTTTATGTAACACAACATCAAATAACAACAACCTTCGAACTGATTAAAATTTGCTACATTCAAATATGCAATTATCTAACATTTACTCAATTTTTTTCAACCAAAATGTTGGTACTGGGGGACACATTTACCAGATTACGAAGCAAATAACATTCCTGATGTTTACCACGCAAAGAGATGCTCACAAACTGCACATTTTCCGAAATTATCTCGAATTCCAGATCATTCCAGGGAATTATAGCCATCGATCAAATAACAGTTAAGCCGATAAACAAAAGCAGTAGGCAACGGTAGTTTTTTTGCGATCTTTTTTTTCTGCTACGATCGTAGCTGTGTGGTACATTCGCAACATGCATGTGTGTATCTCTTATCCTCTTGGCTTCATTAGCGGTGGTCTTAAGGCAAGCTGTAATGACCTCAATTGGATTTTCCCAATTCACTCATTACGTTAATTGGATTAATGAGGGTATGATAAGGTCGGAAGCCTAACGTAGAGATGGGAGCGATTCCCGGTGATAAATGTTCGGGAATGGCGACCGAATGTCCCCCAGTTGATCCCCCAGTGATAGCTGCAATCTAGAATGTCCGTGATAAATGTAGGAATAAATACGCAATAAAAGGAATTGGCACATTTACGCAGTTACCAAGCCAATCAGAACGCCTGCAGTCGAGCAGCCGTGTTTACCGAGTTGCAGTAAATCAGAGAGCTTAATTTGCAAGTAATTTATGTGATGATTAATGTGAAAATAAATTTTGTGCTAAAAAATTATACTCTGAAAAAACTTATTAGTTTCCACGCATTTGACCCATACAATCGACTATAATAATGATAAATTTAGACATCAGCAATTAAAAATGTTGATATTGTTGCCAGTGCGATTAATTAGCAATTCAGTAGTTATTACTACTGACTTTTAGTAACTCTAATTTTCCCATTGATCATTAGTTTGACAGCTTAGTCTTTGGTTTTATCTAGCTACAAAATCTTGACAATGTTGATAATCATTTATTTTTAAAATAATGATCTTGTTACCAGTGCCATTAGTTAGCAATCTAGTCGCAATTACTACTGACTTTTCGCAACTCTAATTTTAATTTTGATCATTATTTTGATGCTTGAGTTCTTGCTTAGCTACAATATCTCGTCAATGTTGACATTCATTTATCTTAAAAAATGTTGAGATTGTTACCAGTGCGATTGATTAGCAATCCAGTAGTTAGCACTACTGACTTTCAGCAACTCTAATTTTCCTTTTGATCATTAGTTTGAAGACTAAGTTTTCGGTCTTATCTAGCTACAAAATCTTGACAATGTTGATATTCATTTATTTTTAAAATAATGATCTTGTTACCAGTGCCATTAGTTAGCAATCTAGTCGCAATTACTACTGACTTTTCGCAACTCTAATTTTAATTTTGATCATTAGTTTGACGCTTCAGTCTTTGGTCTTAGCTAGCTACAAAATCTCGTCAATGTTGATAGTCATTTATTCTAAAAATGTTGAGATTGTTACCAGTGCTAAAAATTAGCAATAAGTAAAAGAGACCAATGAAAATAATCAATGAATTTTTTATCATTCAGAAAAGTAAAGTGAATGAATTCGTCATGGTGCATAAGTCTTTGCTTATTTAATATAACAAATACATTATGTAACGTCAAGCTGAAGTTCTATTATTCGGGATACACGTAATTTAATACATTGCAGCACACCGCAGTCCTTAATACTTATTGTCTTCAATTAAAGCTTTAAAATAAGTTAGAATTGAAGAAAAATCCTCAGTCGTAAGGATTTACTCATTTCATTGTTTAGTAAAAATATTAAATTAAAACAAGGTCCTCACATTAGTAGCTAACAGGGAATACTGTATAAACACTATATTGGAAATAATATGTATACGAATAATATCACCATATAAAACTATAGATGAACTCTATGGAATTAACTTCAACAAAAAAAACATTTTCATCTAATTGTAGTAATAATACTGCATGTATGTCGAACTAAAGCTGCACAGAGGATTATTAGCGATTTTCTTGGAAACATCTCTAAAGATGATCCCAAGAGATGCCATCACAATTTTGAGCCACTGCAAAGGGGCTGGCCCCCACACTCTGGCAGCCTAATGACCAACGTGTGAAGTCGAGCCCTTTACAGTAGAACAGGCTAATGAGGGCCATGCACCCTCAAGCTCTTCGCAGGCTGATCAAAGTGGTCACCCATCCCCTCACTGACCACTACAAATGATGTTTGACTTCGATGACCTAATTTTATAAATAAATATGAAACAGGTATTTATTTAAAAAATGACTGAGTTTGAAACGTTTAACTAAACGTAAACGTTTAAAATTTTGCTTGGGAAGGCATATCCTTTAGGGAAAATTTTGACGGAATCATGTAATTCATAAAGTTCAACAAAATTCAGTATTTGAACTTACGAAAGTGCGTAGTAGTAAGTAAATTTTATTTAAGACCATAAATATTTCCAATGTAAATATCTGGCAAAAATAAAGGTTTTGTAAGGTAAATAAGATATTGATATTTACGATGTAGTAAACTTAGTTTGAAAATGGGGGGGAAAAAGGGAAAATAATCGTCCGGGTACCTCGTGGGCATGGGCACTATTTACCGAATGAAGACAAAGGGCCTTAGAGGCGGACAGATTCTGTGAGTCGAAATTAACAGAATGAAATTAATGTTAATTACTAACTTGAATTTGTGATTCTGACACATTACTTCCAGAGATAGTGCGAACTTTTCTTTAAATCATTTGCACATTTTGCTCATGAAGTTCAGCCAAATCCACATGGAATCCAGCCTGCATCGTAGCGTGTCAGGATCAATAGTAAAGCAGCCGGACTTCTTCCAATTAATCACGAGAAAAACCAAAGAGTTATCGGAAAATTTTCCCTCTCGGCAGAAAATTCTTCCCTTTTCCCCCCTATTCCAGAAACTTCTGCTTCGATTCTCTTCGGAAAAGGGAGGGGAAATCCCTCTCTTTTCGCCACGTGTCCCATCGATTAATCGGGTCATTAATCGATTCAGCCGCTGTCCGAAACCGATTCCGACAATCGCTTTTCTGTTCGGGTGTCGCCGAGGCTGCTGGCTGTTGTTGTGCTAGGAAATCGTTTGGAAAAGGGATAGAAGGGATAATTCTGAGGGGATGGGGGAAACGAATCAGGAATTTGACTTTTAATTTGCTTAGGAAATCGAGAAAGTCGATTTAGATGACTTTACGCTGCTTCGTCTTTGATTAGACTTGCCGATAGCGTAAAAGGAATGAAGAACGCTGAGAAGTTGAGATTAAATTTTTGAAGAAGAATTTTCCTAAAAATATATCGCTCCTCAATCAGTTTTTAATTATGAGGACGAATAATTGCTAGTTTGTTGGAACTGTTGTCGGCGCCAGAACTGAATTAGATGAGAAAATTATCGATTTTATTGCTACGTATAAAAATTTGCTTCGACGAGTGTTCGGAATTTTCAAGCAAGAAAAGAGAGATGGTGTGTGGTTTATCGCAAAATTTTAAATTGTTAGTTTTTTTAACAGAATAATAGCACTTAAAACACTCGGTCAATTTAATAGCTTTCAGCCGTTAGAAAAAAAAAACAGTAGGTTACGCCCAAGTATTTCTTTTAACCATATTTTTAATAACTCTTAGACCAAGCAAAATAAAAAGCCACAGTTTAAATACCTTACACAAGAGACAAAACTATAATTTTAAACTTAAAATACCACCTTGCCGTAAATAATTATTTTGGCTTTAGAACATGCAAATAGCTAACATATTTTAAGAAGTTATTAAACTTTTTCAAAAAGTTGCCAATTTAGCGAGACTTTAACATCTAGAGGAAACTTATTAAAATCAATGAATAATCCTCAAATTATAAAGAAAGTTTTATGAGCCTAGATAATGCAGTGTTTGAGTAACTTTTTAAATATTGAAAAAAATCTAACACAAATGTTTCTTAGTTTCACAAATTTATAGTTTTTTTTCATATTGATGTATTGTGCCATTTTCGGAATTAGCATAGCACTGGCTAAAGATAGGTTAAATTTGACAAAACGTTCATGAATAACTGTTGTTGTTAACTCACAGCTGCTATTAAAAAAGCATATTGTTCTCAAAAAAGCACTATTACATATGACAACAGACAAAGCATTCAAACAATAATAGCCTTTAACACGTCGACTGCCGCGTCACCCATATTCGGGTGACAGCAAAGTTTCTGATCACGCTGCGTCACAAATATTCGGGAGACAGCAAAGTTTCTGATCGGGACGCTCACCCATATTCGGGTGACAGCAAAGTTTCTGATCGGGCCGCGTTACCCATATTCGGGTGACAGCAAAGTTTCTGATCGGGCCGCGTCACCCATATTCGGGTGACAGCAAAGTTTCTGATCCGGCCGCACACCTATATTCGGGTGACAGCAAAGTTTCTGATCGGGCCGCGTCACAAATATTCGGGTGACAGCAAAGCTCCAGATCGAGCCGCGGTGATGCTTATTTAACTACTTGCGAAGGATATTCGTACGTATTTGAAAAGATATTTCACAGGAAGTAACAAAACTAATGAATTATTATAAAAGTAATACACACACACAAAAATGATTTATTAAGAAAATTATTGTGAGTCCTGTAAAAGCTTTCTTGTTCACTATTTGACTCATTAAGTTTTCCATTTTTCTTCTCGGAATTTCAACGAATTAGGGTAAAGATTTTAAGTTATACTCCACTTTACTCGACAAAGATTCAAACTGATCGTGTAAAGTGGCGAGATGAGAAATGGATGCGAAGCAACGGACACAAATAAACAAACATGATACCATGGAAACAAACGAAGCGAGATATTATTCTTGTGACCACCAGAGACTCGCATTATTAAAATATCGGTGGGAGTACTTAGCAGAATACGCTTCGTATAGCGGTACTCGTGGCCTGAAGAAAATTTTACTGTAAACGCGTGCGGCAGTCAACGTGTTAAGAGAAAAGAATAAAAGATTGTTTCGCCCTTTATTTTCACTGGTTTCAAATTATTTAGCTGCAATAATAACTAAAAAGACGATAATTTTAAAAATCGAAAATTCATATTTTAGAATTGTTTACCAACTCACCTGCATGTTCGCGCATGTTTAGAACAACTATGAAGAGGCATGGTAAGAATCTCGTCCTGCGAGACGACTAATAATTTTGCTTCATTAATGGTATGGTATACCAAAAGATTCGTTATGGGCACTCTTTGGGGGAACACCAGCACCTCCTCCACGATAATAGGAGTAACTTGGTGGGCACTCTTATGACTTTCTGCATTTAGAGCCTTAATCACCTTGCCGTTATCTACAAAATGGAAACAAAAAGGAAAATAAGTTGTTAGCAATCTCAAACTCCTTGATTAACAATAGTAGATGATACTCAATTTTATGTAAATCACGTGTAGATTAGTTAACTAGAGTTGAATGTGAATTACAATTAGTAAATTGTTCAGTTAAGATTTCAGCCAACTGTTTAAATTCGATTGTTCGTAAAATCTACTAGTTAGCAAACAATATGAACGGATCTAGTTTTGCCTAACTTAAAGTGATTGGAAATCATATTTACGTCAAGAGTTTACAGTTAAACGAATTTAATTTGAATTCGTAGTTAAATGCAGCGAACATAATGCTACAGAAAAAAAGACAAACTTGGAAATGCATTAAGAATTAAAATAAAGTATTTCGGTGTTAAGAAATAGTACTGAAGTAACATCCTTGCTGGAAATAAAGTAAGAAATTAATATCTTTACTAGTTAAAATACAAAGTACTGTCTTTACTGAGTATGCTGTATCAAATTAACGTTTTTACTAGCTAAAGTAATGTCTTTACTGAGAAGATGGCACATTGTAATAGCTTTATATTAAACCTAAGAACTTGATCGATTTGAGAACAAAAAAATAATTACTTTTTGAATGGGATCCTTTTCTGATGAGTTTTATAAATAGGTACAAATCTATTTTGATTGGCAAAATCAGTTTCAGAGATAGGGTGGAAAAAAACGTAGAATTCATTATTAACATGCCATTTAAGTGCTTAAACACGACCTTTATTTAAACACTGTAAAACTAACTTTTGGAGTCAGATTTTCCAGATTCAACATATTTAAAAAACTAGAAATCCAGATCAGTTGGAAAAAAAATGCTTATTTAGGGTAAGTAAATTTTGAGTAAGGTTTCATAAATTAAATTATTCACTGCACAACTTGATTAGAATAATCGTTAAATCTCAGTTCCTTCTGAGTACGTAAAATTCAGATAGTTAGAATAAATATTATCAGGATTTATTTTTGTGACCGTACTTATACACCTTACATGAATAATCTCAACGAATCAGTAATTTAAGGGCAACTCATTAAATTCTCCGATAAAATTCGATTAGTTGCGGTAATCATCGTAAATTATTTCTGATCTAAGCACTTCACTTATTTCACTGATTCAGCATCTTGTACTTACCAGTACCAATAAACAAAACGTCAAACTTTTCTCCATTAGAAGTTTCTATTTGCGGATCGACAGCTATGTGAGTGTATCGGAACCTGTAAAAAGAATCAGAATTTTAATTTTATACATTTAAGGAAGCATAACTGGTGCTATATTACAAATTTAATTTATTTTACATGAAATTTTTTTTTCAACTGAGAATTATAAGTGCACAGTTTCTCATATATTATGGCCAAATATTGTATAATCTTAATTTACTATGATTTCGAAAAAGAACAAAGAAATCTATAATTGTGTACGAATTGAAACAAACTTTTCATTGCAATTATATAAGTAAAAAAATATATAATAATATCATTATGATTCTGCATTAAGAAATAGTTAAAAAGAATTTTTGGACCAATTCAAATAAGCAATTTGAAACGGAGGATTAGAAAAGTGGCATTGAATGTTCATTTAAAGAAGAAAAAAACATGATTCAATTCTTAAAATCGAGAAGCTTGGTATATCTAGGCCATATATAATGAATGAACCAAAATAAAGGTTTTACAAAAGTTTTGAATTGGGAACCAACGAATTACGCGATACAGAGGAACCTCCAGAAACAGATGGCTAAATAAAGCAAGAAAAGATCTAATAAAATAATATTACATTCTTTTTTATCCCGTAGACATTAAGAATGATTAAATTTATTAAAGATATTTGACTGAAGATGACGAATTTATACTGCTTTAATTGTTTTTTGAATATAAAGCAAAACTAAGAAGTTAAAACTAAGAAGTGTAATTATAGCTTACTTAAATCCAGTGTAGATAACAATTGGTTTTCCCCAAAATGCTGGAACTGACTGGTCCATAAGATTATGTTCCTTGATGAAATTAACTGTCTGTTCGGGAAGTGTTCTGGAATCATTCACACACTAAACAAGAAATGAAAACCGTTAAAACAGCGCATTATTTAAAATATATTTGATATATAAACATATAGCAAATGCATTTAACCGTATTTGAATCGTCAAATTTAACGCAATAACTAATTGACAATAAGTTTGCAAGTTCTAGAAAATTTGTCTACTGCAACTGTGTGGTTGCTTTGTTAATTACGTTTATAAAAACAATATTTTTAAGCATTTTAATAGTGAGTCATTCTGTCTGATGTGATTACAACTTAAACAGAGATGCTAACTGCTCCGGGTTTGACAAAGTATTTAAAAAAGAGGGGTAGAGAACTACAAACTAAAATTTGCAGATTTTCAACTAATTTTGGCAACTATTAAAAAGGCCCAGCATGACTAAACCGAAAAAAGTGACACATCACATAAGCTTTAAAATTATGTAGAAGTAGTGGTGAGTAAAAACACTATAAATCGAATTTACTAAATCAAGAATCATACATTAAAAGACTACCATTCGATAATATTTATTCGCTGTCTGGAGCAAGTTGGCATCTGTGCTTAAAGATAACCTTTTATTTTTAACAAATTTAGAAGTTTAAAATTGCTCATTGAAGTTTTTCTTCCAAAGAAAATAAAGAGGCTACAGTTTGAGGAACTTAAATTCGCTCGGTAAGCTCAAATTTTATACTATTAATAACATACTGCTATAAAGAATTTTCAGGATTTAGGATTAAATTGGGAAAAAAGCTGTTTTTCGAAAGCTCTGTAGTCACACGCAATGCGATTTGTAGCGATTAACATACTATTTATGTAACTGCTGTGAGTTAGCAACAGTTATTCAAGACTGTTAGGTGAAGTTTAGCTCATCTTTACCCAATACCCTCTTTGATAATTCAGAAATTGGCGAAAACGTCAACATAAAGAAAAGCCACAGTTTTATGAAAATCAGAAGCGTTTATGATCTAACTTTTTAATATTTAAAAAATTACTCTAACGCAGCCTTATATGATAGGCTCATAAAAAAATCGAAAAAATTGAGAACTATTCATTGGTTTTTGATATTTTTCAGCCGAATGGAAAAATTTCGCAAAATTGGAGATTTTTAAAAACAGTTTTTCTCCGCTTGAAAGCCAGATAATTCTTTTCGAAAAGAAGGTACATATAAATTAAATTTATAGTTTTATCTCAAGTGTAAGGTATTTGATAGCTTTTTTCCCTTTGCAAAAGAGGTTCGTAAAATATTAAGATTAAGTATTGTTTTTTGAAAGCTCCACCGTGATATGAAATGATTCTTTTTTGCTAATAATATGCTATTTTCAGAACTGCTGTGAATTTGCAATAATTACTCATGACTGCTTGGTCAAGTTAATATGGAAAAAAGCCACATTTTGTAAAAATAAAAAGTTTCTGTGGTCCAATTTTTTTTAATATTTAAAAATTGCCTGCAATGCTGCATTATGTAAGCTCATAAAAATTTGCAAAAACTGAGAATAAGGTAGTGATTTTAAAAATGTTCCTCTAGGTGGAAACATTTCGCCAAATTGGCGATTTTTAAAAAACTTTAATAACTTTTTAAATATTGAATTTATTTCTCTGTTCTAAAGCCCATATAATTCTTAAAGACAAGATCATATAGATAGTTTAAAACCATCGCTTTGCTTTAATAGTAAGGCGCTTAAACTGTGGATTTTTTTTTTAATTTTCTTCGATGACAGAGCTTCGAAAAACATTGCCAAATGCTTAAAAAATATCGCCACTCTGGCGAAATTTTTCCATCGTGATTAAGATTCTAGAAATGGAAGAATAATTCAGAATGTTAGCATATTTTCATGAAACCAAACAATTAAGTGTTATCGTTACTTTTTAAATCTTGAAAAAAAATTTAAAAACTTTTTATTCTTACAAAATTAAAGTTCAAACTCTAAGTAGTACCTAAAATCTGGAATTTTTTTTACTTCAGATGTAAGGTTGTGAAACTTTATTTGGAGGAACTATGGAAACTTCATTTATTATCAGTTAATATCTTAATTGCTTACCTGTCCTGGCCTAGGCTCTGGAACTTTAGAGTTCTGGACGGGAAGCCAGTTGAAGTTCACATCTTCGTGTCCTTTGAAGGCACCATCGAAAGTTTTAAGAATGTCTTCTAAACGGAAAGCACAGACAGCTGAACCACTAATACTATTTCTGAAAATGAAAGACTTCAATTATCTTTCGAGGTTTATATATGGTAGTTTATAATCTTAATTTACAATGATTTAAAAAAAGAACAAGGATATCTGTGTGTTTGCATTGAAACAAACTTTTCATTGTAATTATGTAAGTAAAAAAAACATGTAAATAATATTATTATGATTCTGTATTAAGAAATAGTTAAATTGAACCAATTGTCACGTCTACGGCATATAGAAGGAATGAACGAAAATAAGGGTTTTACAAAACTTTGAAAGAACTACGAAACCCAGAGGAAGCCCCAGAAATAGATAACGCAACAAAGGATCTAACCATGATGAAAATTTCGAATTGAAAATATCTTGTTAACTACAGAAATGCTGTAATAACATTGAGCAGGCAAGCTAAGGCCTACAGCGGGTTGTAATGTCCCAAAAGAAGAAGATTAAGATATACTACACTAAAAATATATAATGTAGTTAGAAATAAGCATTATAATTCTACATTTGGTTGCCATATACTACTAGTCCTTTTCTTTCTTAAAAATTGTATGATAAATTAGGTAGTTAGAATTGCAGATTTTATTACATACCTCCATAATAATCGACAGGGATTATATTGTTATAAATTTAAATGATGTAAATCAAAATTAAATGCTGTAAATAACTAAGTTTTTAAAGAAACAACTAAAGGTGAACGAATGAGCGAAATAATGAAATAAAAATAAAGATCACTGCGATTTTTCGAGATTGTGAAACCTGTACTACCGAATTAGGTAAAAGAAGATCTTAAAATCAAGTTGGTATAGGTAAGACTTTTAAAATAGTATGATTAATGTTCGTATGATAATGACGTAACATATTCGAAAATATCTAAGGTTTAAAAATGTTTATATTATAGACAGAAGAGTTTGATATTGAGTTAAATGTTTCATTACAATTTAAATTTGTTTATGAAAAATAATTGGAGGATTCAACTAATTATAACATGAACTCTAGCATTCAATTCAATTGCCTGACACGAGATCGTATTTTCTCATTTAGTTTGTTTTATCTGACTAAGTAAGATAAATCACTTCAAACTCATTAATTTGCCTCTTTAAGCAATAATAAAATACATCAGCTTTATATTCACTTTATGAAAAAAAACCTAGTTAAAAAGATCGCTAATTATCAAAATAAGTATTAATTATCAAGAAGTTAATTATGTATCGTTTCCCAAACGATCCGAATAAAAATAAAAGAATTTTTGCTGCCATTTTCTTGCCTGAAGTACTTGGAAGTAAATATAGATCGAAATAATTATGAAATAAGGAACAAAAAGCGAAAGAAGTTATATATGATCGTATTAAGAGGGGTGGAAAAAAAATGTAGCCCGCTAAAAGAGGTAGCAAAAGACTTCAGGATGAATTGTGAGGCAAGGTACCATCAATAACTTCAACTTCCATTAGCAGTGCTCGCGTAGATGCGTTGACAGCGCCAGTTAATTATTGGCTAAGGAAACTATTAATGTGTGACCCTCCGCTTTTATAATGGAAAAACAACAACCAATTCTGGCTCTACCCCCCTACACCCCAGTTCTTCTCAAAAAATTTGGCGAAGAAATTTTCATGTTATTAATGAATTATATCCGTGGGTTTTTTCCTACTTAACGACGTAAAAAAAAATTGTAATGAAATGACGAGGAGAAACAAAAAAGAAGATACTGATAAAGCCTTTGGGAGTTTAGAAAGATGTATCAAAAAGATAAGAATAAGAAAATGAATTAGAATAACACACGTTGGGGTGATAAGAAAAGAAAGAAATGATAATAGAAGGTAATAAAATTTTAATCCGGTGGAGGAAAAAAAAAAACTGGGAAATTATTCCAATCCCCTGTATAAATATATAGAGAAGGTTTCTTTTTTTCCCCACATAGGGTGGGAAGTTAATAAAAAAAAATGTTCGAAATTAATGAGATAATATATTCACAATCCAAATATTCCGTCGAAATGAAATCGAACAAGAGCCTTTTTTTTCCCGTTGTGGAAGTCGATGTGGAAGAATGAAAAAAAATTGAATTTAAGAAAAATTATGAAAGGTTTTAATTTCGGGATAGCTACACCATTTCAAAACATTTACTTAAGAATACTTTTGTGGGTTTTGCTGAATTTGTTTTTCTTCTATTAATTTTTTTTTGAAAAAAGCGTAAAAAAAGCAGTAATTTTGAGGTTGCTTTTGTGTGAAAAAGTAAAAGAGCAAAATAAACATTTCATCGTTAAAAACACATTAAGTTTTTTTTAAATACTAGATTTGATTTTTGATTGTTACGTCGGCAAATATTAGAAGAATATAATTTAAAATCGAATGCAATATTTATTTTTAGTGAGACGCATTGCAGAGTTTTAATATGAAGTTCTAATAAAGTATATATTTTTTTTAAGTTTATATTTTGAATCTTTCCTTTATGTTTTCCCCCATCTAGATCAATTTCAATAAAATAATAATTTAACCTTTACAAAAAATTTTCTGAAATTGCATAATAGAGTATCGAAAGTTTTTTTTTTAATTCAAATTATTTAAAGTCATTTATACAATATTTAACTCCAGAAATATTTAGTTTTCTTTAAAAATAAAAAAACAAGTATTTTTAAATGATTAGTTAATTTTATTTTCATAAAATCATATTAAATAACGCATTTCTTTTATAATGAATACTATATCTTATTTAGATTAATTAATACATTTTAAATTAAAAAACACATCTAATAATTTGGACGAACAGAAATGTTGAAAGATCAAAATAACGGAAATAATTTCTACACATACATGCAACACTAATCAAAATAATGGAAGAAATTTCCACACGCATATATTTTTATTTTATAACTGTCGTTGAACAGCCGACCAAATTTTGAGTTTACGACTATATATGCTCCGCAGCTTTTGTAATTTTGAACCCAACCCAAAAGACAAGGGATCTCCTGGATCAAACACTGACACAAACTAGCCTTCGTAGAGGACTTTTCTAATGGAACTAACCCGCATTTGCGTTACATGGAGAGGAAAACCGAGAATCTCCAGTGGTAAAAGGTTTCTAAGCCATGATCCACCTACCACTGAGGATATTTTGCGTCAGCATTGTGGTCGCCGCGAGCCAGGAGCATAATTCGTATCAACCAGCCACCACTGGGATTCGAACCTGGCTAACCTCATTGGGAGGCAAACCACACGTATCACTAATCAAAATTAATCACTCTGATTTAAATAATAGTGATTTGTAGAACAAAGGTTATGTAATGTATATCTTTACTAGAGCACTACTAACATACATAAATTACATACATATTTACAAAGCTACATATTTTTACTATTCATATACTTTACTACTTTAACCCTTAGACACAGTATTTCCCTTAAACATATTTTTTATACTTTTTTTTCATTATTTTGCATTAATTTAGGTCAAAATAAGTAAAAAAGATATTTAGCATTAGTAAAAAACATACAGCATCGGACACCAGTGTCCCTTTTTGCATTAAAGGTAAAAGTTTCCAAACATAATTTCCTACTAATAAATTTTTTTTAAAGCTTGCACTTATTTTAAGATCTAAGAGAAACAGTAATTCATCATTGAAATCGCTTTAATTTACAAAATAAATTATTGATAAATTCCTGAATATGAATGAAAGAAAATTTCAAACTACTTTTTATTTTATTTTATATTATAGAACATATATAATTGCGATAATATATTCATATTATTTTTTGATAACTATTAGACTGTTATTTTTGTAATTAAAAATACAAAAAAATATTTTTACTTGTAATTTTATGTATTTTTACTTGTAAAAAATACATAAAATGGACAACGGTGTCCGGTCTGCGCCAAAGGGTTAAATATTGAAACAAAATAATAAAATAACAATTTTTTTTATTAGGTACAGCAAATTGGCAAGTGCTTTATTTGTTTATAAGTAAAATCTGTAACCACAAAAAAAATTGAAGTAACAGCGTACAACTTAAAAGAAAAACATGATTCTAATAGCAC
This sequence comes from Parasteatoda tepidariorum, assembly GCF_043381705.1. Taxonomy (NCBI): domain Eukaryota; kingdom Metazoa; phylum Arthropoda; class Arachnida; order Araneae; family Theridiidae; genus Parasteatoda; species Parasteatoda tepidariorum. Next base: position 19,969,414 of record NC_092204.1, read on the forward strand.
AATTAATGTTATTTACTATATTAAATTACGGTATTATGGCTACTGAAACAGCTCAAAATATAGAATAATTTTTCACAAATGATTAATATTTTGTAGTTAACAAATGCAATACTGATAAAATGAAAAAAAGTAAAATAACCCTAAACGTGTATAAAACAAGCATAATTATAATAATAAAAAAAACTGAAAATATTTTTTTTAATTAATCTCGTTACAAATAGATGAGTTAAGAGATAAAAAATATCAGAAAAGCTATTCAGTAGAGCGAACAATTGCTTTTGTTTTAACGTTTCAAAAAGAAAACATTTTTTTGCATGTTTTTAAAGGCTATTTAACCCACTGTCAACCGCAAAAGCAAAAAAGAAAAAAATGTAGAACAAAAAAACTCAGCAAAATACGTTGGCAGTGACCCGAACATGGTTACAGTGAATTTAGTTGAGACAACGGAAAAAATTATAATGGTTTAATAAAAAAAAAGTAGTTTTCTATGACACTAAATTAATTAGCGGGGTAGGTATCGCCTTAATTTGCATGGTTTTAATTAGCGCAGTGCAGTTTAAATTAACTTCTGTGCTTATCTGAAAAGTATAATAGAAAAGAAAACGTAACTGGGAATTCTAACTGATTTAAAAACTTTAATTTAAAAGTTTCTAATTGGAGATGGGTAAAAAAAGTCCCTTTTTTATCCCTGTCCTAAGAGATTAATGTTATCAAGAATTTTTATTTTTGAACGATGCTTTTAAATGGCTATTTTTGGGTCTTATTTTGACAGTTGACTAAGAAGAATAGTTATTAAATAGGAGATAACAATATAATAGCTGATGAAATATTCTAAAGATAAAACTACATTCCATATTATCATTTGTAGTGTGAAATTGTTAAAGTTAACCATTTAAAGTAATTTGCTCGGAGATATAAACGAATTTTTGAACTATAATGCAACACAGATTCATGATTACTGATAAAGGACAACAGATTGTATTAAACATAATAAATTACAAAATAAAATGTTTTAGTGATTAACTTAAAAAAAAAATAAGCTGCATATAATTGTTCATTTGTAAAAAGTGCTTAACAGGAGATGCTTAAAATATTCATATTTTTATTCATTTTCTGCAAGATAAAGCTTTTTTAATTTCTCTACAATACAGTCTGTCTATAGAATTTGAGTTAGTTCCGCGACACAGAGATTTTGGTGCCAGCTCCAAGCTGTTTGACGATGAGGTTCGAAAAAATGAACAGTTTTTAGTAAAATTCAATTGCTATAAAAACAAACTTTTCATTTTATTGCAAAATAATTTCCAGCGACACATTGACGCTATTTTTTGTCTCTTTTTAATCGAACTAAAAGTTATTCTAAAATATACATTTAAAAATTAAGAACCTGATTGGTGCATTCTAAGTAGAACGATCAAACCGCCATCAGTAGGAATACTCCCTAAGTTTGTAAAAATCGTGAATTGTATTGTTTTATTATTCTTAACAACTTTAACTTTTTTATGGCAATTTAATTTTTTGATAGAGAAATTTAAAATATTTATGTAATAATTATTAATAAATAAAGAATAATGAAGTCACTCGAAAATTAAAAAAAAATCAATTGAGAAACAAAACTGTTTAACTCTTAAAAACCATTGGAAGTTTAACGATAAACTTATCAAAAATTGAACAAATTTGCAGCGGGATCCGAAAGCTGTATGTCGCGGAACTGACCCTTAACTTAGCTTTTACTAGGAGACGAGTAAAATATTACCTTTTTATCTATGTAGTAAGGGAATTTAAAATTTTTGTAAAACAAAAAATAGTTTTAAGAGTTTCTAATTGGAGATACGTAAAAAATGCCTCTTTTTATTTAATCCATATTTCCGATATAATGCTTTTTTAACTTTTAATGCTTTAAAATATTTATAAATTTCTAATAAGATAATTTTTAAATTTTAATATTTAGTTCAATTAATGAAATTTACACTAATTTTGGCTTAAACTTTAAAACAAGTTTTTATTATTAAAAGTAAAAGAAATACTAGATGAATTATTTTAACGCACTTTCAATGGTGAAGTTTGAAAATGAATAATATTCCAGTTCTTCACGAACTGCGTATTTTAGACCTATTGAGGTAAAGGTCTACAAACTGAAATAATTGCAAATTCTGAATTTAAAATCAAGAGATAATTTTACTGTTAACCAAATAATAATAATCACTTGAAGTTGCTCCGGATTATAGATATTTTTTTTAGTTTTATAGATTCATTTTTTTGATTCGATACTATGAATTTAAATTATTACGATAGTATATTTGAATGTAACAGAAAATGTTTAGTTCTCTTTATTTCGACTTATATAAACGTAGTTTAACGTTTCGAAAAAAATTTCGTGCAAAAAAAAAAAAAAAAAAAAAAAAAAAAAAAAAAAAAAAAAAACTCATTTTTATATGGGTGTGCAAAGATTGGTTTATGTTAAGAAATATACGCTATAGCATTATGGACAAATGAAGGTAGCATTACCAGGGTTGTCACTCATATCTGGAAAAAAAAATTTCTTGTGTTTTCCCTGTACATATTATACACAATATATTAAGAGGAAACAACAATTACTATATTGGGCTTACTATATTTATTAGTTTTAATTGCTGGAAAAATAGCTGAACATACTTAAATAATGCTATAGTAATTGAAATAGTTAAGTATAGCTGAAATATCATGGTTAAATTTCCCATAGATTACGCTTAGAGTGGTCACTATTTTTTAAAAGACAAAAATAATAAACAAAATTCACTGTCTTTTCCCAGTTAGTAAAGGAAAAATCAAAATTCCCTGCATTTGCCCTGTTATTTTAGGCGATTTTTAAATTCCCTGTATTTTCCAGGTTGTCTCTGTTCTCCCTGTGGAGTGGCAGCCCTGATTATATAAAACGAGATTAAATTAACTTCAATTTAATCCATTGATCCATTATTCAAATCCTTTAAAACATTCAATTAATTAAGACGCCAATTCTAGTTGTCACAAACAATAGTTTTATTATAAACTGAAAGACTTAATAATGCATTATATCTTATTACAAAATGAGATATAAACTCCAAAATTTTAATATAAATGATTAATTATTCTATCATAAACAATTTCAAAGATAATGGTTATTATTATTTATATAATGGTTATTATCTTTATTATTATTATAAAAAAACTTTTCAAAAATTATAATATTATTCATTTATTACAAACTTAATAATTATACTTTTAAAAAAATGCATTCAATATATCAATATGCTGCTAGGTTGTGCTGAACAACAAAAAACTTAGTTAAGTGTTGAATCCTTGTGCACTCTAATTATGAAGACACCAATTTTTTCAACGATTTAAGAGCGATTTACTTCCCTAAAAAACAAATAAGATGCAAGCACGCGACATTTTAAAAAATAGCCACTTTGCCTTTTAAGGGAAACGATATTAAATTCTTGCACATCAAAACCTTGAAAATGAAAGGAAAGAATTTTTATTAACTTTAGAAATGATCTAATTATTCTAAGCAGAATACCCCGTCAGCGCTTTTTCTTCTGTATTATTAAGCCAAAGAGAGGCGGTAAATATAACGGGGCTAATCTTCCTCGAAAACTGATTATTTGAACGCGAAAAGTTTTTTTTTTTCTTAGCTCAACTCAAACACTCATTTAGTTACATAATTTGTTAAAATGAAATGCTCCTTGTTCGAGAATTAACGGTGGATAACTTAAATTTTTATTATTACTTTCGAACTCCGTTCATAAATTGGAAGCATTTTATAAAAGACGTTGTCGGATGTCAGTGTGAAAGAGCTATTAAAAAAAATTTCCCGCCTTTCAGGGTTTAATTGAATCGAAAATTGGCGCGCTTGCTAAGCCACACGAAATTTTCTAGAAACAAGTAAATAGAAAAAGAGTGTTGACTCTTAGTATATAAGAAGTAATCTTTCGAACTTGGGGGAAAAACTAAAGATTGATGCTGCAATTTAGGGTTAAATCTAGAAGAGAAAAAAAAATAATAAAAGAAACTTTTCCCAAACTAAAAAGAAGAAGTGGCTGAAAATAAAAACAATAATAATATCTACTTAAATATAATGCATCACCCTAAAATTTTCTCAACTGCACCTTGTTGTTTTGTTTTTGTTTTCTTAGGGAAAAACTACAAAAATATATATATATATATATATAAAAAAAGGGAAAAAATAAGAGGGGAGAAGAGGAAGAGGGTTTACATCCGAAGTTTTCCGGGAGAAAAATAATGGGCAACGGGAACTAAAATAATAACCGTCCAGATCCGAAAATAAAATAAAAAGATATGAGGTAGAGAAGGGAAGGGGAAAATAAGAAGGAAAACAGGGAAAATAAAAAGAAAAATGAGGAAAATGAAATGATGAGGGGGAAAAAAATAGAAGCTCCAGAGATCTGAAAATCACTTACGTTGGAGTGGTAAAGACAGCGTATATCAGTTGTGCTGGTTTCCCGCCGTACAGTCCATCTACAATGTGGCTAGTGGATTCTGAAAAAAATAAAAAAATAAAAATAGTGTAAAAGAACGAGATATTAATGATGGGTTTGGCAACACATCCCGTTATTTTTATTTGTTTATTTTCACCCTAACGCCCTTTTGAGCATCTAGATTAAAACCGATACATTTTGCAATTGTTACAGATGTTTCTTCTGCGATATTGCAAATATGTTGTTCCACATTGATTATTCTCTATTCCGTGGGTACCAGACAGTATTTTACGAGAATTTTATGCACATTTCGTTTTAAAATCGTCCCATTTGCATTCCGCGGGAAAAACTCGTAAACAGAAGGTTGTAAAACGATAACTACTTTTATGGTTTCAGTGCAACAAAATGTACTATTCAAAGTTCTAGTTGCCGATATCGGCTTTATACACACACACACACACACACACACATATATATATATATATATATATATATGCACACACACACACTAGTCAAGGAAAGTAAGCTAACAGCAACAATAACAAAAACAAGACAAAACGGCTACAGCAAAAACCCCATGGTGGATGTCTCCAGCAGAGCATCCATGTTANATATATAATGTTTTTTATGCGTTAATTGCGTTCTACATTGCTGCCAAAACTTAATTAAGTAAATTCGAGTACATTAATTATAATGCATTCGAATAATTCGATTAATTATAATGTATTTTCAAGCAGCAGACATTACTATAAATTTTTAACCATCCATTAATGTAAAATGCTTTTAAATATTTCAGACGAAAATTAAATTTTAATTAAAATATTCTTATTAGATTTCACACAAAAAAAATTTAAATTTAAGTACATAATTATAAATATTAAATTACAGTTTTAAAACTAGTTTTTAACTTCGTTCGAAAACTACTTTCATTCAAGATAAGAGAAATCGTCTGGTTAAAAACCTTCTAAATTATCGTTTTCGATGCAGACGATCCATGAAATCACGCCTTTTCTCATTATTCAATACGATATCCAAGACAATAGTTTCGCTAACTACCGTTTTGATAAAGAGTCCCAAATTACAATGGGGCCTTCTTAATGCTCATTCAATGTCATGTGCACTCTTAAGCGCAAGTTCGACTGTCTTGATTTACAGTTGGCGGTAGTTTATAACCGTAATGAAAATAGTTATTAGAATGAATTGTTTAACGATTTCCTGGGCAGACGATAATTCAAGCAGAATTCCAGATGAGATCTTGGCAATTTAAATTTCACTAAATTTAATGTTCGAGTTTCAACAAGTTATATAAATGGTTCGTATATCGTTTAAATATGTTTGCAAAATTGTATAAAAGTTGTTTTTTTTTTTATTGAAATATCAATATTAATATATAATATAATACTTACGAACATTTTTTTTATACTCTATACAAGTTGAGATCATGTCAGAAATTTTTATCACATTGCCTTTTTTTCAAAGTTTTCTATTCGAATAATAAAAATAGCAACAACAAAAAAAAAACCCGTCTTATTTAAACCTTACATGATCTATTCAAAAAGTGATGGCTTGATGTAACAAAATTACTCCAAGGCTAAGAGCAGAAAGGTTTGGATCTGAAAGCTAAATCCCATTGTGGGCTGTAGCGTCATAAAAGAAGAAGAAAAGGTCAAAGTATAATTGAAAATTATTTTTACCATAATAATTTAACATTTACCGATTCAAAGTTAATAATAATAATAATAATGTTAATAATTCAATTTTCCATTATAAATTGAGCATAAAATCCATTTTTTAGAGTATAATTGACCTTTATGTTAATCGTTATAACTTAACGTTTCACGATTAAAATAATTTCATAATAAATTTAAATTTAGCCTAAAAGTTACTGAAAACTTCAAAAATACGAAAGACGTGATTTTAACAAAATGGTAAGATTGTTTACCGTAGTAGAAATATAGCATAATACAAATATGATTGTAGCAGGTATTATAAAAATGTTGCACAATTTATATAATTTCATTACAAAGAAACTATTTAAGTTCCTTTATAGCATCTGAACTAAGATTACAGCTTTGAAACTAAATCTTCGCTAGGAAAAAAAAAAGTAGAGTTTTATCTATATTATAGGTTTGTTATTTTATTCTTGATTTTTTTTAAAGTTTTCTCCACCAAAAAAAGTAGAAGCATTCTAAATATGATGTATGAAAAGAAAAGTTCCAATAAAGTTCCGGAAACGGCATTAGATGTGCATCTAAATTCTATTCCATAGGAATGCCCTTCCCCGCAGGAATGGCTCATCTCCCATGCATCTTTTCCATAAGAGAAGTGATGCAAAAAAGTTTAACTACCTTAACAAGCAAGGTTTCTAATGCAAAGATTCGTATTCAGTTTCTTCCAAAGCCTAAATTATGTATGGAACAAGGTTCGCTCACCGAATTTAGAAACGGAGGGGGGGGGAAAGGGAATAACTTTCCCTAGAAATCTCAAACGATTCCCTACTTCATTCGCGTAGACCTGAACTAATACGAGTTGCAGTAAAAGCTGCCTCGCTTTCTTAAATCAGCTGATTTTCTTTCTTTCTTTTTTCCATTTCAAGAAAAGGGAAAAGTTCCTATCCCCTTATATAGTGATTCTATTTTGTGAAGGCATTTTAAAATGCCGTTTTTAAAAAATCTTTCTATCCTGTGATTTATTATTAGATTTTTTTTTCTTCTTCTTTTTCTTCCTTCCATTCTAACGGTTTCGATATTTTCCGCCTGACACTCCATACTTTGGATGAGAGAAAAAAAATGACAACGATGCATTTTCGAACTTAACACCTTTTGTTACGAGGGTGGTCGGGAGAAAGGGGTGGAAGAGGGTAAAGTTCGAAAAGAAGAAAGGGTAGAATGCGTGGTTGCCGATGAAGCACTTTTTTGAGGGAATCATTTTTAATAAGGTTTTGCAAAAGTAAAAAAGAAGTAATTTGGCAGATTTAAGAATAGAGTAAAAAAATTCTATTTCTTTGCAGCAAGGGTCAATCAAGTGTCAATCTATTTCTTTGCAGCAGTTCTTAAAATGAGTGATAACTGTCCTAAGTTTTAGTTCTTGGCTTAACGTTCGTGTAAAGTTATCAAATGCAAAGAAAATATACGTTTTTAAAAAAAAATTAAAAGCGCAAAGTGACTCTCAAAGAAATAAAATTAAAAAAGTCTGGAAGTTATGTTTTATTCAGAAAAATGCTTCTATAATCAACGGGTTTATCAAAATTAAACAAGATTGAATAACTTTCCAATCATCTAGAACAATATTAGGCAGTTTAAGCCAATTTCAGACAACTTAGGCTGTATTAAACCAAGTATAGGCAATTAGGCAATTGCAAACCAATTTTAAGTAATTTTGACTATTTTAAATCAATTTTACAGAGAACAAATTTAAAGAGACATTAAAATTTAGCTTTATATTACTTAAAAGACTTGATATCCGTTTTCGTTATGTACTAATTTTGTCTTTCGTTTAACTGCCCTATACCTTTTTCCTTATTATTTAGTTTATTTTCTGCACTTTTAACCGATATGTAGTTTGTTGTAAACATTCAATACACAAGCCTTAACTTTATTCGATATTTTCTGCTACTTTACGATAAAAGGTAACTACACAGAAATTTTTGCCGTTATTTAATTGTCTATGAACTTTTAATAATATTAAATGCAATATTTTCAGTTTCTTGTTATTCTTTCTTTTATAGCAGAAGCTTAACTAAATTTAGTACCCTTAAACTTTTTAGCGGATCACATTATTTTTAACTTTCATCGTACAGTGGCAATAAACCAGCTTTCCCTATTCCAAAAAACTTGATTTTCTTTTTACTGGAGTGACGAAATATAGTGGCAAATGCTTCATTTGATTATTATAGGTTTGTTTCATGTCTCTCTATATATAGAGTATTATATAAATATATAGTCAAAAAATATATAGTTAATATATTTATACAACTTAACGTAAATCTTTTTAACACAATTTTCAGCTTTAAAACCTAAAACCTCTTCAAAGAGCTAATTGTGTCTTTTAGAGAATGAATATTTCTTGTTGACCAAGAGGTCACTTCAAATACTAATTGCTCCTTTCGAAAACAATGCATTTTTTTTCTTCAATGAGCTTATTCTAAATCTAACTTTAACTTTATTCTTTAATTTCTATACACCTTAAATTTCATAACTTGTTCACATTTCTTATTTATTAAAGTTAAAAAAAATAATATTTTACCTCAATGACTTCCTTGTGAATTTATACATTCATTGTTTAGAAACTTCTATAGTAAACTCTTGAACTCTTTGAAAGGCAGTTGTTTTCAACGCGAACATATTTTGTGGTAAAAATGTAAAAATTCAACAAAATAAATTATAGATAAACTAAATTGACTTAGTTAATTCTGTTGCTTTATTTTCAAAACTTTCCTTCCCCTCAAAGAGTATATGAAAAACAAAAGCTTCATTAATTAAGTTTTAACCATTGTTTAAGAAAAATAAACCAGACAAAATGGCCACAAATCGGTATTTATAACTAACAGAACCATAAATCAGATGAAAAATAGTTTATAAGAATAGTTAAGAGAATACTAAGCTAAAATTTCAAGGAAGTCGCAAGAAAATTAAAAAAGGCTTAACAGAATAACTACACAAGCAGAAAAAAAAAAAAAACCATACTTGGCTAGCATCTCGAGTTAGTAGATGTCTAGTGGGCAGCTAATGTTTGGCGACGAGAAGTGGGTAATGGCTTCGTTTTTCTTGGCGGGAATGTGGAAAAGATGTCCCCAGCAAGAAAAGAGTCGTTAAGATGGGACAAAGACAATGAAGATCAGGTAAAAGAGGGAAGAGACGTCTTCTGAGAAAGAACAAAAGAACCAGACAAAGGACATAAGAGGAAGTCAAAGAAAAGAAAAGGGGACTTATCCGGGGATATTGTGAGGTGAAAAAGAGAAGAAAGACAAATTCCAATCCAGAAGGATTCTGTTTACGCTCGGTCGAGCGCTCCTAAGAAGAAGAATTAAAGATCTAGTGAAAGCATTGGGCCATAAACATGGCCTTTGCATTGGTAAAGAAGCCAGCTATTCCACCTTTGATGTTAAATAAGAATCGATATTGAATTCGAAAAAGAAAGGAGGAATCACTTTTTTTTATCTCTCTTTGTCATTTTGACAATGAATTTCCTAGTGTGATGGCCATAAAGAAGATCATGCTTTTGCACATACTGTTCGTGTTATAAATATGTTCTGGAATATTCTTAGAGAGACATTGAAATGACTGCTCATGTATGCGAAGTGCTTATTTGACGAAATTCCTCAAAAAGTTTGAAGTGACAGTCGTTTTTTTGTGGCGTCTTTTTCTAAGAATAGATCTTTGCAGAGTAATAAGCGAATGAATAAGTTTAACTTTTTAAATCCATTATTAAGAAATAACTTGAAAATGAAGAATCAAAAACAACTTATCATAAGTACTGTTTTATAAAAGTTCTTAACTAAGAGTTTTAAAAAAGCAGTAATTATTTCTTAGAGTGCTTATTTTGAATTACTTTTTAATAATTTATAACTCTTCGAAATATTACTAGATATGTTCTTTCCCTAAATCAACTCCGTTTTTGCGTTAAAATAGCTTAACATCTCAATATCACTCGATTTATATTAGAAAAGCTTACTCAACAGTAATTGCAACATTTACTTTTTCAAGTTTAAGAAAAAAAATTTCAGAAATATCTCTGAAGTTTTTATGCATTACAAAGCTGTTAATTTCAAACTCATTATTGTAGTACAAACAAGTACTTTCACTCGATTAATTAAGTATTCTTATCAATGCAGAGCTGGTTCAATGTATCTAACCACGTTTTTCTTCCACTACATGTTTACGTCACTACTCAACATGTTTTCTCACTAAAAGAGCTCAACATGCCTCTCTCAGTTAAAAATTTCTATCACTAATAAGAAAATTATGTTTTCAAATAGCTTTCTAATCTTCTAATAATGGCATTCTTATCAATGCAGAGCTGGTACAATGTATCTAAACACATTCTTCTTCTACTATATGTTTACATCACTACTCAACATGCCTCTCTCAGTTAAAAATTTCTATCACTAATAAGAAAATTATGTTTTCAAACAGCTTTTTAATCTTTTAATGATGGCATTCTTATGTACGCAGAGCAGGTACAATGTATCTAAACAGATTCTTCTTCTACAACATGTTTACATCACTACTCAACTTGTTTTCTCACTAAATGAGCTCAACATGCCTCTCTTGGTTAAAAAATTCCATTATTAATAAGTACAACTGATTCCCATCAATATGCTTCATGCTAAAGGAATAATAAAAATATGAAAAAAGTGAACTTACATTCTTTCCTTGAAGTACAATAAATGTTTCATTGGCGAAAATACCATTCTTTTACGCCAACGATAACACATAAAAAAAGTATTATCTATCCTATACAGCTGTTGAAACTTTTTCAGATTCCATTTTTTAAACAATATTAAGAAGGCGAATACAGTCCAAATGAGTTGGAAGTAACTCAAAGAATCAATCTTTATTATCTACTTTAAGTCTACGGTATTAATCCTAGGCCTCTTGGACCTAGGATTAAGTCTCCAAGAAACAAATAGTCCAGCCAGCACCATAATCCACCCTTTAAAGAAAATGGATGGAGGGTATGGATCGAAAAGCAGGTTACTTATTGGATACCATTAAACACGTAAAATACTACCTCCCATTAAAGATCGGCCTAACTAAACTGTCTTTAATGAAGATTAGCCCGCAACAAAATACTTCTTTTCACTACCGCCAAACCATAAAACTCGCCTTAAATACTCTTTGTAACGCATCTTTTGGAAGAATCGATGCAGTAGTAATTCAGACAAAATGAAGACATAATAGGAATTAACAAGAGAAAGTAATTTAATAGAAGGATCATTAAAAAGGTTTTTTTTTTTTAAAGTTAGCTTTGCAAGTCATTATTTTTAACAACAGCTTCTTGATGGGAATTTTTTTTTGTCTTCTTGGTGAACAGAAATGGTTTTATCTAAACATTGTGGTTCATAAATTAAATATTTCGGTTAAGCATTATTGTACTTCAAATGTTTGAATATGATTATTAAAATATTTGAAGTACAATTACACGGAGAAAAAAAATCTGGTAATATTACTGTAGTGTAAGATAATAGCATTTTTGGTAAAAAAAATATATAATTCTGTATAATCAAACCAAAATATAAGGTATTTAAACCATTAATTTCGTAATTTTTTCGCTAATATTATAAACGGTTTACCTGAAATTATGCTTCGAAAAACTATAATTCTTATTCCTACGTATTTAGTAAAAAATACAAAACTTAAAAGTAAATTTAACCAAATAAATAGTTTTTATGTCATGCTCTAAGGTATTACGTTAAATTTCCAAATTTTACCACATATTATAAACCCATATTTTAGTTTTACCAAAATTATTACAAAAGTGCTATAGCCAAAATTACTGAGCTTTTTAGCATTCTCTTAGAACCAAAAACAAGGAAACTTTTTCCATAATCCGGAAGTATAGAAACATACTTTTTCTTCGTGTAATATTTATATATTTACATTGCATTTTTTATAACAATGTTGGAAACAATTTTTATTTATCATTATTATTATGTCAAATAATATTATGAAAATAATTTACGATCACCACAATTTAAATGTAACAATGATGCACTCACAGATTGAAAAAGAATTACGTAATGGCATGATTTTAAAATCGTCCGTTTGGTTCAGTCTCATTTGGTTTTGTCTCAATTTTTGACAAGAATTTAAAAAATGTATATTAGGGACCATCTCTACAAAACACTCAATATAGTGGACAACAACAAGTTAATTAATTGGAACTAATATCTTTTCCTTAACTTGTGATTGTTCAAAGAAAAGAAGGAGTTTTTGGATAGCTTATAAACTTCAAATTCTAAAATCGTCCCATTTTTACAAGTTGGGTTTTTAGAAATTTCTCAATCAACAGCACTTTTATCAGATAAAAGGGCGATACAAATTTTCGAACAAACTAATTTATGAGCCTAACTAATCAATGAGACAAATAAGATGTGTAATACTTACGAATCTCATTGAAGTAGAAGGGAAATTCGCCGGGTAATGAGCAGTTGAGACGAGCTTTCAGGAAGGAAGTCCAACGATTCCGGAACTTGTGAGGACCTCCCTTATCTTTGGTGCATACTCTCGCCACCCTAGAATACACGGCCTGGCAACAACAAAAATGCACATTGTTAAAACTCCAAGTAAAACTACTGTTTACAATGTGATTAACATTTTAATTTGGTTCATATTCACTTGAATGAACATAACTTACAGTAACATTTAAAAAATGGGGTGAATACAAGAATGACCATTTAAGGATGGTCAACAGTGTGAAGCTAAGCTCTGGTAGCACTAGAGGATAGAATTTGCAATACGACTTCCAGGTTACTACTGCCGATTCCTTTTTGCATCGAAGCTTCAAAAACACGCCTTCATCTGCTTTTTTTTAAGACTTGTAGGTCACAAAAGAATCAACAAATGATTTGTGCTATTAACAATTTGAATTCGTTTCAGCTACTGCAAATATGCTGCTTGTATACTAATAATTTTATAAATTTGTAAGTATACGAATACAGTCAAAACACAGTTTGAATCTATAATTTGATTTGTGCTATTTACGATTCAATTGGCAATTCCATTAAAAAAAAAAGCTGAAAACATAAAAAATATGAAGATAAACCCATATTTGCCTTTTAACTATATCGTGATATTAATTTTTGAAAATCGATTTATGGATCATAACCTTTAGAATTTATAAAATACAGAAAACCTCATAAACGGTAAAAGTAGGATTAAGTTAAAATACTTATTCAAATAATAAAAGTTCCTGGAATATCAAGACTGTTCATACAATGTCTCGTAATCGTAACAATAGAAAAATATACATCGGGGATTTACTGAACTCTTGCTACTGTTTGTTTGAAACTTGTTATTAGTTACACTCACTTAATGACCTATAGATACTACTTTACTCACTCTATACAATGAATACTTTCAACTTACAGAAAATCAGTTTTTATCAGTTAGTTATCAGTATATATTTTTCAGCGCTACACTGAACCAAATAAAAAATTTATTTCATATCCATGAATTCAATTTCCTATTCATGAATAAGCGGTTTTTCTCACAGTTGCAAGGAACTAAACAGCTTCCTTAGGTGGACCCAGTTGGTGCGATAAAATTCTGGTTGTTCAACCGGATTATGTGAAAGCAGTCAATAATCGGTTTTTCTCACAGCTGCAAGGAACTAAATGGCTTCATTATGTGGACCCAGTTGGTGCGATAAAATTCTGGTTGTTCAACCGTATTATGTGAAAGCAGTCAATAATCGGTTTTTCTCACAGCTGCAAGGAACTAAATGGCTTCATTAGGTGGGCTCAGTTGGTGCGATAAAATTATGGTTGTTTAACCGGATTATGTGAAAGCAGTCAATAAGCGGTTTTTCTCACAGCTGCAAAGAATTAAATGGCTTCATTAGTTGGACCCAGTTGGTGCGATAAAATTCTGGTTGTTCAACCGGATTATGTGAAAGCAGTCAAGAATCGGTTTTTCTCACAGCTGCAAGGAATTAAATGGCTTCATTATGTGGACCCAGTTGGGTGCGATAAAATTCTGGTTGTTTAACCGGATTATGTGAAAGCAGTCAATAAGTGGTTTTTCTCACAGCTGCAAGGAACTAAATGGCTTCATTAGGTGGGCTCAGTTGGTGCGATAAAATTATGGTTGTTTAACCGGATTATGTGAAAGCAGTCAATAAGCGGTTTTTCTCACAGCTGCAAGGAACTAAATGGCTTCACTAGGTGGGCTCAGTTGGTGCGATAAAATTATGGTTGTTTAACCATATTAGGTGGAAAGCAGTTAATTAGCGGTTTTTCTCGCAGTTAAGGATTTGAATACCATCCTATTTGTGGTTATTTAACTGTTTCGTTTGAATATGATAAAATAACCACCTAATGAAGCAATTAAATAAATCGTTGTTTAACCATTTTCGTTCAAGCAATTTTCTTTCAACAGTGTATAACTATGAAAGGTATAAAGATCACACAATGTATAAGAATTCTTTAAAGAGATCAGATATCTACAAATTTAATCGAAGAGTACTTAGATCTCAATGAATGTTTTTTTCTTCTCTCTCTCCTTGCTCTATCGGTATTTCATAGTTGTTTTCTCAGCCAAAAATACTAGACATGACTTCTCTTTTAACACAAACGATTGTTTCTTACTTTTTTCTTTGTTCGTGTCGACATCTCCGATATCGATAGAAAGAAAGCGATTAATCTTCATCAATTCTTGACGTCACAGTCTGAGGATCTTTGTTTCCTCGCAAAAAGGCGCGATTGTGGACTTACAGCCGAACGTCGTATCGAATTTTTCAATCTTTGATGAAATATGGTTTTGGAAGTCTTTTATCATCACCATGGATTCCTTGCGAATTTAACTTTTCCTTTCATAAATCTACGTCTGGAAAATTTTTTGGATAAAAAATAAGTTTTTTAATCAACTTGTAAAATAGGATGAAAAACGTAAAAGTGGCACTTTTATAAGAATAAATCATATTTAGATCTAGTTTTATACAGCCAATTTTTCACATTGCTGTCGATTTTTATTCTCTTTTTGTTCTTTTTCTTCTATTTTTAACTTTCCCCGTCCTCCCCTCTCAAAAAAGGCTTATTTTTAAGTTTTTAGTTTCTAAAGTGATACTATGTATTGAGTTTGCAGGCTATAACCACTTACTTATGAAATATGTTTTTGTTTGTTTTAATGTAAATTAGACATTGAAATTACATTAATATACTAGGAACGAATGCAACTCCACATAATATTTTATAAATGGTTTGAAAACATGCCTAAAAGGAAAGAATCTAGAACCAATTATAATACATTTCGGTTTAAAAAGAACAGTATTTCGCGTAAAAAAAAAACAAAATAACAGTATTCAAACCATTTGTATGGTAACAGTTTCCTTACATTTGGTAGAGGCTAACAGGAAAATCTAGTTTTCAAAATTATAGTTCTTACTACCACACATTTAGTAAAAATTAAAAAACTTGAAAGTTAATTTAACCTTTTAAACGGTTTTAATGTCAGCTCCATAATAAAATTAAGAAAATTTTCCACATTTAACAAATTTTGACACATTTTATAAAACAATATTTTATTGTAAATTTTACCAAAATCATTACCAAAGCGTTTTGGTAAAAATTACCGTTCTTTGGCGGTGCTCCCATAGTTCCAGAAACGCGATGAAATTTATTATTCTGATAAATTTAACCACATTTTTTTCTACGAAATTTGCATCCTCAAGTCTGGAAGGCGAAATGTTCGCTGAGAGCATTCCCCAGAAATAATTTTGTCAAAAAACGATGAAAAATTTGAAAAACTTTTAGCGCCTATTTTCTACAATATTGTATTCATTTAATATTTTATATCACATACGAAAACAAACTTCGATATTTCGCTGATGAAAACAAAATACCATTTGAACATCGATTCGATGTTGTTATATCATTTTCATACGCTATTGCACACACTTCGGCAAACATAAGTTATTCTTTATGAAGATTAAAAAGCATGGTCGTGACGCTTCTAGAATTATTTCAACCCCCCCTTTCAATTCGTTCCATCATTCTATACAAAAGGGGGTCTCATCCTTCATTACTCACCATCTTGTTGATGAGCTTTCGCTCAACGCCTTCTAGCAAATGTTGTGGAAAATATTTTCACCGCGCGAACCGATTTCTTCAGTCCCCTATTCTGTTTGATCTCTCAGCATCCGGAATTTTTTTTTTTTTTTTTACTTTTTCCTGGAAAATATGGGATCGTAGGAGGTAAAAAGAACGGCTTACAAACGATATAAAATGTCTATGGGTCTATGGAAGCGTGGCTGATAAGAATTCAGCTTCTTTACACCCGGACGAACGGCTATAAATAGTCGACGTAAGCATAAGTCTACACTTTGAATTTTTATCTCGCCAAGGAAAATGCTGATCTATTGAAAACTGATATTTTAAATTTAGAGATAGTTCGAAAAATATTAGAATAGATAAAAGGAAGGCTTTTTCCTAAGACATTCTGAAACATTCCAGACGAAAAATTTTATTGAGAAACTTAAGCCAAAATATATCTATTGCACATGGTTGGATAGTGAAAAATATAGACTATGTAGACATAAAAATGCTGTTTTTGAATTATACCGTGCAACATACATAAAGCATATAAAATAATTAGTCTGTCACTAAATTATATAATGGTAACTTTTTAGAACTTTTAAAAAAAATTGTTTAAAATTTTTTTTTTTTAACGTTGAACGGTAACTTACATGAAAATTCTTGCATTAAAATTACAAAATTAAGGTAACTGTTATATTTGCATGTTTCAAGAATATATTTTGCTCAGTGTAAGCTTTTATCTGCCAACCAACAAAATATATTCAGTAAAATATTTGTTTGTGCTCCTTCAATGCAAATTAAAACTTTTAATCCAATCTTGAAGATGGTCAACGGAATATAATATATATATAAAATTTTAACCTGTTGAAAATAGCAATTATAATATCATCATCAGAGTGTTATCTTTAACAGTTTTTAAATGAAACCTATAAAATCATTACCAGAGAGCTTATCTTTAACAGTTTTTTAAATAGAATGTATAAAATCTTCATCAGAGTGTCGTCTATAACTGTTTTTAAATGGAACGTGTAAAATCATCATCAGAGTATCATCTTTAACTGTTTTTAAATGGAACGTGTAAAATCACCAAAGTGACATCTTTAACAGTTTTTCAACAGAGTGTATAAAATCATCACCAGAGTGTCGTCTATAACTGATTTTAAACAGAATGCATGAAATCATTATCAGAGTACCCTCTTTAGCAGTTTTTATACAGAGAACGTATAAAATCCATCAGATCATCATCAAATCTTAAATGGAAGGTATAAAATCCTCATAAGTACGTCGTCTATTATTATTTTTAAATGAAAAAAATAATAAATTCCCGCTTGAAAATAAAATTTAAGTTTTGTTTTCCAGAACGAATTTTTTGTAAATCTTGAAGTCGAGAGACCAAATTCCGAAAAGAATGGTACCGATTTTTTCTAAGATAACTTCATAAATCTTTTTTAAATTAAACATTAAGTCTTTTGCTATAAATATGCATATAAAGTAATTGAAGGAAAATAAAGTGTTCAATCCAGTTTAGTTCAAAAAGGCACTGTAACACAAATAAGATGTTTCGATTACTTCTTATTTAAATACAGTATACTTTCGATATTTCAAATTTGAAGGGAAGATAAAAGAATTTCGAAATAGCGAGTTTTCTGAGAACAAAATCAGAACTAAATATGTTCTAAAAAGTATAAAAATATATTCTAAAATATTACTCTAAAAAGTAGAGTCATGAAAATAAGAAAACATGAACTACTAATAAATATACATGTAGACAAGAACAATAATGTATTAAATAGAAAAGATCTGGTTTACAATGAACTTACATTGTGATTTTTTTTGAAAAAAAATCATTTTCTATTTCAAAAAAATACGTCATAGCAATGTTTTATGAAGAAACCCTTCGACATAGGAATTCAAATTAACATTAGGTGGATGTATAATTCCAAAGGAAAAAGTATTTTGTTGATATAACAAGGTTTTCGATATATCGAGAGTATACTGTATAATATTAAATAAAAAAAAAAGACCAATGAAAGTGATAAGAAAAAAAATAATTATCTAAAAATTTATAATAAAAAAAAAACGATGTTCATGGGTAATGAAATGAAATTATGCTGATTTCGAAACAAAACTAACACTTGAGAAAAAAAAATAATTATCTAAAAATTTATAATTAAAAAAAAAAACGATGCTCGTGGGTAATGAAATGGAATTATGCTAATTTCGCATCAAAACTAACACTTGAGAAAAAAAAAATAATTATCTAAAAATTTATAATTAACAAAAAAAACGATGCTCGNAAAAAAACGATGTTCATGGGTAATGAAATGAAATTATGCTGATTTCGCAACAAAACTTAACAGTTGAGAAAAAAATAATTATCTAAAAATTTACAATAAAAAAAAACGATGTTCATGGGTAATGAAATGGAATTATGCTGATTTCGGAACAAAACTAACACTTGAGAAAAAAAATAATTATATAAAAATTTATAATGAAAAAAAAACGATGTTCACGGGTAATGAAATGGAATTATGCTGATTTCGTAACAAAACTAACACTTGAGAAAAAAAAATAATTATCTAAAAATTTATAATAGAAAAAACGATGTTCGTGGGTAATGAAATGGAATTATGCTGATTTCGCAACAAAACTAACAGTTGAGTTTCAAAGTGACAACTTGAATAAAGTAGTTAACAAATTTTAACAGTTAAGTAGATTAATTTAAAGCTTCACTTATCACAAAACTACTTATTCCATACGAAGAATACATATTATTTCCCAATGTCAGCAATCATCTACAGTAAAACCCTTTTCCGTAAGAGCCATCGTGAAATTTATGACATTCAAGATATTGGAATCATAATTCAAAAGAGATAGTTTTCTTTAAAGGAGAAAACAACGTATATTAAACATTACAACAACGTTAAAAGCATCCCACCCGTGTGACAATACGAAATGAAATATGAGCTTTGTCTCGCACAGATTAATGAGATTTTTGTAGCAGCAGAAATCTTCCAAGCAGCCCAACAAATTAGCTGCTTCAGAGAGGCTTGGGAACAATCCCAGCCGTCTCGTCAGAGTTGGTGATACAAATTTTCTACCAGTAATTTTCATTTAATTTTTTTTCTTTAAAAAAGTCCCTATCATTTTGGGAACAAGAGAAAGAATTATATATCTCATTAGTCATTTGGCCCAAAGAACAAAAGTTAGAAAATGTTTGATAAATGGTGGCAGGGAAAGGTTCACAGTTTATTGCTTATTCCATCATCTGTGTTCCCAAAAGACAGGTATTTCAAATTATCTGCTCGATTAATCATGAAGTGGGCAATATTCATTTTGTCAGTGATTAATGATACAATACGGCCAAAGTCCATATGTTTCTTCGCCAAAACAGACTGCTGATATGAGTTTTGTAATAAGAAACACATTTCACAATAAGTTTTGTCGCCAATGAGAATCCATCTTTCGCGCTGAGAAAAACGGTTAGGTTTCTTATTAATTTAAAACCATCAGTCAATAGATTGAGATGATATTACTTCAGAGAAATTTATCGATCACAAAAATAAATGCTCCATTTCTGAACTTTCAATTTCTTTTTGACGGAACGTATTTCAAATCTTGGAACTTAACAAAAATCACTTTTGCTAAAGGATTGTATGGCAGCGGTCAGAGGTCTGTTTGGCATTTTCCATAGTTGCCTACATGCTAATATCGCAACAACGATGTTTGGAATTATTGTACTTTAATTTAGGAAGTTCACAGATTTATACAAAATTCACTTTCGTCAGTATAATCCAATTAGCCAACAGATTGTCATAAAAACCATCGCTTGTAATTAAAACCAAAATCCAAGTGAATTGCTTTGATTCATAATCAGCATTTCAAGAGGCTCAAAGAGTGAGGTCAAATAGCATTAAAAATTGCAAAACTTATTGCATAGATATAAACTAAGAAGAACGTACCTTTCCGCAATTAATGTATTCAACGGCCGTTTCCCTAAAGAAGAAGTACACGTAATCCCCGTGATGGATGGAGTTTACAAAACTGGGAGCTAGAAAAAAAGATAAAATGATTTTGTTAGTTTCAGTATAGTACATACATGTAAACGAGTACAATGATTAAAGATCAGTAAAGTATATAAAGTGAATGTCATAAGGCGACGTATTTTATTTCAAAACGCAACAAACTGAGAACACTTTTCAACCAAATGTGTACAGTGCCACGCTGCGGGAATAAGTTTAACTACTACTTAGATGATGAGTTTAACGTTTTTTTCTTATCATTTTTAATTGTATGCATGTAACTCGATATAATGGTTTATTTATTTGCTTTTTTTTTAAATTCTACTAAATACTTGAATATTCCTAAAGTGATTTCGAGTATCAAAGAAGACGAATTTACTTTTTTTAGCATCTAAAGTAAAATATAATTTGATTTAAACATTTTAACTTCTTTCAAATTGCTTGTCTTATATTTAATCCTACGTTGAAATCAATACACAATTATATGCTTTCCGTGTAACCTTAATCCTTTTAAACCATTTAAGAATAAATATGAGAAGTGTTAGTGTTTATAATTAATACACAAATGCTTTTTGATATATCAATTTAGATATTTCTTTTCATTATTCTTAATATAGTTTGTTCGTATAAGAGATTTTAATAAAAAACAAGTGTGAATAAAAATATGACACGGGCGATACATTTTAGAGGGTTTACTCTTCAAATTCACAGAAACAAATATACCTTTCCTATCAAAGGTAATAGAAGGCTACCCTGCCATCAAGATCAAAAAGAAACTTTGAAAAATACACAATGAAAAAGTCACAGAGGATCCTCCTCACATTTTTTTATAGAATAAAGTCACATAGTGTAAGAGTGAACTGTTTTTTTGCCAAACAGTCTTTCACAATCAAGTCCTCAAATATATTTTACACTAATACATTATTTTGATTTCACAAATTACACAATTTTATAACAAGGCTACTGCAACCTTGCTAAAAAAATTTCCTTCTAATATTGACAACGTCAACATTTATTATTTAATGAGTAATTTGTATCAACATTGTTCTGTTTAACCATGCAATAATAAATAGCTTTATAACAGATTCATATCATGAAAACATAGAGACACTTGAAAAAAATTGTATATACTTGATAGTTAAAAATAAACAAAAAAGTGTAAAAGAATATCTGTTTATAGAAAAAAATGGTAGCTTTAAAAGATTTTATCAAACATAACTAAACAGTGTTTGAAATTTTGTGTTTTATAATCCAATAGTTCTTTTAATATCTATAACAAATCATAGTTGACGGGGATTAGAAAAAAAGTTTCGTTTCTTTTTTGCAAAATGAGGCTGGAACTAAAATATATGCAACTAATACACAAAGAAGTATCAGTCTAAAGGTATTAAAATTTGAATCATGAATTTATTTAGGCTACATCTGTTTCGAATAAAAGGTCATAATGAATTTCATGTTGGAAACTTCGTCAGTTAATTGGTTGTTGCCATTTTGATGATAGAAAAAAAAAGGAATTTTTGAATACATAATTATTTGTAACAACAAAAGAATTAGCAACTTTAACTTTAACATATGTCAATGATCGCAGCTAAACCTATTTAACAGCATGCATAAGGCAGTGTGACCCCTGCGCTAAATACAGTTAGAGAGTATAAGAGTTAAAAAAGAACCTACAGCTAAAAAAGAAAGAACAAAAAGTTGGAAAAATTTCAGACTCATCTATATTAACGACCTGTTTATTATGCAAGAGATAGATAGGGGGCGCTATCACCAAAACTCTTAGCAATAATCCGCAACATTACCCTCACGGCGAATGGCAACAGCTGGAAGGTATTTAAAAGTTTCCCCAATAACTTTATGACGCGAGATGGCAACAGTTGGGACACTCGTTTAGAACGCGCAGAAGAGAAGGAAATGTTCGACGTTACGGGGAAGGATTACTGGAACCAAAGCTTGCATACAATGAATTTTCAGTGATATTTCATTATCGGGACCACTATTATTTCGGCAGATTTCGAAGATTTAATACCTAATAAATTCCAGGAATTGCAACTATAAAACTCGAATAGTTGGCGTCAACGGGAACTAAGCGGTTAATTTTTACAACAATGTTTAAAACCTCGGGCTCAGAATTAATTAAACAATAAATACAACAAGCTCAATTTTATTAAAAAAGTCACATGATCATATAGCCTTTTATTATATATTCGACTAAAATGATCAGCTTTAAGTCTTTTTGTTTGTTATATCCATGTAACTTTTGTAATATTTAAAAAAAAAATTAGTTATTTAAACTTTTTGAAATATTTAAAAAAAATAAACTAATGTTTGCCAATGAAGAAGAAAAAGGATTAAAAGATAAAATGTTGATTATTTTACTGTTACTGTCGTGAAAACATTTTTTTTAATCTATTTCTATGCGAAGTTTCTCGTTCTGTTAGTGCAATTGTTGGAAGAAAACAAAGTTTATGTAGCGTAAAAGCCGAACAATTGTATTAATTCTTTTTTCCATGTTCGAATAGTCTATAAGCTTTTCTTGTTTAGCGAGCCGACACCTAAGTTTTCCAGCTATAAAGAACCGCTTACTATTAAACACATTAAAACCCAGAGCAGCAGATTTAAAATTCGGAGATAATGCTATTTCGGTAAATCCACTCCATTATTGATTTCATTAATTGGAGATAAACCTCACTATACAATTTTTCCATGCCTCAAGAGCATTGGTTTTTATACAAAAATTGAGCTTTTAACCCATAACCTAGTAGTATAAAGTTGAACAGAATTATTTAAATCAAGTTGTAGGTGATATGTGCCACAACTGGCTATTTCAATAATTAGTAGTTTCTTTTAAAATAATGTCCTCAAAAAGGCTTGTGTTCAATCCTCAATGGTGCCCCCCCCCCAAGCTTCAGATCGATGGGTATCAGCTTATCTGGGAAATTAAAGGGGTTTTTTGTACTATTCTATCGACATTGGTACAATCATGCTATTGGTCACGAAATTCTGAAACCTTATATTCCATGCCCCCTTCGTACACAACTGAACTGTTGCGAGAACAGGACGTTATATAGTTTGTCTATGTAAAGAACTATCTCAGCCATTCGCCTGGAGTAGTTGCGGTGACTATGGCTACGAGGTTTAACCATTTCAAATAGGGGTGTTGGGTCATTATTTAAGACAGGGTTTGGCACGTGTTGGCGATAGAAAGGGAGTCAGGGGAGAAAGAAGCTCCACTCTTTGAAAAGCACCATTTGTTGTGTACATAGAAGCACACGACCTTAGACTTCATAGCGAGGGGAGTTCTCGGTCAGATTTTTTTCCAGTTTTGTATTTTTTAATAAATATGTGATGATGAGAATTTAATTTTGAAAACCAGAATTTCAGGTAAACTGATACCATATAAATGTAAATATAACTAAATGAATGGATTAAATACCATATTTTTGGTTTCATTAGTCAGGATAGTTTTTTTTCCCGGAATTATTATTATCATACAGTACGGTAATTTTACCAGAATTTTTTCTCTGTGTAAAGTTTTTAATTTCGAAAATAATTTTAAAAATATACACATAAGTATTGTTTAAAAAAAACTCTATAAATAGTATTGATGATGCATTAAGTTTCATGCAAAAGTTCTAAGGTTTCCATTTTGAAATGTACAATTAACTATTGGTTCTGTTTTTTTTTAAAAAAAATCTGCACATAGTATTGATTGTTTTTATTTTAGTTCTTTTATAATAACTGTTTTTTTCTTCTTCATGAATAAGATAAAAGAAAACTATTATTATTGTTATTTTTTATTTAAAACGGCAGCAAAATCATTTGAATGTGATAAAAATGCAAATTGTTACGTGCAAATGTTTTTCATGACCTTTTATCACAATCGTTAACAATTTACATGAAACGGTTAGAAACTTTATTGGAAAAATTTGGAAACAAAAGGGCGCCATTGACACTTTTGGAGGCGTTGGTAACAGCCAATAAAGGAGTGCCGTTAATCATATGCAGATGGTCACGTGATTAATAACCTTAAAACTAGGCTCATTCTTGTGAGTGAGCCCCCCACCCCACTTGCCACCGTCTAATAATTAACAGCTGTTGATTAGGAAACGCTTCGATTATTTCAACCCACCCCGACACCCTCAAAATATTGATCTTTTCCCATTATGGATCAAAGGGTGCAAGTCGAAATTCTATTTAGGAATATATATGCTATTCGAACAAATTGTAACAAATGTAAAGGATTTTTTATTAGTTATATTTACAGTAAGTCAGAATTTAAGAAATAAAATCGAATTCTAGTTAGGAATATTTATTTGAGGAGATCACGTGTTTAAACTATAACAAATATAAACTGAACTTTTATTAGTTTTCTTTAGATAAGCCTAAATAAAGCAATATTTTGTTTAGGAATAGATTTGCTTTTCGGATGGATCTTATGTTCAATTATGACTAGCTATTCGTGAAATTTGTCTAACCATTCATAAGAATATAAATTTCCCTATACTAAGCCTATTTACTATGTAAAATCAAATTTTATTAGGAACAGAAATACAATTTTGATGCATCTTAAGGTAAACAGTGGACTATTCTTGTAAATTGATATGATTTATCTTATGTGCCAGACTAAATTTAAGATGTAAAAAATATTTATATTAGAAAGAGGTTTGCTATTTGAATAAGTCGCATGTTAAATAATGCCTAATAAACTATGAGAATGGACATGATTTGACTTTATAATAAGCTTGCTTTGTATCATTAAATGGACATAACTTAAGCTTGATTTTACATGCCGAATTATATTTAGTTCGATAAAAATAGTTTAAACAATTTTTAATGATGTTCTAGTAAAAAAATATTCCACTATAATTAAACATTTCCATATTTAAAATAAACAATATAATTAATATAATAATATTTTTGGAAATATGTTGTTTTTGTACTGTATGTAAAGAGTGATGGTGGCTGATATATGATGTCATACGCTAATTTTATTTTATAACCGCCGCAGAGCAGTCGGCCCAATTTTGAGTTTACGACTTCCAATGTTTAACTCCGTAGCCTTGCAATTTTGAACAAAATCCAGAAGGCAAGGGAACTCCTGGATCAAGTATAGGGAGAAATTCGCCTTCGTAAAGGGCATTTTGATGGAACTAACCCGCATTTGCGTTACATAGAGAGGAAAACCTCCCATGGTTAGCCTGACGGCAAGGGGGCTCTAACCCATGGTTCGTCTACCACTGAGGATATTTTTACGCAAGTACAGTTGTCGGTGCGATCCGAGTGCGGAATTCGTGTCGACCAGTCATCGTTAGGATTCGAATCTGGGTTCACTTTATTGGAAGGCGAATTCTCTATCCCCTAAGCCACCACGGCTTTCTTATGCCCCCCTAATCTTAAAAACTGACTCTTTTCAAACCTAATAATGGGCTTGTTGGGCCAGGATAGTCTGGTCGGTACGGTGCTGGGCCCATGTCCGAGAGTTCGTGGGTTCGAACCCCACGGCCGAAGACTCCCCGTGTAGTAAAGTGACTGATGCACGCTCAATCTGTCGAGTTGCAAAAGTTCTCCATGTTCCCATAACAAATCAATACCTCTGGGGGTACTGGATTGGAGATCGATCGTTCTCGGATTCAGGTCAAAACTACGATCTGTGGATGAATGAATGGATGTATGAAGGGGTCCGCCGTATACACGGGTATGACGTATGGTGTGGCAGAAGTCAAATTCTTGGCCATAGATGGCGCCACTGGAAAACAAGAACAATCGCACTGCCTAAACAGGCACACGTCAACAATTGTCTTGCTGCAAATGACGTCAGTTGTTTTCAAAGAAACAAATTTTTTCAATTAGCCAACGACATATATATTATGTTCTTTAACATCATGACTAGCTCACCCCAAAATTAATGTCCCCCTGACGTCCTGAGTCCCTCATGAAGAACAAGCAGGTGTAGAACCGGTGTTAAACGGATTCAGTTGGAGGATGGACGTTTTTCTTGAGAGAGAGAGAATAAAGGGACTGATAGTGAGAATGTGAGATTTCACGTACCTTAAATCCGTTTTTTTTTTAATATGAATTTTTCTTTTAATTGTGGCTTTGGCGTGAAGATTTTATATCATTTATGTGTATCTATTATAAACGAATGGATTCATTGTATATAGAAGTTATGTGAAGAAATTGAAATACAGAACTTCGAATAAATAATTGGGTTGTATGCGAGGCATCTAGATAAGTCTTACTACCCAACACTTTACAATTCTAACACTTACAATTTAGTAAGCTAATAAAATATAAAGGCTCCGTTGTAATATATACTTATGCTTTTTTGAGAATAATAATATGCTATTTTTATTACTGTTGCGAGTTTGCAACTATTACTCACGACTGTCGGGTCAAGTTCAGTCTATCTAAATCCAGCGCTGTCTTTGCTAATTTTGAAAATGGCGCAAAAAGTTAATATGGAGAAAAGCCGCAGTTTCGCGAAAATAAAAAGCGTTTGTGGTCTAATTTTTTAATATTTAAAAACTTACTCCAATGCTGCATTACCTGGGCTTATAAAAAATTGCAAAAACTGAAAATAAGGCAGCGATTTTTCATCTAAGTTGCAAAATGTCGCCAAATTGGGCGATTTTTCAAAAAGTTTAATAACTTTTAAAATATTTAAGTTATTTATCCGTTCTAAAGCTCAGATAATTCTTCACGGTAAGATAATATATACAGTTAAAATTCATCGCATTGCTTCAAGTGTAAGGCACTTCAATTATGGCTTTTTTTATTTTATTTGGCGACAGAACTTCGAAAAACAGTGCTAAAGGTGACGGTTAAAGTTAACTACAAATACTCACCATTTAAATGCTCGAAGTTGAATTGTTCGGTCCTTAGAGGTTCCCTGTAGATCAATGGATCCGCTCCAGAAAATTGAGCTACAGTCGCTACGTATAAATCCCCGTCTATGTAAGAAAGAAATAATCTTAGAATAATAATGCATCGATGGGTATATTTAGAATAAAGATACATAATACAACAGAAACTAATATAAAGTTTACTAGATACAAATATGAATAAGATACAAGAACTGCTGCTGCAAGATAAAAGGCAGTATTTATAAGAATATTAATAATCTAAGAATTGCAATAATACTGAAATTTATATAAACCATGTAATTGCAACATTATGAAATATTAATAGTATGATCAAATCAGGATATAATATAAAAATAGGTATAAATAATAAATGTGGTATAAATTTACGCATTGATAATAAAAAACTTAGTTTATAATTTTGTGGATTTTTCTTAAATATAAGATGCAAAATAATAAAATTTATCCTAAGTAAATAGAATTTATTGACTCTGCCTAAAGTTGGAAAATACACATAAATATGTACGTAAAAATACGGTTATTTAACCAAAAATAAAAATGCGCGTACTAACAAATCAATACTCAATAAATAGTGGTGCTCGCGTTTTACTGATATCAAAATTTATCGAGCTCATTAAATTTAATTAACAAAAACTATTCATAAATTAACTTTTTTTAAAATAAAATCCAGGAAATTAAAAACAGAAGTCTTTGAACTAAAGAAAAATAATTGTATAAGGTCAGAAAAAATTCAGAATTTTTAGAATACTTTTTTAAGAGTAAAGAATTAACTTTGGTTGATGGTCATAGATTGGGAACATCCTAAAGTTTGAGAGCAGCTTAACAACCCCTGGTCAGAAATGTCATTATACACCGCTAGGAGCGCCTCCTCTTTATCAACTGGCTGTTCATGCTCATTACAATCTACGTTATTTTATGTTAATTTTTCGTTTTCTAGTAATTTTTGTCAAAAAAAATGCAGTCAAATGGGGCACAATCATTGATTTGGTGACCAACTTAGCCAACTTGAAGCAATAGTAAAATGACCACAATGCTGAATCACCTCGTGTACTATTTTAATTTCTTTATTAAAATTTTATGGTAAATTTTAGGCTTTGAAAATATATTTTCACGTTAGGAAAGGAAATGAGAGAACAAACTAAAATCAAAGTACGATTTATTTCTGAAAATATATTCTAAACTAGTTAGCCATTTACGCCATGATCGTTAACTTTTAAAGTTAGTAGCTTCGTTCTGTTGTTACCAGTAAAAAAAAAAATACTTGTCGATAAATAGGAGTTTCTAAAAACATTAGAAGGCTCATGATTTGTTGTAGGAGCTTTTCATTTCCCGTTACTATACACCAAAAGAAATTTCAAGAAAAAAAACTCAACGAACTTCAGAAAAGCTGACTGTTTCCAAGATCAAGGTTTTTGTTATTTATTTAAAAAAAAATAAACTAACAAAAATGGTAAACTGGATAGGATCAAGGCAATTTCCGTAGCCTTACTGCTCCCAAGTCGACAATACCCAAAAAGTGAAAAACCATTCGTAGAGTTAGAAAAATTTCCTGGAAAAAACAACCTTGAAGGAAGGAATAAGGTCAGTAATAGGGAAAATGATCCGAATATAATGGCCTGAAGGGGGAAAAATGGGGAAAAGGAGTAAAAGTAAAACTAAAAAGTGGCTTTAAAAGAAAAGAAGTCGGCTGGGTTCTTTGTTTAGCTCTACTTTTGTTTGTTCGATATCAACTGCATGCTTCCACGTTAAGAAAGAACAAAAGCTTTAAGAATCGTCTGCCAAAGATCTGAAAACAAAAACAACAAATTAAAAGGAATCTTCGTGTTGTGTGAAATGGGTAAAGGGGGTGGGGGGGACAAATGTTCGATAGCCTTCCATGAATCAAAGGGGTAGTGGTGCGTGTGAAATAAATGTGCTGAAAAAAACACCCACACAGAGGGAAAACACCCAAACATTTTCAGCACTTTTGCAGACGATGTGCTTTAGTTCTTCGTCCATCCCACCTCTTGGGACGGTTAAAGTTTAAAATTCCAAAAGAAAATGTGTTTCGAGCAGATAAAAAAAAAAGGAAATCTCATGTCGTTGTTTTGATATCTAGAGAAAAACGTTTATTTTTAAGTTATTTTTCTCAGGAGCGATAATGCGCATATTTAACTGCTGAGCTTTAAAATAAAAGACAGAGCTCTGGATTTATTCTTGAATGTCTGTTTTCTTTTCTTGGATTTTATCTAAAACAAGAGAATTTATGAAGAAAAAACTATATTTATCGTTTGGTAGTTCTTAATTTTTATAAAAGAATTTAAAAGCAGTTAGAATTTTTTTATCAAACAAAACCACTTATGAATAAAATAGTAAAAGAATATTATATTGTTTTTAAGTTGAAAGTTTAAATGTATAAAAAAGGTCGTAGACAAATCATACAATGACAAGAATTCTGAACTATAAAATAAGTTTATTATATTTTAATAAAATGTGTCTTTTCCTATTTTATGTTTAGGGTAAATATAGCTGATATGGTATATTTTACTTTTCTAATGTGATATATTTTTAAAAAGAGCTTATTAAAAAGAAACGAAAAAAATTAGATTTTTATTTTAAATTTGAAAAAGAATTTCAGATAATGGAAATGTAAAAAAACTTAATTGAATTTTAGCTTAAAATTTCTTTAATTTACTCTCAAAACTAAAAAATATTTTTATTATTTTTCTTCCATAGCATGATATATTTTTTTAAAAAGAGGCGATAAAATCAGACTTTTATTTTAAATTTGAAAAAAAATTCAAGTAATAGAAATGTAAAAAAATTTGAATTGAATTTTAGCTTAACATTTCTTTAATTTGCTCTCAAAGCTAAAAATTAATTTTTATTACTTAAATAACAATTAAATATAAAATATTTATAACTGTTATGACTGTTGTTTTATTTGCAGATCTATTAAAATTAATGAAAAAAGTGCAAAATAAAATACATTTGTTTCGATAAAAAATACATGTGCAAAAAATAGTTTTGCTAAAAATATTTTTGCTATATGTGCTTTTTTAAGAAAACTTTATAAAACACTGTAGAATGAAAAAAAAAAAAAAGATATATCAAAACGTAACAAACGCCTGAATTTATAAAAGCTTTAAATAGTGTCACACGTTTTAGAATTTTCTCCTATCTATGTAGTTATTTCTTAAAGCTAATTTTTAATTGTTGTTACTAATATTTTTTTAAAAAATTTAGTTGTTGGTTTCCATATATTTTATATGAAATAAAAATTATCAGTAATTTCTATTCAGTAATTGTACAGAAACAATATTGTTAGGTAAATACAATTTCTTAATACCTGTTCTGTGTCCGAGAGCTCCTGAATTATGAGAAAGCAATGAAACAAACACAACACAATAAATTTATATAGAGAAATGCATCATAAATAAATATTATAGTATTAAATAAGTATTTAAAAATTCAAAATACAATAACTATATAAAGCTTGCAAAATTTATAATATGAATGCATATGCATGCTTTTACTTTAATAGAATATGCATTCTCTTCTTAAACGAAATATGCGTTCATTAGTTTAATAGAACATGTATTTTTTGCTTGCAATTATTCATTTGCTTTTAAAAAATAAATTAATCTACGTTTGAGCTTGATGTAAAAAAATTACTTATATGTTGATTATTGTACACAAATTCATTATTTTTTCAATATTTCATGAAACAACGATTAAATCACAATGTAAATATAAGATATACAATGAAGATTGAGGTAATTTAAAAAAAATTTTAAATTATAATAATAATATGCTAAATATTAGCTTAGTACAGTACATTTCATTAAAATTATGTATAANTCTTCATATGTCTGTAATTTTCCTTTGTTTTATCTTCATTTTGAACTTCATATATATAAGTTCAAAATGAAGATGAAACAAAGGAAAATTATAGACATATGAAAAAAGGGGAGAAAAGAAAAATATTAATGGAAAAAAAAAATAACAAACAACTGGAAAAAAAAGGATGAAATTTAAAAAAAAAAACGGAAAATAAAACATATAATCTTTTCATCAGCCCACATGATTATATTCGCAAAAAAGAGTGCTTTTTGATATTGTATCAATATAGCTAAAGCAAAATATATTAATACAATAGTATAAGGAGCACTCAAAAAAATTTTTTTACAAAAATTATAACAAATAAAATAGAACACAATGAGTAAACAGAATAAAACAAAATCTATAAAGCGAGTAACGAATTCAGATGTACTTACATGAACGGGAAATTTTTCAAGAATGATTTAAAAAAATATTTCAGCCCCCCCCCCGAAGGCATCATTACATAGCGAGCATAAATAAGTTTATTAAAGAAGATTTTTTTTTAATGTTAAAATTTGAAATCCCCTAGAAAATAAAAAGAGCATTTTTATCACATTTTACTTACATGCTACTTTTAACAGTCTAATTCCTGAATATAACAATTAAAAAACGGAAAAAAAAACATTTATTTTTATATACATAATTTATTTCAACTTCCGATTCCTTCACTCGGCGAAACAAAGTGAAGAGAGTTACTGCCAATTCTTGACGTTGTTTCCGATCGTAATTACGAGATCGGACTCGGGTTTGTGCAGTTAACCGATCTTTTACGACTGCTTACGATTATCATGCCATTCCTATTTACAAGAGGACGTAAAACAGGAATTCTGCTCGTGTGTTTACGATGCCCTATATAGAAGCAGTAAAGTCAAGTGCTCTATACTCCAGCACTGTTTATGGACGGCCATATTTGCAGATTTCCGTTGCAATTTTGCAAGACTTATAAGACAATTTATTCATATTCCAAAACCAAAAAATGAGTAATACATAAAATATTATTATGGAATTATAATTACATAAATTGTATAAATTCAAAATCGATAAATATATTTTTGTTTTTGAGGAAATCATTTCTTGCAAGAAAAATAAATACGCTCAGTTAAAAAAAGGTTGATTAATATCAAAATACAGTTCTATTCATTAATAATAAATAAATTTAAGATAGTGATGCTTTAAATATTGATAGTTAGATTACGATTAACGATTTTAATCGTGAGTTTGAAAATCTTGTATGTTCAAAGCTAAAGGAAAATGTTTAAACGTATTATAGATAAGAGATTCATGTATATATCGAAAATTTTGCTCTACTGAAATTCGGAAAACTGATTATCTTAAGCAATTTTTTTGAATTAAATTTTTTTTTTTAAGTAAAGAGTAGTTTGATTCCATGTATCCTAAATATTAATTCATTTTTTGAAGAAATTTTATAATTTTTAAGAAAATTGTTTCTGATTCTTTTATTTTTTGTTTATGCGACTTATAACATGGCGTGCAAAAAATTTCAGTCTAATATTTCCCCGAACAGAATCATTTTAGTTTCAAACTTCCCCTAAAATTATAACACTTTTTTTTTTGTTACAATAACTTTTTGGAAATAGATTGAGAGAGTGAAGTTTATAATTTGTTAAAAAAAATTAAGCAAAAAAAAAATTCTTTTGATTTCACATAATTTATGAAAAAAATTTTATGCGTGATAAAAATAATAAAAATTTAAGTACGCTGAAATATAAATAATAAATCACAGAATAGTAAATTTCTGAAACTAAATTTAAGACCCCACTAAAAAAATTCAATCTAATAAAATTGACTTATAATTTTTTTAAAATTTTTTTTTTTTTATAAAACGTTTTTTTTTTCTTTTTTTTTTTTACAATACAAAATTTTGAAGCAAAATTTTTCTAATCAGACTAAAAATTTCCCCAGGTCACGTGATCAGATATAATCTGCACCTCCAGTAATAACTACTACATTGATATTTGTTTTTGCATTAATCATACAAAAATTCGATATTTCACCATTTTACTATGAACTAGTTCTAAAACGAGAAATCAAAAATTAAATAATAGTTCTAAAAAATAAGCAATAGATGGCGCTACTCCAGCAACGCATTGTAAAAAGTAATTCCTCTTTCACTGATGAATGGTAGAATTTTTTATGGAACGAGGAAAACATGGTCTCATTTTTTCTTCTATAGAATGCGTAGTTTTTACAGCCATTTTTCTATATATTTTTTTTAAAACAATCACTTTCATGGAACCCTCTTTTCCTATTTCTTATGCAATTTTCCGCAACGCACCAATTTATTCTATAAGAATTCCCTGTGCCTGTATGTCTTCTTTTAAAACCATCCCCACCCTTTTTACATAATTTTTTCTTAATGCGAAGAAGGGATTTCTTGTTTTAAATTGTTAAATTATTTTCTTTTTCAAATCAGTTCGTTTTATTCAATTCATTTTGTTGAGAATCATTAGTACGCTAAAGAATTGCGATGGGGGAAGTTTATTGATTTTAACTTGAATTTATCCTTAGAACCCAATAACTGACTTAGTTCGTTCTTAGGAAAATAATTCGTCGGAAGTGAAATGCTTTCATTTATCAGATTATTTTTAAGGATTAAGATTGGGCTACAAATCAAAATTTTAATAATAAAAAAAAAACGTTTAGTACGAAGTAAAATATATTACTTTCTTAAAAACAAAGAGTTAGATTTTATATAACTTCAGTTGTTAGTAATATAAAGTTATCAATGCAATTCTATCACTTTCTATGCAATTCTATCTATTCTAAAGATAAAGATAACTGCGTTTAATCTTGATCAATATATAGGGTGCAGTTGCTGAAGGAAGAATTACGTAGTTGAACATAAATAAGTAAAAAAAGTAAGTACACGCTGAACATGCAAAAATTAAATATGTTTAAAATCAATTTGATGTGAATAATAATAACAGATAAAATCTATCAAAGAACAGAATTTTTAATTAATTTTTTTTAAAAATTAATAACCTGTCAAAATAAAAGAAGTAACAGAAAATTTTTCCACAAATAAATATTGAATCAAGTTCAAGTAACAATAAAAGTAATTAATCTAACAAAACTATTTAAGTTATTGTAAGACTTAAATTTGACGGCAATATTTTATCGTCGACAATTAAAAATTAATGATTGGTGTCATATAAGATTGCGATATATTTTTAATCCAATGTAAGAAAATTCAGATTAAGTTACGGTAAAAAGTATGGGCAACTTAAGTACAGCATTCGCAAAATCAATTTTACGGTAAAAAAAAATTTTCCGTAAAATTTTATACCATAATTTTTGCAATAATATTTATTCAATAACACTGATTTAGTGACTTTATAGTATATTTTTATATAAAAGTTAAGACACATCAGAATTCTCCCGTAAAATTTTACAGTAAAAATGAATTAATTTTACGGTAAAAACAGTAAAAAGTGGTGGCACATTGAGTGCAGCTAATTTTTTAGCGTATTTTGATTCGGAAATTTTTATAGTAAATTGTAAAATGCTTTTAATGTTCCCATTAGTTATGAAAAGGATAAGAATTAATTAAAATATATAATTTTTTTTATAATAAGCTGAAAATTATAATTATAAATAGATCATATGCAGGATGTTTTATTATATTTTTACCTTTTGCTTTTAAGTGTAAACTTTTATTTCATTTTTTGTTTCATAAGTCACCATATTTAAAAACAGAACCATTTCTAAATGCTAATAAATTAGTGCAAAGTTTTGAAATAAATCAAATAAAAATTACGTTTTTGAATCAGATCTCAAACATTAATGGCTAAGCGGGCAATTATTTTTTCGATCAATTTATTGCATTAATATGCTAAAAATAGTGGTAATAATATAAAAATAAGAATTCATGTTTTTATTTGCAATTTTGTCCTAAAATTCGTTAAAGAAAACTTTTCCCCTTACTTTTTTAAATAAAAAAAACATTGCAGTGCTTTATTTTAAAAAAAATTAGCTACAGGTTAAATAAATAAATAAAAATAATACCAAATAATTCTCAAGAAAATTTTACGTTAAGTTATAGTTAAAATCATAGAGAAAACATGTAAAATAATATAATAAAGATTAATGAAAAGAGAAAAAGAAAAATTATTAAAATAAAATATTTTAAAAATAATTAAAAAGAAATTTTTTTTAAAATATTTACTAAAATAACGGAAAACAAAATAGTGAAAAGATATATTCTTGACATTAGCTGGTACCTTTTGCCATAGCATTTTAAATTGACTGATTTAAAGTTATTTTAAAACCTCGTAATACATTTCTGGAAAGTTTGATGACGTTACCAAAACGATCCAATTTTCTAGCTTTACATACAACTTCACCAATTTTTTCTGGTAAGTAACTCCTTTCAAAAAAACTCGAAAAGAACTAGCTCCTGCAAATGATGGGTGAATGTCAGGACCAGCTGACCATGATGAGAGTAGGGGGATTCCTGAATGAAAGTTGTTGAACTGAGATTTGAATAGAGTCCGGAAGTTAAACTTAGAAACGCAGTGGGAAAAAAAAGTTTCAGTCTTCATGAATAACGTCCTCGGCAATTACTTCCGCTCTGTACAATAGCATCTCTTATTCGTAACCGTTCCTGTAATAACAGGTATGTTTTGTGCTACAGCAGATCGGATAGAACAGTATCAACAGAGATTCTTTCTAATAATTTACTAAAGTCACTGTTATTTTATTTTCCCAAAACAGTATACTCGTGTTATTTTAGTTACTGAAATGTTTTAGTTTAGTTCATGTTATTTAATTTACTCAAATAATATAGTTATTTTATTTACTAAAATAATAGTCATGTTATTTCATTTACCAAATAATATTTATGTTATTTTATTTAGTAAAATAGCCATGTTATTTAATTTATTTAAAAACTATTCATGTTATTTCATTTACTAAAATAATATAATTATCTTATTTTATTTATTAAAATAATAGTCTAGTTATTTCATTTACTATAATAACATAGTTATGTTATTTTCTTTACGAAAATAATAGTCTTGTTATTTCATTTACTAAAAAAGTAGTCATATTAGTTCATTTACTGAAAAAATATACATGTTATTTCATTTACTAAAATAACTTAATTATGTTATTTTATTTAATAAAATAATAATCATGTTACTTCATTTACTAAAATAATATAGTTTTTTTGTTTTATTTCCCAAAGAGAGAGATCCGTGTTATTTCATTTCCTAAAATGATATAATTATGCTACTTTATTTACTAAAATAATAGTCTTGTTTTTTCATTTACTAAAATAATATTTTTCATTTTATTTCATTTACTAAAATATTATTCATGTTATTTCCTTTACTAAAATAATATACTTATGTTATTATATTTACTAAAATACTAATCAAGTTATTTCACTTACCAAAATAATACAGTTATGCTATTTTAATTACTAAAATAATCCTCATGTTATTTTATTTTTTTAAATAGNTTACTAAAATAATATAGTTATGTTATTTTCTTACGGAAATAAACTCATGTTATTTCATCAACTAAAATAATAGTCATGTTAGTTCATTTACTAAAAAAAATGTACAGGTTATTTCATTTACTAAAATGACTTAGTTATATTATTTTATTTGCTAAAATAATACATGTTATTTCGTTTCCTAAAATAATATAGTTATGCTATTTTATTTACTAAAATAATAGTCTTGTTTTTTCATTTACTAAAATAATATTTTTCATTTTGTTTCATTTACTAAAATATTATTCATGTTATTTCCTTTACTAAAATAATATACTTATGTTATTATATTTACTAAAATACTAATCAAGTTATTTCACTTACCAAAATAATACAGTTATGCTATTTTAATTACTAAAATAATCCTCATGTTATTTTATTTTTTTAAATAGTATAGTCATGTTATTTCAATAAATAAAATTATATATCGGAAATTTATTTATTTTAAGTATATGGATATTAATATATAAGTCATAATTAATACAAAAAAATTAGAATTGTTTTGTATACATTTAACGTAAAAGGTTTCATTACGAAAATTTATAACTAGTTTAGCAAAGAATGTTACTTTCAGATCATTTTTAATGTTATTTCTTTAAAATTTATTAGAATTAAAAAAATATTTACAAAAACTAAAAATCACCTTAAAAAACTTTTTTTTTAAATTAATATATTTCCTAAGCAATAAAAAACCAATAATCTTTAATTTGAAATATTTTTTTACTTATTTCAAAACTGATAAAATATTATTTGAAAATAACTACGAGTACAAAGAAAACGTAAAAAAATTCATCCGATATTTAATTAAATTTTTTGTTTTCCTATCATATAATCCCCTTCATAATTAAATTTTTTTATCCAGCACAGATAGCCTATATACTAATAAAATTTGAGAATGAATAAAACTTTTCTGATATATTGGTACTCATAATTAATTGCAAAACTTGAGCAAATTGCGAATGCAAATAATTTTTGCGCATCACTGTATTTTGTCTTAAAACTAAGGGCGCTTTTTCATTACACGACACGATAACGACAAAACGGATCCGATTGTCGGCGAGCGACATCGAATCAAGTAAAATACATGGTCAGCAACGGAGTGCTTTTTCACTCACCGATACGATAACGATTATGTCGTATCCGACAAGACGATATCGTTTGTCGGAATCAAATGTTGGTTAGGCATGCAAGTTTCTCCTCAAATCATGGCGATTTTGTTTGTGTATCTTTTCTGTTTTATCTCCTCTTTTGATATCATTATTTTATTCTTTTAATCAATTTTAATCGTTTATTTGATCATGTCAAATGCAAAATTTGAAAATAAAAGTTTTATATAATGTATTCTCATGTCTGGTTATAAATTTTTAATTTTATAATGTAGTATTTTTTACATTATAATAAGGTTTGAAAGACTTAAGCAATCATAAAATTTTTACTGAAAATTTTCATAAATTCTATATGCTTTAATGAAGAGATAATACTTTTTATAATAGTAATGGTTTGATAAGAAGGCAAATAAAGACTCTTATGTATTTCAAACAGAACTCGATCTAACTATTAGTTTCTGCTTGATTGAATAATAAAAAATCTGTTCCCTGATACAACTCAAATATTTTTTGGAAGCATGAGAGGGGCCTCATAAGAAAAATTTGGTAAAACTCATTTAAAAAATCATCTAAAAAGATTATTCTAAATGAAACTAATATTTTAATTCGATTAAAAAAACGTTTATACTTCAAAACATTTAAAGAATTTAAGTAATGTTAAGTGATTACAGACATAAATTAGCTAGCAGACGCCAACTCAAAAGCCATATAAAAATTATTCCTCATTAACATCACTCTTGTTCTTGTTTTCTCTCATTCAGACGTAATTAAAAAAAATTATTTGGGACTTTTTGTAGCTTATGGACAAGCACATAAAAATCTTCTTCAACATATCTTGCCTCATTTATTTCGTGGGTACTTATGTTGTTGCAGAAGTTGTGCTAATGCGCCAATAAAGAGCAATCCTGTTGTTCGCACACAGCAACCCCATTTTCGCATGCAGTTATCTTTTGGATTCCTTGTTGCCTTGTTTGCTGATTTTTGACGCCATTTTTAGTGCAACGAAAATGCATCTTTAGGATTTGCCAAAAACAGAACAAGATACAATTTTATTTTTTCAGTAGCGAAATATTTTNAGCGAAATATTTTACAAAAAAAACGAAAATGTACCAATTCCCATGACATGAAACTTTATTTTGGTAAACGTACGTTTTAGAAATGTAATTTAAGACAGTGTGATCAACAAGTGGGGCTTAGATGGTAACACAATTTATTCTGACAGTTGGAAAGGTTATCAAACAAAGAGAATAGAAGGATTCCTACTTGCTAAGTTTTATCATAAATACAAATACCTTAGCAAGTAGGTATTTGTATACATTTTATTAATCCTGATACAGGAGTTCATAATACACAAACAGTTGAGAGAATAAGGGGCAGTGCTAAAGGGAGGAACAGAGAGACATCATTTGGAATCTTATTTTTCAGAGTTCATATGGCGACAACATCTGGTGAAAGAAAAGAGACTGTTTTGAATATATGTAAAACTCTATATCGGCCCATTTTCCACCGTAATCCGATGGACTACTTTGATTTTAAATAAAGTGTTTGGAATTTTTAGATTTTAAATAGAGTGTTTTATTTCATGATTTGTCGCAAAAATTTTAGGTGTAGACTGGTGGCACTTAAAAACCGCCAAATCTGTAGCTGCGGTGGCGTTAATACGTAAGTACCATTTCGTGCACCCAAAAACGTTTCTGCACTGCTAGCCTTTTTCTTCTAAAATAAAGTAAGAAGTTTGAGACGACGATTATCATCCGGCATATTTAAAGTTTGCAGAAAAAAATCACAACAGAACACAAGCAACTGCTCACTTAAGCTCAAAACATTAAATGAACAAGAATTTCTACTTCTCGGACGAACGATATCGGACAAGTGAAAAAACAATTGCTTCAACGATCCGGCAGCGACAATGTCGTTCACACATTTGTCGTCCGATTTTGTCGGTATCGTGTCGTGTAATGAAAAAGCGCCCTAACAGCGCAATAAAATACTTAATTGGGAACATAATTTATTAAGTATAAAAAAAGCAATATATTTTTTTCGTTTAATGTTTGTATACTGTTGAACTATAGCAGTATATCTTAGCCGTATTTGTAACTGAAATAAAGAATTCAGTATAAATGAGAATAATAAAATAAATGAAATAAAATATAAGGTTTAAAGTGTTTTATGTTTTTAAAAATAAATATACTTCAGGCTTAGCTTGATATATTACGACCCAAAAAATAGAACTCTAACAATGTAAATCACATTTCACGCCAAACTCTCACATCAGTCGTTTGTTTTTCAATTCAGACCAACGCCAAACATTCATCACTCTGATTGGCTACGAGATTAAACAAATGGTTTCAACTTTTCAAACGAGACTCGTATATTTTTTTTGTATATATATACATTAAAAAATAAAGAATTTTAAACAATTTTTAAACCCATTCCGTATTTCCACTATAAAATGATTAACAACTTATCCACTAAAGTTATTCATAAGCACAGTGAAAGAGAATTATCGCAGCTGTAAAAATCCAGACACTTTCCTGACAGTTTCACGTAACGGTATCTCCACTGGAAAGATCTTTGGCCCGATGATGGGCCAAAGAAAAGAGAGAAAAAAATACTGCTTACAAATGACTGGCCGTTATTCACGTCGAAAGGCAAGAAATAACTTGTATAATGATGGATACGTCACAGAAATGGCTTGCACTCTGTGGGCCTCTTCCGGGTAGGCCTAGCAAGAAAATAAAAGGGATTTTTTTTTGTTACACTCTTTTTCAGAGTAATATCAGCGCCTGTGATTTAATGCCAAAACTTGGGATTCAATAATAAGGAGAACATTAGTATAATATATCATGTTTCAAAGCGGAAGAAAGGAAATGGCGTAGAATATTTTAGACAAGATGGTCGGATTTTTTCCCCTTCTATTTATTATTTTTTTTAAGCTTTAAATTCTGAGCTTTACTGCGAGACTTGTTATAGAAAATTCCATTCTGTTCTGAAGTTGGAGATTTATGCTGATATTTATTTCTAAAACTGAAGCTGGGCACACTTTGAAAATTAGAAACGGAATCTTTGTTATTTGCAAACGATTAAACCTAATCATTTGAGAATAAATAGAATTTGCAAACGATAAGGTTTAAACATTTTCGAATTCGGTGTAATTCTGTAAATGATTGGTTATTTTCGTGAAAACTCACTAATAACGTAAAAATTAAAGTTAGCATAGTATTTGGCAAGAAAATTTCTGTATGGCTGCAAGAAAGAACAGTTAGCTTTTGCTCTTTTAAAGTTAAGACTTTTAAATGCGAGAAGCTACTTCAATTCTGAACCAATTAAACTTCGAAAATCTTATTCTTACTGTGTTATACTCAAATTTCTTTAGTATTTATTCATTTACACTTTTTCCACAAAATAAAAAGGAATAAACAACAAAACTTACAATGCTTTTTTCTTATTTTAGGAAAATAATGAGTTCCAAGCTCACAACTAGGTCCAATTGTCTTTTAATAAAACCCAAGTCTTAATTTGCAATGTTTAAAAAATGTAGAACAAATTATTATCGGACAGATAAAGTAGAAAATAAGCTAAACAGCATAAAATATGAGTTATTAAATATTTTTAAATTCATTGTACGAATTTTTTTCAAATAGTAAAAAACTATTTATACTATAAAGCGATATAAAGATAGTGTAATATTTAACATATATTATTAACTAATTTTTTAAATATCGTTAATTATTTTATTGTTAAAAACTACTTTATTGTGTGCCTTTTTTGTAGTTAAATATTCATATTGCATGGTTATATTGACAAAAAAATATATTGCATAAAAAATCTGCTTCATTATCGAACATATTGTACCCAAAATAATAATAATTATACACCTAATAATAATATTATAACGCATATTCTTGTTTGCTTTTTTTATACATCTTTTTACATGAGGCTTAAATATTTATAATAATAATTTTCAAAAATAAAAGAATGCGAAAAATAATTCATTGTTAAAGGGCATAATGTGTTGATAGAAATGTATACGTGTCCCATAATTAATGTGTACATTTTGCTCCCAAAGCTAAGGCCATAAGCATAAAATTTTTTAGAATTTGCTTCAGAAAAATATTTAAGCATATAATGAATATTATAAAAATAAATCTTTACTACTCTAGTTGCTAATAGTAAAATTTAAAAAAAGAAGAAAAAACAAACATTAAAAAAAAAGAAAAGAAAAATCTTGAAAGACTAGAAAGAAAAACCAAGAAGAAATTTTGCTCGAAAAGATGTTTTCTCAGTTTCTCCGCATTCCCACTATTCAAGCAGTGAAACAATTTGACAGGGTGGAGGAACAAGCAAGGGGACGATTCGAGAAGATATTGGCGACATTTAGTCTAGGCAACTGCCAACAAGAGCAATCGCAATGAAGTAACAGTGAACAGAACTTAAACACAAGAATTATCTAAAAAAAAAAGTAGTTATGCTAATTTATGTTATAGTTTTGTCTAATTTAAAGGGAAAAAGGTCAAATTTTTTGTCCACCTGCTTAAAAAAATAAAGACTGAATAGTTAGGTTTCCGGTAGTGCTTCATTTACCTTATCTGTATCATTGAGGCAGATGCCGAGCTAAATGCGATTAAATCGTAAATTTTGCAAATAAAATTGTGTTTTGGCGAAAGTATTGGCGAATGATTTTTTTTTCACTGGAAAGAAAAATAAAGATTTTACTAGATCCACAAAATTAAGTTAAAATTAATTTTTCTAATCAAATCAGTATTTTTTATTCGATTACGCAATTTTTGGTAGATGCGCCGTATAGCCAT
The DNA here is from genome assembly GCF_043381705.1 of Parasteatoda tepidariorum. Classification (NCBI taxonomy): domain Eukaryota; kingdom Metazoa; phylum Arthropoda; class Arachnida; order Araneae; family Theridiidae; genus Parasteatoda; species Parasteatoda tepidariorum. Next base: position 20,011,825 of record NC_092204.1, read on the forward strand.
TAGAATTGGGTCCAAATAATATAAGCTTGAAACAAACTACCGTAAAATAGCTTTCTACGAGAAAAAAAAAATAATCGTAAAAAAAAATGTTAAGATTTGCATTTGGCGAAGATTTTCGAAAATTGGCGAATACTTTTGATATTTGGCTAATAATTTGAAGTCCTTAGCGCGTGCTCTGCTGAGGCATCAACTTTAAAATTGAGGCTATTCGCTTTTGATGAAGCGGTAGTGAGGAAATTGCAAATACTCAGTGAAAATAGTAGTCGAAGGAACAACGTCACATTAGATAAGAAGTTATTTCACTAAACTTAGCACATAGAATCTAGTCATTTCCATTCAGTAATGTTAAACATTCAAAAAACAATTTCACTTCTTATGTTTTTCAAACTAATACTTCCGAATTACGACCCCAATATTACGATGGAAGTAATTCTTAGCTGTTACTAGAGACACAGATGCAAACTATCTTTTAATGTCTCAAGTGCTTCCAGATAAAGTCCAGAAAAGTAACAGTTACCCTGGAAACAGTAACGTGGGTATGCTGTAACTATTTATAGTTTTGTACGAAAAGAGAAAATAGATTAAGTGATGAGATAGTTAGGGAGTATTATTTCTTATAAAACTTTTGTAGAGTAATTGTTATAATGGAGATAAAAAAATACATGGAAAAAATTGTAATGAAATATGTCAAGACTAGCATCGATACTGGATGAAACATGAGAATTATATTTAAGATTATTTTGGGAATGGAATTTTGTATAATTTAGATTTACCTGCTTTTTGATTAAATGCGATATAAGTGAGTAATTTTGTAATAATTTTTATTCGCTAAAAAATGTTAGCAATTGCATTTTTAAAATGTCTCCCAAAAAAGATTTTTTATTTTTTAATACAATTTTAAATATTTAATTTTATATACATATGTAATTTTAAATAAATTGAAAATCTTCTAATCTAGTACCTTAAATAATTTTATATCAACTAAAAATGACTGGAAATTGTAAAATCTTTTTGAAAAATTTCATAATTTTTCAGATTTTAGATAAAATTTGTTGATATAAAAATGATATAATTGCTATAATTTTTTCTTATTATCCTATATATAATCCACATTATACATTACAACTATGAGTTCCTGTTACAAATCAAACAAAAAACAGTGCTTGATTTTTCAAATTCTTGAATCTTTTAATTCTTGAATCTTTTTGTATTTAAAGTCGGATAATCAAGTGTGTCGGGTAATCGATTGTTGGATTTTCAAGGACGTTCTTTTATATTTTTAACTTCTAAAAAGATTTAAAATATTCCATTTATGAATAGTTTGTAATAAATAAAAAAATAAACTCACCTTATGGTTTTTAATGACAGATAATTGAGAATATAATTATTATTTGTAATCTCAATTTTCTTAAAAAAAGTAATTAATTAAATAATAAATTAATTAAATAGTAAATTAAATAAATAAAATTAATTAAATAATAAATTAAAAACATTAATGAAAGAATTTCTGATGGTAAATTAGGTTAGGAAGGTTTTAAATCATTGATATTAATCTTCATTAAAATATAACACTTAAATAATAAGGAGACAATAACATAAGGCCATTTTAAATTTATAAAACTGCATGAAATATTTTTCATAATAAGAGAGTTTTTTTTAAAGCCAAAACTGGTTTTGGTAAGAAAAATATTGATAAATATAAAATACAAATAAAAATTTAAACTCACAAAAAGAAATCAACAAACATGTTAAAAGATTTTAAAAGCATTTGTGAGATTTTACTTGAAGTAATATCATGTAACCCCATAATTGAACAACGTGAGATCGATATCTAAAAAGAGTAATAGGTTCTTACGGATTACCTTAATTTCCTAATTTACAACGACAAGACACCGTTGTAAACTGCAATAAAAACTTCCGAAAAGAAAACAGATACCGTAATCCGATATCCTTTTTCCCAAAAAATTATTAAAAAATAGCATGAAAACAAAAACTTGCATCAAGAGCCCCTTCATCGAAGCTATTCCTGCCCCCCCCCCTCTGAAATGCAAATCACAAGTAATTTCCCCACTACTCCCATCAATTGCAGGTTAGGGGCACCAGGGCAGACAGACCCGATAATGTATGCTGCAGGGGGGGAAGAAGGCATCTACCTGACCCCGGGCATAAGGGTAATAAAATTAAGTATTCAGAAAAAAAAATTCCTGTCTTGTTTACATACACATTACAAACTGCGATCAGGATAAAACAATAAAATAATAAAAAGGATAAAGATAAAAAAAAAAAAATTCTCATCAGAAACATCTCCTGTGTTGTGTTACGCAGAAAATAATCAAAGTTGATTATTACTGTAGGTAAGTATTTTTCGTATCTTTTGTTTGCAATCAATTTGTTTAATGGAATTTATTTGTGTAATTTTTTCCTTACAATTTTTTTCCGTGTTCTATAACTCTTGCGGCTAAAAAGGTACTTCTTGGACTGTTCTATAAATACGTGTGTTCCGACGCTGATAAGGGATTTAAATAAATTAATTTTTTCCACTCTTCTTAAAATCTTTTAAGTTGTTTACCTTTCCGAAGAGAAAGTTTTCCCCAGCATTATCGGAAATAAGATTTTTATTTGTCGAAAAATATTAAAACCTCTTCGTACTAATGGATTATATTTTAATTATGATTCAAGTGTTGGCGCGAAAAAAAGTCCGCCAAGGTGCGTTTTACTCTGTTGGGTGGTATAAGAGTTAAATAGCATTAATATTTAATCCTTTCGGTTCTTTTTCTAGAGTTTATCTAAGGAAAATATTAGCCTAAAGAATTAAATGATTCCACAATAAATGATGAATTACTATTTTTTTTTTTAGAAAGTTAATTATTAGTTTAATAAAACAAAGAAATCCAATTTAAGTTGACTTAACGCAATGTTAATACTGATACTGGAATAAGTTTTTTTTGAAAGAAGAAGAAGAATATTTGGTAAAAGATTTTATAAGTCGTAAGATTTTTGATTTACTTTATGACATCAGTTGCTTTAGGGTTATTGATTAACATATTTTTTATGCAACTAAGTCAACTAAAGAGATTTTTTGTATTTATTTGCGAAGAAGAATATTTCTGAAATAGCTACTGGAAAAGTTAAAATTACAATTATGAAAAAGAAAACGTTTCGAACCCTAAGAAGTGTTCTGCACATGCAAAATTAAGAAAAAGAAAGATTAAGAACAAAAAAAATAAAGAATACGAAAATAAATAAATAAATAAAAAATAAGAAAATAAATTAAAATATAAAAAAAATTTAAAAAAAAATTAAAAAGGAAAAAGAACCCAAAATTATATATATATATATAAACATTAAAACAAAGAAAAAATTTAAGTGTGGGCCATAAATATTACTATAATAACTATTACGTCACGAATCTGGGCTACTTTTATTTTCAAAACATTTTACCTTATAAAAATTTTGCGTTCACGCAAATAGCATGGTTAAGTTAAAAGCAAATAAATACACAATTTTATGAAATAGAATAGTTTTCTACATTATATTAAAGAAAAGCGTTTAAAATTATTCTCTCTTTTATGCTTTAGAAAAAAATAATTTATTCATTGAAATACAGAATAGAAGTATTATATATATAGAAAACATAATGCCGGTCAAATTCTTTCATCAATGGTTTGATCTAATTGTTAATATCTCAATTCAGTGAAAATATTTATTTTTCCAAAGCACATTACATAATATTTTCAGTTAAACCAGAATATTAAATTTTATAAAATAATTTTACCCTCTTTCTTTAAATCAATATATCCAAAGAGAACTTTTAGTACTAAATTTTAAAAAAATTGAATTAATTGCAAGAATCGCACAGTCACCATTTTGTTAAAAAAAGAATGATTTTCGTAGAACAAATAATGGTATTCGAAACTTCTTCATTCATTGCTTCAAATCTCAACCATTTTTTATAATCAATTTTAAACAATCGAATGATATTTGTTGTTGCAACACAAATTGGTATTGCATTCGAAACCTCTCCATTTAATGCTCCAAAAACATTCATTTTCATAAAACAAACTGCACAACATTTTCGGTTAAACAAGAATCGTATCTTTCCTTAAACACTTAACATTTTTTCAATTTATAGAAGGATCAAAGTCTTATTTTTCCTGTTCCTTTAAATTGACTCTATAAAAGCAAACTAAAATAGAATGTCTGCGCTGCATTCAAACAGATGTGGCTCCACGATTGCGGGAAAGGTGATTCCACAAAATGTTCCTCTGGTGCAGGAACTCACATAGCCTGGAACACAGATACTTCTTTTTTTTTCCCTTCGTCTGCAGAAACTCACGTGGTTTCGAGAATAGTTTTACATTATCTGAATAGGACGAAAGAGATTTTCACCTGTCAACGGCAAAATTTCAGATAAGCTTAGATTTGTATTTATTCAAGAAGTTTTTGTTTACTTTAAACTTTCAAAAGGAAGAATCTTTTCATTTCTTGCCTTCTTTTATACAACATTGTGCATTATCTTGTATATTTTTGGAAGGGAATAAAATCTTCATTTTTTTTTAAAAGAAAGTTTTCAGTTAAATTTAAACCAAGGATCTGCAAGGAACTTATTTAAGTCTACAATAATAGGGAGTGAGATATGATGCAATAAAAATAATTAATAATATTTTAATTATAGAGTTAAGAATTACTATTTTGTATAATCATGATATTTTACAATACATAGGCCACAAATTTTTAATCATTTCTTCTTTAAAAGTGACGAAGATATCGTATGTTTTCACCGAATTAATTAATGGCCTAAAGTGATTTTATGTACAGCAATTATTGTACACAAGATATATAAATACCATACATGTTTGAAACAAGCTATAACGGATTTTAAATTAATCAGTAATTAATCAACAGTGTATTAAATTAAGTTTAAATTAGAAAATTAAATTAAGTTGAATTAATTAGCGCTAAAAATATTTCGATTATATGTTGAGTTTCGTAATATGATGCGTTAAAAGTATACTATAAAGTATTCCTTATTTAATAACTAAATGTTAGAATGCATATTCCATACTTCACCAATCAATCACCCCAGAAAAATTTAAAAACATGATTATGCAAGTAAAATAAATATTTGTGCATTGTGAGACAAAGAAAATAACAAAAAATTGTATAACAAAATAATAATTCTCTTAGAGTTAGCAATGATAATGGAGAGTTAATAGTTTAAAATATAATTATTGCTCAAATGTATTAGAACTTATCGATTAAATAAGAAATTATATAATTTTCTTAAAAAATATTTTAAAATAATATTTTAATTTAAAATAATTTAAAAATTATAAAAAAGCTAATAAATATTTATTTATTTAAAGAAATGAAACTAAGTAATTTGTTTATTACTACCATTATTGTTATTTTTGAGTTTAACTTTAAATAAAAACGATAAATCGTAAACAATGAATAATTGTGTGAAAAAAATAATTTCCTTAGCATTTGCAACAAAATTTTATAGTTCTTGTTTCATAATAAAATTATTGTATAATTACACTAGAAATTATCAATTAAATATAGAACAGAATTGGTATTTTCTTTCAAAAAAATATTTCGTAAGAAATCTAAATTCAAAGAATTTAAAAATTATTAAAACTAATATAAAATTATTTATTTATTAAAAATAATCAAATAAAATCATTTATTTATTTAAAGATTCACTTGAATGTAATTAAAATAAATAATTGTGTAACAAAATAATTCACCAAGCATTATGGATAAGATATTAATTATTTAGTATTAAAACTATTACACAACTATCTAGAAATTAACGATTAAGAGTAGAATAAAATAAATTTAAAAAATATTTGAATGAATAAAATCTAAAAATATTTTTAAAAAATGTCAATTGTCGAAAAATTATTAAGAAATTGTTTAAAAAATTTTTTTATATTTGATTTTAAAGGTGCAGATGAATTAAATTAGTAACTGATACATATAAATCATATTTCATAATATAATACCTGCATATATAGCTGTACTATTGTGATTTGGGTCATACGGACAGAGGCCCTCGCCAGACTGTTCTTTTATAACAATATAATCCGTTGGCTGTAATAACAAAAATAAAAAAACAGTTTAAAAAGATTATCAGTGTTCAATTAGCTACAATTAGTTAGTGTTCTGTGTCATACGATTTTTATCATAATGACAGCAACTGAAAATTCTGGAAATACTCACCGTTTGCTTGTAGTTCCTACACATGGGCTTGAAAGCATTAGTTCCACATACAAGAATCGTGTCTTCGGACTTTCGGGCAAGAACGCGCACATAATTTTGACATTCAGCCTAAAAAATCAAAACGGTACATGTTAAATAAAGTATTCATAGATGAGACCTTATATTAAATACAATTCTTCAAACAAAAGTAACTCTTATTAATAGGTCGATAAAATTTTGTAACATTTCAATATTTCATCACTAATAAACAGTACATTTTTGCATAAAATTGCTTTGAAATTCGAAGTTTTCGACAACTTTTTTTTTCTGATCTTATGTCTTTAACTTCAGCTTAGTATGAAGGAATTTTTATTACAATTAAAATATTGTTTAATCTGACAAATACAATGATTTTTTGATTTTAAGAAATGGGCTACATTTGCAAATTGCTAAATAAAATTCCCTAGTCAATGCGTTATTTTGTTTTGTTTTTTTATTTTATCACCGCCGTTGTACAACCGGCACAATTTTTCGCTTACAACTCACAATGTTCAACTCCGTAGCCTTGTAATTTTGAACCCAATCCAGAAGTCAAGGGAGCTTCTGGAGTATTGGGAGAAATTTGCCTTCAAGGAAGACTTTTTGGAATTAACCCGAAACCACGAAAACCTCTCACGATTAACCTGATGGCACGGGGACTCTAACGCATGATCTACCACTGGTGATATTTTATGTTTGTGGTCGGTATGAGCCGGGTGCGGAATTCGTATCTACGCTTGTACTCTCTACACCTCTTTGGAAGGCGAACAATCTATGCCCTGAGTTACCACGGCTCAGTCAATGTGTTATATATAAGTCGTTGAACAGCCAACCCAATTTTGGCTTTACGACAACTAATGTTCAACTCCGTATCCTTGTAATTTTGAACTAATTCAGAAGACAAGGAATCTCCTGGTCAGTACCCCAAGAGGTATGATTTGTTATGGAAACATGGAGGACTTTGTAACTCGACAGATTTACATCCGTCACCATTTACTACACGGGGAGTCTTTGGCCAGCGGGGATCGAACCCACGACCTCTTGAACATGGGCCTAGTGCCCTACTAACCAGGCTTTCCCGGCCTTAATCAGTGTGTTAGTAAAATATAGTTAGTGAAATTTCTAATTTGTCAGAAAAATTATGTTTGTTTTTTAATTGCTCAATAATCTGAAAATATTTTAATGCGCCAGTCGCATAATCAATTAAATAAATACCATTGAAGATTTAAATGAATTCTCAGAAAATCTTTGTCTTAATTTTAAGATTTTTACATCTTTAGAATATAATTAAGAACTTATTTTTATATTTCTTCGGTTTAAGAGATATTTATAATTTAATGTAAATCCTCATCATTTTTTTTCATCAGTTTAATCATAGAATTTCTAATTTTAAAGGTACCTCATCAAACAAAGACGATATTCCTTTCAATGAAGATATTAGTCTGCGTAACTTGAACAAATCCCAAAATAACTCAGCAAAAATTCTTTCCAAACCAGAAATTCGATCCAGTTTAAGGAGTAAAATATTTTGTCTCAAAGCGCTTTAAGCGTAAAAAAAAAGAGGTCCCCTGCCAATGGAAGAGTGCATAGAAATAGGATAAAATATCTAGAGATTAATTAGTGAAATATCCCTTAATGAGAGTCAATTAGTCAAATACTATAAGGCATCATTAGACTAGACTCAAAAAGATCTTCATCTCGGTTCTAATTATAGCCGTGCCTCAAACTTTTTAAGAAACTTCTCGTAAGGATCATTATGAGTTATTCAAAACGCACAAACAAAGACATTTGGCGAAAAAGAAAATTCGCCAGATCAAAACTAAATGGAATCTTAGTTGTGGTGAAGATACAGGTATGAAAAACGATGTTGATATTAGACTAATTTTAATTGAGAGCAACGATATGAATAGAAATGAAGTGGAGTTAAGGTTTAGAATATTTTTGCTTCTAGTTTGTTTGTCCACTTAAAGAACAATGTAATAAATATGAATATTTTTAATAAATTAAATTATCATTTGTGTTCTTTTTTTTCTTCTATGGTTTCTATAGTTGATTATTATCATAACATTTGATCTCAAAACTTTTTTCTTTTGAAAGCAAGCATAAACTCTTTTAATTATCGCCTGAATTTTATCATCAAATACTTCTTAAAATAATTGACTTTTCTTGTAATTACATTTGAGTAAGTTTTTTTCTAAATATAATTAAAGTTTGTGCTTTAAAAATTCCTACGTTTTACACCGTTATAAAATTGAAAAAAAAAACATGATATTAAATTATTTAGAAATACTAAACAAATTATGTTTAAGCATATTAAAATTATGACTTTTGAGAGCATTAAATTATACTCCTTGTGAATAAAATTGGCATTTCAAGGTCACATTTTCTAACTTCGTCGCCTTGGCAACGATGAGATAGACATAATCGCCGCTCTTTTTATTCACACATCAGTTAAGGAGTACCTTGATCGATTGCTCAGTGTAGTTCCTTTGATCATTGTAGTTTGTTCTCTTGCTTTTGTTTGTTATACACCATTTTGATCTTGTTTATAAGTTGATTCGTTTTCACAAAAAAGGTCTAAGTTGATTGTGATTCTATCATGAATAGCCCTGATGTTAAGAGACAATCAAAGATGGTTATCTACAAGAGCGGTTCCTAGTTCACCGTGGAACTCTAGAGTTCCATGGAGAGGTAAAAGGGTTCCGAAAATTGGGATTTTTTACCTCACAGTAATAACTTTTGAAATCTCATTTATATTTAGATATAAATAGTAGTCTATTATTTATTGATTATTTCAGTTGTTTTGAAGAACTTATTTAAAGTAAAATATCAATAAAAATAACTCACAAATGTTTTTATTTTAAAATATATAATTTTTTTTAATAACAACGTTTTTAATGCATTATGAAAAGAACCTGCATTTATGAAAAATTGAATTAATATTTCCCATCGCGATTTTTAAATTAAAATAAAATAACTAAAGTCCTTAATAGAGAAACAGTTTTGAGACTAAGTGCCTATGATTTGATTCTTTTAGATGTCCGCTAAGCATTGATGTAAGTTAAAAATAATATACAAAGTTAAAAAAAAAACATATGTGTATTACATGTAATGATAAAAAAATTAAATCCTATCTAATAAATTTTCTTGCCAAAGAACAAATTTAAATTTTTTTTATAAATTAATTATAAAAGAGAAAAAAAAAACATTTTAATAAAGAACTTAAAATAATTATTGATAGAACTTAAAATTATTTCCAAAAGAACGTAAAATTTAAGATTTTAAAATTATTTCATAAATTAATGCAAAATATATCATATAACAGAATATTATATCTGATACTTTATTAGATTTGAATTTTTATTAGTTACTCAAATCCTTAAAGTACTATCAAATAACGTAAAAAAAAGTAACGAAATGATTTTATCTTCTCATTAATGATGCCCCGTAAGAACAAAAACATTAAATTAAAGGAGAGTAAAACTACGAACAAGTTTCCTTTTGTATAATACGCACTTAGAAATCAAACGCTCGGAAAAATTAAGATAATCAAAAGATACCTGATCCATTCGCGAATAAATGAATAACTCTAACTACTCCATTTTACGCTCCCTTGCTTTTTTATCGTCCTAATATAAATCTCAGGAATAATTTGGAATAAATTTTCGAACAATCGATGTCTAGTAAAAATTAATATAAAAAAAAAACAGAAAGCAAACGATTTTAATGTATTTTTTTTCTTTGATAGAAAAACCTTTATTGTTTTTCCATTCAACTACAAAGACAGATCTCTGTTGTTTATTCAGCTATTTTTGTGCTTTAATACTTTTTTTAATAACAAAAAAAAACCTTGTTTTTTTTTTCTTATTCACGTGCTCTCATTAAAAGTCGAAACCCATACCGCTAAGCTTGTCGGGTGCTAAGAAAAATCCCGTAATTAGGCTTTAACCCTTATTCCACATAAACTCCCCCTCTTTTTGGACTAGTAATTAAAACCTCTCTGCGCTTGTGTTAATTACAACGAGCCCTCCCTCCTTTTAACTGCCCCCCTTCTGTTTGCTAAAATCCCGCACTATTTGCCAAAAGGCAAATAAAATAAATATCAAAACCGACAAAAGAGAATGAGAAGAGGTAGAAAAAAATATCCGTAGTAAAAGGAGACGAGTTGAGTTGTTTCCTGGCCGCTACTGTCCGTTATAATTACTTGCAGCGCCAGGCAAAATGCGCCGTTAGCTCTTATCTCAAACGATTTACTGCAAAAATGAAACCAAAACAGCTAAAATTGTTTCTCTTTTATGTTGACTTCGCAGTCTAAATTCATAATTTGGAGCGCAAAAATAATCCGCGCTAAGCCAGAACAAAATGGAATTTTACAATAGAGAAAAGAGGAATGGCAACACGAAATAGGAAAATAGCAGACGATCAATTAATTAATTCTACTTTTTCATTCCATTTTGCGTTATTTAAGGGAAAAGTATTTTCGGATAATGTGGAAAAGATAGTGAAAAATGCAACAGATTTGGAAGTTCTGAATCAAATTAACAGGTTGTTTTGATATTTTTCTCTACTCTAACAGAGACATTAAAATTACCATTTTATGATAAACTAAAATTAGTTATTGATTATTTGAAGATTAACTCACTTGAAAAATGTCACATTTTTACTACAGTCAAAATGATAAGCAAGCAAAGTAATTCCTTTAATTTCTAGTTTAGTTAGAAATTAATTTTTAATCCTAAGTATTTTAATAAGTAGTTTAAAAATATTTGCATATAGAAAGCATTTTGTATAGTGGCACGTTTTTTCATACATTGAACAATTTTAAAACTAATTTCAAACTTTAAAAATTATTTGAAGCATCAAAATAAAATGAAAATTTACATAAAATCAATTTGAAATTTATGAATTTTCATTAAAATTATTCTAATGCTATTTTACTCTTTGGTTTTAAGGTATAAAATATTTTTCATATTTTACAAAAGTAATATAAATCAGATCTTATCTTAAAAGCAGAATTATTTGTATTAAAATATATAAAGTCACTACAAATAAATATTTTATTTAAAAATTTTTAGACAAACGTAATAAAATAAACACTACATACACTTTAGCTTCGAATAATAATGCCGAAATAGATTTAAATTAATATTTATGAAATAGAAATTATACATAATTGAAATTTTAACAAAAAATTAAAAGTTTAGTCATGAAATGTTGTCTAAATACTGGCTGTATTAAATTTGTCCTGGGAATCATAACTGTTTTGTTATTTTTAAAATAATTATACTTTCGAGTTTATTGTTTATAACACAATAGATCTTCTACTTAAATAAAAATTCTTTAGTTTGGTTTTGCTTAGTTTAATGCCTTTTATTAAAACTATTTTCTTTTATCAAAAGGAATTGTAAACAGCTTAAAATCTGGATAAAACTTAAAATAAAAGTGCATAAACTTTATTTTTTTCGTTAAAATATCTCCTACGAAGCTCTAAATTACAATTGTAACTTTTTCTATTATTTTTCATTTCATTAATTTATGCACTTAATTAAAATCTCAAGATTTGTTAAATAAACAAATGGTACAGCTAATGACAGTTACCTTTATGTATTATACAACATTTTTATAATAATGAATTAAAGTACCCGAATACCATGGGATGTCAAATTTTGAAATATTTAGTTTTGATTTTTTTTTACTTTGATATATGAATACAATTTGACTTAAGCATGGTATTAGCCTTTTCCTTACGGCTGGTACAACATGTGGACCGCATGTGATGGTACAACATGGAACACCGTAAACAAAGGGTTAATACAATAAAACTTTAAAAAAATTCAAATGTGAGGTGGTAGAGACTAAACGAATTTTTTAAAAAAATGCTCAGCTTTGTTACAAATTATTATTTTTTAAGCTTGTTTATTTTATAGTGTTTGGAATTAATTGTTATTGGATTGTTATTTATAGTAATAATTAATTGTTATTTATAGGATGGTTATTTGTATGAATGATAAATTGTTGTTGGACTATTATTTATAGAATAAATCAATTCTTATGGGAATAAACGTTAATAAATTGCTTAGGAAATTGGCTATTCACTAGACATAATATTAATTTTAATGCCATTTACAGTTAATATTGCAACGTATGTGGTGGCGAAAAAAAATCAAAAATACAATGATTTATTTTTCTAAATTTGACTGCAAAATACAAAATAATATTTAAATCATATAGGTCAAAGTTTACGCCCTAGATATTTATATATAGAGCAGATGTGGAAATTTCATGTTAAAACGAGACTAAAAGATTTTAAGTCATCGCATTTAACAGAAAACAGTATGAGAAAAATGCTTCGAAATATAAGGCTAAACATATAGGCCGTTAGATGTTAGCCTAAACCCAAAAGCAAACAAATAAAAAAATTACATAGTTTTTCTCACATTATACAGGAATGAACTAATATAATATTCGCGCCCGCCCGGTTCATGCACTAATTGAAAGAGCTGTATTGTCACAAAATACAGCTGTATTGTCAAGCATTAGAACTGAATTTGGCATACTTGAGATTAACTTCTTGCACCAAGCCCCATCTTGACAACACAACTCTATTTTGTTTATGATTACTTAACTGCAACATATGTCAGTTAGAAAGTACAACTAATAACTTACAATCAAGGTAACTACTAATATATCCTATCTTACCCAATGTCCCCCTATATATTTTCTATTCTTAATTATCTCACCATGGTGATGTCTTCTCACTTAGAAAAAAGCAAATAGATAAAAAATTTTACAACTCACTAATAGTCACAATCTATTTAATAGCTTTTTCAATTAAAACCATCATTTCGGTCATTTTTATTTACATTTACAGTTTACTGCTTTGGGCAACACTTTTTTAAAGAAAGTATTAAAAAAAAATTCTACTAAAAAGGAAGAAGAAAAAAAAGCTTTCAACTAGAATAAATTTGCAGTATCCATTATCTCACAGAGAATAAGTAAGTTGTTTTCTTAAATTTGCTGGCTGCAGAACAAAAAATTAATTTACCTTCTGGATTATTGAGAAAATACACATGTAAAAAAAGAGAAAAAAAGGCAAGGCTTTTAAGTGGTTTTCTATTCCTTATGAGGTAGTCATAAAATATTAATTCAGTTTAACTTTCCAGAGGTATCGTTATCTGCTCGCTCTTGAGCAATTAATTCTAATTTATTGCAATACTTAAGGTGAGAGAGAAATTGCAGATACTAAAAAAAAATACATTAAGTAGAAATCAATATGTGTGTTTAAACATTGAATTTGTTTTGTAGTGAAAATAAGTTCATGGTTTTTATGATTGATTCTAAATAATGAGATAAAATACTATAGAACTAGATAATTCAGAATAAAAGATGAGTCCATTTTTAACTACAGAAAGCTAATTAATTTATTGCAATTTTAATTAACTTTGCATCGAATTTACTAATTTCAACAATAACATATAGTAAAAGTTGGATTTGACGGATACAGCCTATTATGAAAAGTCCATTGACCTTACTGTCAAAATTATTATATTAAGAATCGTATATCATCATCCTTATTAATCGTTTTCTTACAATCTTAACCCTATATGTTAATCCTTACAATCTCAACCCTAAAAGTCAAGAAATTTTTAACTCATTATAAAAATCGCGTATTTAAAACAAGTTAAAAATTTTAACCTTTCGCTGTTGTAGCAGTTTTCTGTTGCGTAAATAAGCAATGTTACACGAACCAGTGCAAAATGGAAGACATCTTCATTTACATCTGATATCACTAAAAAGAGGAAAACTAACATCATTTCCCCTTATTTCCTACCAACATCTTGATCTTACAAGCTTAAAATGCAAATATGTCTTCTTCAAAGTTATTTACCTCCTTACAAAAGAAAAAAAATCTTCAGCTATTTTTAGGTATTCCGCAGCCCGTTTCTGTTGATCTCATATATACCTTACTACCTTCCTTTCCTCGCCTTACTTCTTTGACATACCTTAACCTTACTTCCTTTCTTAACAGTTAAACATTGAAATCAACATTTATCATTGATGTCAACATCTATAGATTATAGCACTTGGGAATTTTTTACTACTATTTCACATTAAATTTGTGCATATGCTTATAACAATAAGTTCGCTATAACGACAAACTAATCTAATATCTACTATTGTGAATTTCCTTTATTACGGAGTTTTACTACATTTTCATAAGCAATAAGGTTGGCATAGGTATGAAAAACTCAACAAAAACTTTAAAAAAAATTATTCCTCAATCCACACGTGGTCATATTTTTTAAGTAGCGTTCAAGGGAAGAAATTTGGTAAATTCACATTACTGCATGGTATTACTGGATTCTGGTAATAAAACCAAAATATACTGTATTTAAATAATTCATATGGTAATGGTTTCCATTAATTTGGTAACCGTTAATCTGAAATTCCGGTTTTCAGAACTATAGTTCTTATTTTACCGAATAAATGGTATAACCGAATAAATGGTTTTAATGTCCTGCTCTAAGGTATCACGATAAAATCACCAAATTTTAACGCAGATTATAAAACCATATTTTATTGGTAAATTCAACCAAAATCACTTAGGTAAAAATTGGTGTTTCTGTTTTGGTGTTTCTAGATCCACGTTCTGTAAGAAATTTTAGCACACATATCAATATGTCTGGTATTGGTTTTATCGGAGTTTTGATCCGAACTGTCACTGATAAAAATGGTTAAAGAAATAGTAGTTTTAGGAAACTTATAGAGAAAAGTTATAGAAGCAAGTTACTTGCAATTATGGTAAATCATAACCAAATACTTTTGTACAATTGAAGTGTATTATTATACCTAGCATGAAAATGTACGCTATTTTTCTACGATTAAGATGGACAGTATTTTATAGAGTATTAAAACATACGTATGTTTTTGTTTATTACTAAATTAAAAAAAAATAGTCATTATTAATCAATATAATACTAGTTTTTTTATAACTGTAACTCAATATTAAAAATTAGTTAAAAATTGCCAATAGTCAAAAATAGTAAATTAGTCAAAAATACATAGAGAAGTTTGTTCATACAAGGTATAGGTCATAAGAGAAGTTGTTTACTCAAGAATTTTACAATTTCGTCAAAAGTTTATTTATGACAGTTTTTGCCTTCAATAAACAATAAACGAAATTTTGTAAAATCTAAATTTATTCTACACTAGATATTTTTCTTAGTAAATTTTTAAGATTCTATTCGCGCTAAATAAATCCATAAAATAGATTGCCTAAAGCTATGCAACATTTTGCTATACAATAGTTTGTATATTATATAAATTTTTTTCGTGCTACTATTTTTATCTCAAAATACTTTATTAAACCTTTTTTTATGGTTTATAGCACATACAAGATAATTTAGCTTAAATGTGTCATTAACAACCAAACAGAAACAATTTTTCAATTAAAACGAGACTAAAAGATTTTAAGTCATCGCATTTAACAGAAAACAGTATGAGAAAAATGCTTCGAAATATAAGGCTAAACATATAGGCCGTTAGATGTTAGCCTAAACCCAAAAGCAAACAAATAAAAAAATTACATAGTTTTTCTCACATTATACAGGAATGAACTAATATAATATTCGCGCCCGCCCGGTTCATGCACTAATTGAAAGAGCTGTATTGTCACAAAATACAGCTGTATTGTCAAGCATTAGAACTGAATTTGGCATACTTGAGATTAACTTCTTGCACCAAGCCCCATCTTGACAACACAACTCTATTTTGTTTATGATTACTTAACTGCAACATATGTCAGTTAGAAAGTACAACTAATAACTTACAATCAAGGTAACTACTAATATATCCTATCTTACCCAATGTCCCCCTATATATTTTCTATTCTTAATTATCTCACCATGGTGATGTCTTCTCACTTAGAAAAAAGCAAATAGATAAAAAATTTTACAACTCACTAATAGTCACAATCTATTTAATAGCTTTTTCAATTAAAACCATCATTTCGGTCATTTTTATTTACATTTACAGTTTACTGCTTTGGGCAACACTTTTTTAAAGAAAGTATTAAAAAAAAAAATTCTACTAAAAAGGAAGAAAAAAAAAAGCTTTCAACTAGAATAAATTTGCAGTATCCATTATCTCACAGAGAATAAGTAAGTTGTTTTCTTAAATTTGCTGGCTGCAGAACAAAAAATTAATTTACCTTCTGGATTATTGAGAAAATACACATGTAAAAAAAGAGAAAAAAAGGCAAGGCTTTTAAGTGGTTTTCTATTCCTTATGAGGTAGTCATAAAATATTAATTCAGTTTAACTTTCCAGAGGTATCGTTATCTGCTCGCTCTTGAGCAATTAATTCTAATTTATTGCAATACTTAAGGTGAGAGAGAAATTGCAGATACTAAAAAAAAATACATTAAGTAGAAATCAATATGTGTGTTTAAACATTGAATTTGTTTTGTAGTGAAAATAAGTTCATGGTTTTTATGATTGATTCTAAATAATGAGATAAAATACTATAGAACTAGATAATTCAGAATAAAAGATGAGTCCATTTTTAACTACAGAAAGCTAATTAATTTATTGCAATTTNGCACCCAGGGTGTCATTACTTTCTATTTAATCCAATCCGTAATTTTTTTACAGTGCGGAATGATTTAAAATTTTTTTTATCGTTTTAGTTCGTTAAACTTCTTGCTGATAGTGTCACAAGCTTTGGAGCCAGATTTTACAGCATTTAAAACCCAAAATTCTTTTTATTGCTTACTCAAACTTGAATATTTTTAGGTATCAGAATGAATTTTGAAAAAAGTTCATATCGCTGAGACAGAAATGAACAAGGTTAAAATGACTGAAGATTTTAAAAAAATTTTGTAACTATAATACGCACTATTAACTCCAGTAAAAAAAAACTACAAAGCACAATTTCAAACACTTTTTAATTTACTATTTAATTTTTTATTGAAATAACGTTATAAAAACACCCAAACTTTACCAGGTCAATTAATTCAGTCAGAACACATCAATCATAAGTTTACAAAACTTTTTGTCCGAACAAAAATTTTTTAAAAATTAGGCATTTGTTAAAGTTGAGTGAAATAATACGCTGGTACCATACACCAAACTAAAAATAAATCATTGGGGGTTTATTATAAAACAAAACGATATCAAAAGTGAAACTACCCTCTGGCAAGCAAATAACAAAAGCCTCCTTTACCCCAACCAATTTTTCATCTCTCTTTCATAGATATGGGATATAATTGATGTCCATTTAACCCCCAAGGCCTGAGTTTTGGATTGAAAGATGATAAAAAATAAGTTGTAAATTCTGACAGCAGAGGGGAATAGGGGTGGACAACAGACAACGAACGTTATTTTTCACAGACTCAAGAAGCTCCTCATGTTTCCCACCAACAAATATATATTAAAAAAGATTTCTTTCCCATATCCCATTTATTTTCTTCCCTTTTTTTTCTTCCTTCAGTTTTCTTTTTTGGTTTTCAATACAGCATTGATACATAGGTTCGTCCCTACGTCAATTGCACACGTTGACAAATTCGGAAAACCGACGACGACTTAAAGGAAAAATGATTTTATTTTTATTTTGTTTCATTTTGAGCATTATTGTGATACTCAGCAAAGTTCGATTTTTATGAAACACATTCTTTTTCGATATATATTTTTTTTTTCATTTTAACTCCCTCTCTCCTTTTCAGCTTCCCTTCCCCCTTGGCGCCCTTTCTTTTCCTACCTCGCTTATTCCTCTACTTTTCCTCAATTTTTCTTACCTTCCCCTATTTCTTAGTTTTCGGAAACTTTCTTTTGAGGAAAAAACTTTTCTTTGAGTTTTGGCGACGAATGAAGAAGGAATTCGGAAGTTTCTGCCACATAGCACTGTATTATATTATGGCTACATTCGTATGACCACCAAATATGACGCCAGATATTTCAACATCAACACCCATTTCTTTTATTAGAAATATATATTTATATGAAAACCTTTTTTCTTTTTTTCGTTTCAAAGGTCAAATCCTGACAAAACTATTGCATTTCATTTATTAAAACAAATAAGCTACCAAAGGCAAAGGAATTTTTTAGTTCAGAAGTTTTAAAAAAAAATAATAATAAAAGTTTGCAGTTGGTGTTGCTCTATTTATAACTTTTCGATCACTGCCTTTCTTTATTTTAATTTTACTCCACGTCTTGTACCCGGTTTTAACTTTAACCGCGAGCTTTGCGGGTTTAGATCCTCGGATAGACACCATATTCTTGCTTCTTTCTTCACGACTGATGTTTTTTTAGGGATCCCAAGAAAAAAATTTCCTGACTTCTCCAGGTATGTTAGGTACATTTAAAAAAACTCAAGACCATAATTAATCTATATGCATTTTTTCATCTATCAATTAATTTTGATTTTAAATTAGATTTTGTGAGAAAAAAAATAGTATCATTGAATGAAGATGGGAACAGGTCAGCTGACTAAACTGTGAAATTTTTACAAAAAATAATAGTAATAGATCGTAGAAGTATTCAACTCAAATCTCAATAACTGATTAGTGTTACTGACAATTCCAAGACTGGTTGATTCCAAGACAGCTATGATATAAGAATTCTCCAGGTTTTTGTAAAAAATTGCAATTTTCCCTGACCATTCCCTGATTTTCGGAGTTGAAATAAAATTCCCTGATAATTTTCCAGGTTATCCCTGATCCTGTTGTTTTTTTTTTTTTTCGCTTCTCTTCAGAAGCTCTGAATATTACATATTTCAAATTTAATGTGATAACAATTTCTGAAGATAAATATTTTTTGATTTGTTTAAGGACCTCTCTCATTTATGCAGTGGTCCACTTTATCGTCCTCAGCCTGAAGAATGATTGATAAACCGTAAGTAGGTTATTTTATGACATACTTCTAACCATTTTGTACCGCCAACCAAATTAAACAGACAACATAAAAAATAAACTTTAATTAATGCAAATCAAACATTTACCAACCAAAATAAATTGGTACAACCTACATTAGTCTTTCCAAAACACCGAGAGCGAGCTATAAAAACAACATGGCGTCGTACATAAATATCATTCAGTTTACAGTCACTGTCAAAACTTTGTGTCTTTTACTAAATTTTGGTGCATTCATTTGCACCATGGAAGTATTTTTTCGATCGTACTTCACAATTTATGGTGTACCTAAAATAAAATAATCTTTCGTTTAACCAAACTTAGGGATAATGCAAATGTTGCACCATATTCTGGTTAAAGATTTACCAAGTTTTTTTACAGTGTAGAAAGGTTTTTATTTCAGCATATGTTGGGTATGAGGCTTTTTTCCCAACGTTTTTACGTTTAAACTATTAGAATTTCAACAATAATATTTCAATAATTAAAAAAGTTAAACACTTTCAACTTCTGGAATCTAACTTGATTTTACTTGTTACGTCTTGACAATAAACTATTCTGATATCCAAGAGATTTACATTCAATTTTGAAATTTATTAGCATCGCTTTTTATCCATTTTTACTACATTTTTTCTTTTATTTGCTGAAGCATTTTAGGTAAGCATCAGAACTGATCAGAAAGTAAACAAAGAAACAAGAACGTTATTTCCGATTACGATACAAAATGATATGAATCGAAACAGTCGTTACAATCGAAGACAGATTTCGTTTTCCTGTGTAGATGTCATTTTAATGCATCGACATATCCATCGTTTGGGAACAATGGAAAACGTCTCGATTCTGAATTTACATAGCAATGGAAGAGAACAATAAATACGAAGCTGAAAAAGAAAAACATTAGAAGAAAGAATAAACTAGATTTTCTTTTTCCGCCAGACGAAAAAGCAAGAAATAAAGAAAGAAAACGTCGCTCATACTTACAGCAAAAAACAGACAGCGGGGGAAGATGGGCGAAGGGACGTTCAAAAACGCATTTTAACGTTCGAACCATCCTCTAGTTCTATTTACCGATCAAATCTCTATTTCCATGAAATACTCTCGGTATACAACGATACATAATACATCAGAGTAATATCTAGAATACGAGTAAGAGAAAGGTACTAAAAACACCTCCCCAAGCAGTTCGTAGAATAATTTTTTTTTTTTTACCAAATGGTATTTATTTTTTATTTTGCCGTTTAAATTTTTCTCGGTATCAACTGTTTTAAAGGAATTCGTTTTTGTAAGAAATGATACAGTTTTTGCCTTAACAGGTGAAGAAATTTTAAGCAGTTTCCTTGCCAGCTCCACATTTTTTAAATCAGGTTTTGTAAACGCTTAGATTAAACGAAAATTGAGTAAAGAATAGACTCGTTTTGCCTTGAGTATTACATAGTCTCTGCGATGCTGTTGAGAGTTTTGAGTTAAGGAAAAGTCTAGAATAGCAATTGTTATGATTTCGAATGAATTCAGAACGCTTTCCGGATGACTGTTTTGCACTTTACAAACTGTTTCTAACAAAACTTTTATTCCATCTGAACACAGTAAAGTGATTTTTTCAAAGCCTGCTTAAATACAGGATGGAAATCGTAGAGCTATTTTATGTTATTAATTTGAAATTTTTAGCAAATGAGAATAGAAAAATCAAGATCTTTGAAAAGAAAGAAGAGAGAAGAAGAAAGAAGAAGAATTAATTTGAAATTTTTAGCAAATGAGAATAGAAAAATCAAGATCTTTGAAAAGAAAGATGAGAATAGAAAAATCAAGATCTTTGAAAAGAAATTCTGCGGGAAAAAAAAACATTTTTCGAAACATTATGCAGGAAGGAAAACCTAAATCTTCCTGTAAAAATTCTGCAACGTTCTGCTACAATGCCGCCGTGTCGCCGCAATTCTGCCACGAGGGTGTTTAGATTCCAAAATATGCGTAATTTATATAAAATATGCTATAAATTATGCACAAAAATTAAAAGGACATATTATTCCTAGCCTTTGATTTTCCTTTTAATCTGCACTTGTCAGTACCCTGCAAGTGTTTAAACATCGGTTTTGGATCACAGTAAAATAGATTTTGAAACTTTAATCTAAATCTGTTAACTATGGAAGAGAGGTATGATAAACTGGTTCAATTTTGTACAAAAATGCTCGTACAAAATCTGGATGAAGATAATCTGATTAATTGAATGAGTGAGAGAAAAAGTGTTAAGATTAAAAAAATACGGCAAATTAAAAAGAGATGTGATTTTCCTTACCACTGATTTTCCTTTTAATATGCACATGCCGATATCCTCTTTTACAGAAAACCATTCCAGTCTCTGAAAAAAAGAAGGAAAAAAATCATTAATAACAATAATTGAACTACAAAAACAATATTTCAAGTGCTCTAGATTATTAAAACTGTTTTCACTATTTTGCAATTCAAAAATTTTTTTAAATATTTCTTATTGTGAAAAGAAGTAATTATGCATCCATTAACTTACAACTGGTGTGGTTGTATTAGTATCGACCTAATATTGTTCCTTTTAATGAACTATCATCTCTGAATTAAATGCAAAACAGTACTGCTTTATACTGCCCATTTCAGTATAACGCAGTACTTATCTAAGCAGCTAAATTACGTATCGAAATCAGGACTATAGATCCAGCTCCAATTTATGTCATCATAATTTTCTCGATTTCACCTTAACTCTAATATCATATCATTTGCCTAATTTACAATAGCCGTTAGTTAATCGTAATAGACGCGTATAATATACCTTTGCATATTTTATTACATGAGATAGAAGCATGCTGTTTGAAATTTTGAAGCATAGTGAACCCGTAATATAGTTCAAAAAAATTCTTCAAATTTTATATTGCGCTAAGTTGAACTGTATTACCGTATTTTTTAAAATTTGATCTCATGATACTAGGGTTTAAATTGAATAAACGCAAGGTTCAATTTACATCCTAATAGAGTGTTGAATTTAAAGTTTTAAGGTATTACGATTTAAGTTACACATATTATGGTTTCAGAAACAGATATTATGGTTAAATGTTAAACAGAATTATTTGTGATCATATATGTTCCTGTAGAAGAAAAAGCATGTAGAAAAATACGCAAAGAGTTTAATGGAATAAAAAAAATTACGAATCAATTATTAATTCGAGAATTATTAACTGTTAAACTTGTAATAAAAAAAAACTTTTCGAAATTGAAATTGAGTATAATATAAATTTAGAATTCTTGTAGTCTTAGCATTTTAAAAATACTTTACTTTTGTTTGTGCTCCATTTATTTATAAAATTATAGAAGTTTTTATGCAAGGTGATAACAGTGGATAGACTATTGATTTTAAGTTTTTAAATGCGTTTATCGCAAAATCAGGTTGGTTTTAATAACATATTACACCACTTTAAACACGATATCTCATATTGTTTTTTAAAATAATTGTCTAAAAATTTTCAGGAATGTTTATGATTATTGCACACATGCTTTGAGCTACAGACTAAGAAAAAAAAGTAGAATTAAATTTTTTATGCATGTTTTCTCGCAAAGGCAAGTGAGGAAATTTTAAAAATTTTCTCTTTTAGCAACATTCATCCCGAACTCAGTAGTATATGCACTTGTTTTTAAGATAATAGTTCAAAGCATAGTTGATAGCCTTCTAAATAAAATCCTCAAAGGATTTTTTGTTTCGGGTGATAGAATTTCTTTTACAGTGTTTAGTGTATTTGCCTTATTTTTACCCAAAAAAATAGCCATTAAAAAATAAATTAATTAATATTTTTTTGCTAGTTTTATAAGTTTTTACGCATCATAAAACTTATAAACTAATTTTCTAAAATTTTATATTAATATTTAAAAAAAACAGTTGTCGAAACTAGTCGGATACTTTACAGTTAATAAAGTTTTTTAAGCGCAGTAACGAGAGAAGAATGGCGGAATAAAACATATCGCCAATCTTTAAAAATCGAAATAAACTAAAAAAAATATTAAAAAACGAATTTCTAGCATTATTCTTCATCGAAATCATAAATTGAAACGTTTCTGCATTTTTTTTTGGTGTTGCCAATACTTCGACTCTTATTTCAAGAGTTTCTCAAAATGCAAAAAGTGGAGGAAAATTGAAATTCGAGTAGAGGTGCTTTGAGAATGACACGTAACCTAGCATTGCTTTTAAAAGTTTGTTTCCAGGAAAGAAAAAAAATTCAATGTACGCCAACGTAATGGAAATGAATATGGATTGTGCAGGGGGTGCGAACACAGTACACAAAAAGTGAATTACAATTTATGATTCCACTAAGACCGAAAAAGAACTTTTTTTTTCCTCTCTCTCTCTCTTATTTCTCGCCGAAAGGAGTAACAATAAAAACAACCACAGGAAAAATCTAGCTATTCTGATGCTTTTTGGAAAATGTTGTTTTCCGAACTGTTGTCGAGATCGAATTACGTTGGCAACTTTTGGCGAAAATTGGAAGAAAAAAAGTGTGAAGTGGAATGCATCAACGATTTTGGAGTGTATGAAAATGTCACTTAATGGTTGGGTGATTTGGTGCGCTTAGAACTTTCTTTTATATATTCTTGTTTGGATGTTTAAAATGCGAGAAGTCAAATGGGTTTTTGAGATGGTTACAGTTAAAAAAAATGGTGGTTCTGTATTGCTATAGAATAACGGGACACCTACAGTATCCGATTACTAAAGAACTATATGGACAAGGCTAACTAAGTTTGGAGTGTGTAGTTTTAGTAGTTCAGAACTAACTATAAAAATTTTTTTCCTCAAGTGTATGCTTTCTTTTGAATTTTGGTGCCTTTGCAAAATTTATCGGGTTTAATAGAAACAGCCAATGCTCTTACAAATAAATTGTTTAAAAATAAAAAAAATTTACAGCAGATAAAAATGTGAGGTTTTCAGCGTTCCACTTTTGAAACCAACTAATTTATTTTCAGCAAGCTAAACATTAAAAAATTGATTTCTGCAACAGATGGCGTTGCTCACTGAAACACTTAAAAACGATTTTATTTATTTATTTATTTTTGGCTGCAGACCATTTTGACTACAACTTTTACACGAACGCATTTATATACGTCTAAAGATTGTGACACGTTGTTACCGCAACAAAGGGTGGTTCTTTTAAGAGAATATTTTTGAGCTGCCATCTGTTGACTTACTTTGCAACTAATTTTGAAATTTAGTCAGAAATAAAATTAGTATATATTTTCCTAAGCAAAATGCGAAAAACCGTGCATTTCGATAACACTCCTTTCATTTCTATCGATTTTTCAAATTGCTAGTCATTTTCGGAACTGTTGGAAGGTAAACGAGCATAGTTTTCCTCGCAAAAAATGAATTTGATTAATAATTTGATTAATAACAGTCGAAAAAGTTTTGAATTGTATTTAAAAAATTTTACTTGAAATTATTACATCATTTTAAGGAATGCAACTACATAAAGTAAAATACAAAATTAGAATAAAATTGGTCCAATAACTCCTGAGAAATCGATAATTATAATTAAGATATTTAAAAAAAGTCAGATATAGTAAGTTAGGTTTTTAAAATTCAATTTTTCAGTAACCATTCGACCGATTTCATCCAAATTTGAAGTCATAAGTCGTAGTTCGTAAAAATCTGATCATTATATCAAAAGTTATTAAAGGTTTTTCTTTCGTACTGTACTACGTAAACTGAAAATATTTTTTACCCCCAAAAACAAACTTGCTGATAAGGTAAAATATAAATCTGATCATCATTTCAAAAGTTATTCAGGTTTTTTTTTTTCCGCTGTGAAAACTTAATATTTTTTACGCCTAAAACCAAAAGGTGTACAAACTATTGACAAAGACAAACTGAAATGATATTGATACAAAAGAATAACAAAATTTGAGTTAAAATATTATTGCTGATAAGGTAAAATATATATCTGATCATTATATCAAAAGCTATTCAGGGTGCTTTCTGCTTCTGCTCACTGTACTATGTAAACTTTAAAAAACTTTTACGCCAAAAGCAAACGGTGTGCAAACTATTGACAAAACAAACTAAAATGATATTGATATAAAAGAAAAACGAAAATTAAGGTAGAATACTATTACTGATGATTCTATAAATAAAGGGGAAAATGCAAGTTTAACATCAATTTACTCTAAAGGAAAATTAAGGAAGTCACATTAGAGCAAATATAAGGCTTTTATTCTCTTGCATTTTAACTAGGGACATAAAACATTTAAATTTCATCCTGACTTGCAAGAATTTAGATTTCAAGAACCGATTTTAAATGACTCTCATTCGAATAATGATAATAACTTCGGAACAGTATTCGGCTAAACTGCAATTCAATAGTTGACTAACGCAGAAGTGCTGCCAAACGATTTAAATTACAATTTTCGACAAATGAGTCACATTAACGCCTAAAAGTGTACTTTCCAAAGGAACAAAATTGAAATGAATGGTACATAATTAGGAAATGCAACACTAAAGCACGAAAAATGTTTTTCATTTATAAGATTTTATTTACTTTAACATTTCATTTTCGAAAGATGTAGTAAAAATGCAAATGAAAAAAACATATTTTTCAGGATTGATAATGGATGATAAGCTTGCGTTTTGAAAAACGGGAACGGAATAATCTTTTCCTTTTTTTAAAAAATTTTTATTTTGTAAAGGAAGAAAAATAGCTTTACATTTTAAATATTATCGGGAAAAAAATTGTTCAAAGGTGGTTAGTCATTTATTTCGTTATTAGTTAATTTCATATTCATCGAAAAATTTGAAGTGCAATTAATGTTTTGATAAAATTGTTCGGATGTTCAGAGAATTAAAGCATCTAAAATGCGACTTTTTAAAAGTTTTATAAATCAGGAACTACTCGTACGATTTCTTTGATTTTTTTAAAAAAATAAAACTGTTCAAGATGATGTAAAAAATTTTCTTTTAAACATTCTGAAAAAGATTTTTTTCAGGAAGAGAAATTAAAAAACAAGCGTTATAAATAACTGAACATAATAAATAGCTGTAATAGCTATAGAATGTATGTTTGTATTTTTTTTTCATTTAATCAAATAAATACTTGCAAATATACGTTTGGAAAAGAAAAAAATTTTTCATATTATTTTGCGTCTTAAAACGTTTTACATTCTACATGTTTTTTTACATTCTTAAAAAATTGTGACGAATTCGAGAAAAACAAAGTAAATTGCGGCCTAGAACTGTGCAAGGGTCTCTGCATGATAAGCAAGATTTATTTTCAAAATAATAAATTTTTAGTGTTGGGTAGAATTATGAACTAAGCCTAAATGTTTTTACTTTCAAAATGAACTAAGCTTAAATGTTTTTACTTTAAAAATGAACTAAGCCTAAATGTTTTTACTTTAAAAATGAACTAAAGCCTAAATGTTTTTACTTTCAAAATGAGCTAAGCCTAAATGTTTTTACTTTCAAAATGAACTAAACCTAAATGATTTTACTTTCAAACACATTTTTCAACAAAAAATGCTTTTACTTTCGCGGTTAATTTTTTTTTTATAACATTAGTTTAAAATTTGGTTAATTGCATGAATATTCACATTGGCCAAAGTATCATATGAATACTAAGTATCACATGCGTATCATATCACTCACAGTTATCGGGCTAACCGTGTTAAATATTTGATCTATTTCCACCACGCAACGGAAATGTAGACTAATTTTCTCGAAAATATTAGGAGGGTCGTCTTTTAGGAAAATAAGGCAAAAAATAGTGAACTCAGGAGTTTTATTTCTTCTGAAGTGGGTTTAAATTTCATGGTACAAAACTATAGAGGCCAAGACTTAAAATAGGCTGCAAAAAGAAACGGAATAAACTTAATTACTTAAAATTAAATATTAAAACACCACTTCATGAAAGTTATATAAAATTATAAATAAATTTATTTTTCAGATCTAAAATCTCCAAATCCTTTTGAAATAAGTATTTTTTTGCAAAATAGATCTCGAACTATTTATCCAAAGAAATATTTTAAAATAATCGCTATACATTCCAGACTTGAATAGCATAGAACTTTCGTTTTGCTTTGGGTAAACTGAAATCGCATATATAGTACACCTATTGTATTGTTCCCTACTTCAATTCAACTAAGGGAATAAGAGGGAAAGATAATCCCTTTCCATCGAGCAATGGATGTCTCCAAAAAACGAGAAGAAAAATAAGAAACTGGATTCGAGAGGGAAAAAACGGTGCAAGGCTTTCAGGCGAATTAGTCTAAATCTTTTATCCGGCGACTAAAACGCTCCCTGGTCACCCGCAACGTCCGGCAAAACCGGACAACCGAAATCCAGAAATAAGCCTTTACGACCATTGAGGGAAAACCTTATGGCCTACTGTCCCTACGTAACACTTGGGTTCCATCTGGATTCTTCGGGAAATATCCCGAAAACCGGATTAGAAGAGACGGATCGGGGGGAAGAAAATTTTCAGGAAAAAATAGGAAGTGTAATGAATCGATCAATACATTGATTGCTACATTTTTTTTTTATTGAGACCAATTTTTTTTCCTTTGGTTCGTGCAGTCAGTCAGAACTCAAAGAGGCAGGGCTTGAAATCCAATAGAGTTCAAAGAATGACGGGAATAGGAGAATTTAGAAAGAGGTAAAAAGAGTTTCTCCCTTTTTTGGGTTGCCTTTAATTTGATGGAGAATGGGGAAAAGAAGTCAGCGAGCCGTTGCAAACTTTTGCCTTCCATTTTCCTGAACCATGATCAAAAAGGGAGATTAAACCTGGCTGGGAAAAAGGCAAGAAAAAGAGATATTTTTCTGAAGCAAGAAAAAAAAAATGGTGAAAAAAAAAACCTAATCTAACGAATGAAAAACGCATAAATTGAAGAACCAATTCTTATAGATTTTTTTTAATGCTTTTAAATCCACTTCAAATTTTATAAATAAAAAGTTTACTCTTAAGTGCATTAAGTTCGTCGCGCAAGAGCAATAGTCTGAGGAATCATTCATCATTGATTCATCTACAGTGTTCGGAATTAGCGCACTGTAGGTAGTGAAACTACTGTAGTGGCTACTTTTTTTCGCAGTCTGTAGCGTATTGAGTTATGAGATATAAAAAAAAAAGTAGTAGCGATTCTGGCAACTACTTTTAACGTTAGTTAAGAATAGTTACGCGTCTCTAACGCAACTAATTTTTCGAATTTAAAGAGCACAAATCTTCCGTCGATTGATGCAGTGAGCTATAGCCGTTGCTGAGCGTTAATAGAAATTGCATAGTTAAAATCACGTATAACTAATATATAAACTAGTCATCACGAAAAATATATAATTAATCCTTTCCGTCACACTTTCAAATGCGAATAAAGACTCATGAAACATTGATGTTATTTCAAAAGAAGTGAACGTATTTTCGATGTACTTAATTTCTTAGAGGAAATAAAAGAGCAAAAAATTGCAAGTATTTCATAGTTTCACATTTCTTAAATTAAATATTCGCTGTTGAAAAAGGCTTAAAAAATTGCTGGTTAAGTAAACAAAGTCGCAAAAAATAATATTCGAATAACAAACTGGCTCATGTAAATATGAATAAATAATTCTTAATTATTCCCTTACATTCAACGTAAGTCAATTTCTTATTCAAAAGCATACAAAGTTCGTATCCTAAAATAGTGAAGTAGTTACTAAATTCCAAATAGTTTGTAGTTACTACCTATTAAAACAAGTAATTGTAGTTAACTACATTTGTAACAAAGAAGTTGTAGAAAACTATAAAAACAAGTTTTTCCGACCACTGTTCATCTATCACTCACTGATCATTTAAACAATTGTAAGGATCAAATTTCACCCTGAAACGAATGGTGTACCTGCAGCTAAGAGGAAAAGTTTTGTTTTTAAACTCAGCATCTAATTGTTTGAGCCATAACAGTTATCTTAGTCTTTTTACGATAAAAGAAAAGTAGAGATGATTATCAAAAAAGTGTTCCTCTTGCGTTCGTAATTTATTGAATACATCAGATATTCCATACATCTATTCTAGAAAGTGGTAAATTTATCACATACCAATAAACCATGTTCTAGTCATTTATATCACGGCCTATTTTGCAAAGAATACAAAAAAAAACTTTATGGTGGTGGTCATAAAATGGTAACATACAGACCATTGAACCATAGACTACTCAATAAACATAATTTTAAACCTAACAGCTTATCACACTGCTCATTAACAAATATATATGAAAATTATTTGTTAATGGTGATCATAAAATAACATATAGTGCTTAACAGAAAACTACTTGGTCAAGTTCCACTAGATACAGATACATTTATACATTTATTTCAGAAAATGGAAAATTTATTCCAAGTAAAGAATCAATTAACTTTAATTTTATCCGTAATTTTAGATATAGAAGCTTATCATACTTTATCTTGTCCGTTAACAATCAATGTAATTTTCGTATCATTTTCGACAGCATTTAAAAATATTATTGTTTGGTTTGCAGCATTTTCAATTGAAGAAGAATACATTATTATTCCCAAAGTCTAAAAAAATAATTACAAACTTTGTAAACAGATGGCGTTGTTAAAGAAAAATTTTAAAACTGAGTTTTTAAAATAGCCATCATTTGCAGCAATAATGTGGTGCTGCCTGAGGACAAAATTAGCAGGTGATAGTGCAAATATTTTAGTCGAAATGGTGTGACATGTAGCAAAAAATGCTACATTAATGCTTTAATAGTCGGCAGTACCATCTATTGACGAGTTTTGTAATTAATCTTGAAACTTTTTAGGAATAAACTTCTAGTTTCCAAAGCACTAATGTAAAAAATTACGTATAAAGGTATAACATAATGAAATATCAAGAAAATCCATCTATCTCCTTCATACTATCTAAATCTATATATAAATAAGTTTTAAACGCAAAACCGTTAACTCATATCTTTGAAGTTGCATTCTTACTTTTTTTTTCATTTTGAAAAAATAATCTTCAGTTTCATATAATGATCATGATTTAATATTAAACACTTTCCAAAGAAAAGCCAGCGTAGATAATAAATATGAATAATGAATACAATCATAAATTTTAAAGGATAATAAATAGCAGGTTAGAAAAAAAAATTCCTGGCAATATCAACAAAAATGGGAAGATTCCTCCCTATCTGCAAATGTCCACGTTTTACATTATTTTACCGTTTCTAGTATCCAAAACTGTTAGCGACCGTCTTCTTGCAATAAAGGTTCTCTAAAGAGGAAAATCTCAATAAATATTTATGGGAAGGGTTATTTATTTTTAGATTATGTCGGTGGAAGAATTGACGGTGTATCACGGTGAAATGCTTTTGATAATCGAGTCTTGGGGACCTCTCTTTTTGGATAGTTAATTCTATACTTTTCTAGAATGTTCATTTATCGGAAGCTCCTTGGCGCGGAAAGTAGAGATAATTTCCCTTCACTCATAAATTAGCGCCTTGGCGAAAAATGTCTTCTCTTGACTATGGAGTCCATCATAAATTATGTCTTCCGGAGCAGAATTCAATCAGAAGTGCGCTCCGCCGAGACGAACAGTGGCGCGATTGACGTTTTGAGTAATTGCTTTGGCACAACCACTCAATGTCGCGAACATAAGTTAAGAGAGTTTTTGCTTGTGAAAGCCTAGACGCCTTGCTAAGACATATTTTTTTTTCTTCCTCTTTTTGATAGAAACTGGACGTACTGAAAAGTGCATATCGAGAAATTGTTCGACAATAATCCAAAACATACTGATAAATATATAAAGTTTTTTCTTCATGAATTATCAAAGTCTTTTTTCGACTGGCTGAATACCCGTTCTTCGTACTACACAATTAAAAAATAAATATATGAATCGGTTTTATACAACACTACGAAATCATGTGTACAAAACTGAAAGGCATTTTCTCAATTTAATGTGAACACAATTAATAGAGCTTAGATAGTGCTAACTTTTTTGTTTATTGCTGTTTTTCCAGGTGACTTTACGTTAGTAGATTAAGAAAAACATACTTTTAGAAGTTCAATTCATATTCTTTAATATTAGCAAAAAAATGAATTAACGAATCAGTATTATCCAACATTACGAAATCATGCACAAAACTGAAAGGCATTTACACAATTAATAACTTAATGTGAACACAATTAATAGAGCTTAGATAGTGCTAACTTTTTGGTTTATTGTTAATTGTTGTTTTTCCAGGTGGCTTTACGTTATTAGATTAGGAAAAACATGTTTTTTAAGTTTAAATTCATGTTTTTTAATATTAGCAAAAATAAATAAATAAACAAATCAGTATTATCCAACACTACAAAACCATGCACAAAACTGAAAGGCATTTTAACAATTTATAATTTAATATAAACACAATTAATAGAGCTTAGACAGCGCTAACGTTTTGGTTTATTGTTAATTGTTGTTTTTCCAGGTGACTTTATGTTAGTTAATTAAGAAAAACATGCTTTTAAAAGTTCAAATTATATTCTTTAATATTCGCAAAAAATAAATAAACGAATCAGTATTATCCAACAACACGAAATAATGCACAAAACTGAAAGGCTTTTCCACAATTAATAGAGATTAGATAGTGCTAACTTTTTTATTGTTAATTGTTGTTCTTCAGGTGGCTTTACGTTAGTAGATTAAGAAAAACGTGCTTATAGAAGTTCAATTCATATTCTTTAATATTAGCAACAACAAAAAATTAAATAAACGAATCAGTATCCAACACTACAAAACCATGCACAAAACTGAAAGGCATTTTCACAATTAATAACTTAATGTGAACACAATTAATAAAGCTTAGACAGTGCTACCGTTTTGCTTTATTGTTAACTGCTGTTTTTCCAGGTGACTTTACGTTAGTAGATTAGGAAAAAAATGCTTTTAGAAGTTCAATTCAAATTGTTATATATATTCGCATGAATAAACAATTTACAATATGCGTAATGAACAAATCACTTTCTCGTTTTTTTTTTCAATCATTCGGGAAAGAGGGTAAGAATGCGGTAAAATAATTTCAATACTAATAGTTCCTTAGAGATCACGTAAGAAACATTTCCTATTTCCAGTGATTAAGTTTTCATTAGAGGCACTATTATGTTTTTATTCGAAAGTTAGCAATGTCCGGCACGTGGTTCAATAGGAAGAAGGTAAAAATAAAAGAATGAAAAAGACATTCTATTCACCGAAATAATGGGTTGATAGGGAGATCCAATTTCTGACCGATATTTCAAGAATGTGCTTTGCAATAGCAATCTTGGACACTTTAACGGGTAAAGTGGTTTAAGTGCATGGTATTTTTGCATTGTAGGGAAATAAATATGTGCTTCATCACAGCATGTTGGTTCTTTTTGTTACAATATTTAGGATAATATCCCAATCATTTTTTTAACGACATCCTTAATTTGTGAATTTTTTATTGTTTTATCTATATGAAGATTTCAAGAAATGAAGGTTACATTTATTGCACGTATTATAATCAATGGATGAATGCATATTTTAGTCAATTTATATATAAATTAGGGTTTAAAGTTTTTGTATTGCTCTTTACGTGGAAAAATAAATATGTCTGTTGCTTTTTTTTTATCGTTTGCTTAAGATTTCCAATTTTTAAATTTCTTCAATGTCGAAGAAGATCAAAGCCTTTTTGATTTCCCGGAAAAACAGAGAGTAGCTGAAAAACAATTATTACAATACCTTCAAGTTTCAAGTAAAATTTAAACATGATTTGATGCTTATTCTTTAATAGTGATTTCGTCAGCGTTTTTTTTCTCTCTCGTAAATTATAATTTGTGCCCCTCGTTTTAATGTGCATACTTTTTCGATTTTATTTTTGACAAATATACTAAAAAACATGACCCTGCATAAAGATTACAAACTCGAAAGTTCAAATTTCGATGTTTAAGAACCGTTTTTGATTAGAAGAAAGAAAAATTGTACGTACGGTCGAAAAACATTAAAGAATATATAAACTAAAATGAAATATTACATTTCAAAATTGGGTACATCTAAAATTTGATCAGATTATATTTGAGAAAGATAAAACAACTTTGTTCAAATTGCCAAACATTTTTATCTTACTTGAAAACTACAACAATTTTGATTTTGAGACTTAAAAATACAATAATCCTATTTGATAATAGTTAAATCTATCTCATACAATTGTTTGTTATAGTTAAGATAAAATATAGCTGATATTAAAGATCTTAAAAGAATCTTGTGATTCCTTTCTGGGTTTAAAAAAATTATATCTATTTAATTTTAAAGTTAACATGAAAATTTATTTTATGTACTCAATTAACTAGTATGTATTATTTTTTATAGCAAATGTTAAACAAATCGCATACATATATTTTTTAAAGTTCTGAATATAACTAAAATCAAAATATAAGTAAAAATTAAAAAAAGTCTTGATAATATGAATAATTTTAAAGAAAGGTTAATAAGCTTTAATGAATGTTAAAATAAATCTTGCTATTTAGTTTTTCTAATTAATAATTACTATTAATCTGTGCTATTAATCAGTACGTGTATTTTATTTTAAAATTATCATTAAGAGCTTTTAATTTAGTTTATTCATAAAGTTAAAATTAAAAGTTGATTTTTGTATTTAGTTTTTTAAAGCAAATGTTAAACTAATCATAATTACATGTTTTTATCATATCTTAGAACTAATGTAAGAATTGTTTTTTTTTAGAGTTTTAAATATAATTTAAATCAAAAATAACTTACACGAGCAAAATATGTTGAATTTTTTCACGAAATATTCTGCTAAAAATTTTCATCTA
Organism: Parasteatoda tepidariorum; assembly: GCF_043381705.1. Taxonomy (NCBI): domain Eukaryota; kingdom Metazoa; phylum Arthropoda; class Arachnida; order Araneae; family Theridiidae; genus Parasteatoda; species Parasteatoda tepidariorum. The sequence continues at coordinate 20,045,763 of NC_092204.1, forward strand.
AAAGTTTGGGGAATTATTTGCATTCTTTCAGAGTCATAAAGGAAAGCGGGAAAAAGTCGGCGAGATATTATTTACCGCCTACGAAACTTTGTAATTTCTTTGAAGCTATACCTTTTTCTTTGAATTTCTTTAAAAGCAGTATACTTATGAAATCTTTGAGTGATTTTCTTGAAAAAATATATTTAATACTCGATTTTTTTTAAATTATTATTTGCTTCATCATTCTTAGTTTTTTTTTCTTTTTTAAATTTATTCAAATTATTTTTGAAAAAAAAATATTTGGAAAAAAAAGTAGATATATTTTTAATAAGCTTATTTACAAGAAATGTATTTCGGACACCACAGAAAACAACCTTTTTTACTTATTTGCTGGAGATTAAAATTTGCTTCTGCATTTTTTAGATCTCATGATTTTAATTTCCTTTTTTAAAACTATATATATATATATACACATTTTAAAAAAAATAAAACAAACTATTTTCAGATGAAATAAAATAAGTGACTATCTCATAAGAGAACTAAAAGTATCAGCGCAACAATAAGAAAAGCAAAATCTTCAACAAGAAATAACAAACTACTCATCACCTTTTGAAAGCACTCCTGGAAATTAGCAACCTAACTATCAAAAAGAAAAAATATTAAAAAGAAATTAAAGTAAATGCACTGACACACATGACAGCATCGTCAGGGGCATCACCATGCATCCAGTGCGGGAGCAGTTTCTGCGATTGGCGGCATATTACCGCAAACAACCCTACCCCCTACCACCCCAAGAAAAAACAAAATAAACCAACACCAAGTCAGACGAAAACTATATACCGTAATATTGAAAATCGAAGTTGAAGTGTATAAAATCTGCAAATGGGAAACAGAATTTATCGGATAAATTTAGGAAGTTGAAGATTCGAGTACCAAACAAATATGTGGGTTCGAGAGTGTATAAAAAGATGAAGAAAAAAATAAATAAAAAAATTAATTATAAAAATAAACTTTAAAAACATTAAATTTATAAATTAACATTAATAAAACGATTGGAAATAGGCCCTTCTGTAGCTTAAAACTACGCATTACTTCTGAAGGCATTCCTCTACTGAATCAGGTACCTGTCTATAAACCCAATCGGGTATCCAGGAAAAGTTCACGTAAATATTTACAGTTTTTTTTTTATAAAAATAAGTTTATCGATGTTGCAAATAAATTTAATACGAATAATTTAAGTTATAATAACATTTCCATAGATACTAATAGATATATTAGAATTCCAAAAAATTAGCTATATTTTTATTTACCAGAAATATCATGATCGTATTGTACGGTAATTTTACCAGAATTTATTTCTCATTGCGGGTAATTGGAAGGGTGGTGTTCAGTGCATGTGTTTGTATATGAAGGTCATAAAGTGGTTTACATTATCTAAAAGTGGAAATGAGCAAACTACTTTTACTCAACAAATTACAAAGCAGAAAGATAAATAATATAATGCGTTTTCAGTTTTTTTTAATAAAAACTGACGTGAAAGGCTAAGTTAATGTCAAAAGTAAATATCTATGGTAAGACCATTATGAAGTAAAGCTTCTTCTATTGGCATGTCGACCTTTGTCGAATTGAACAGTCCCTAGAACTTTCATCCATTCTGTTCTTTTCCTTGCGATCGTTCTACAGTTAGTAATTCTTAGGATTTTAAAATCCACTTACACACAGTCAAGCCATCTGACCTTAGGCCTAACTCTAACTCTAGTTTCCATTGGTTTGTAATTGAAGATCTTAAATTTCAAGGAAGAAGGGTCCATTCGACAGATGTGACTCGCATGCTCTAAACGACTTATTTTGATGTATTTGTTCATATCAGCTTCCTTGATTAGACTATATAGATTAAAATTATGTCGCTGCCTCCATAAGCCATCCACATTTATACCACCGAAAATTTTTCTCGGGACTTTTCTCGCAAAAAACAGCAAACAAGTCTGCTTGTGATTTAGTTAAATACCATGTTCCGGATCCATAAGTTAAGGCAGATCTAATGATTGTTTTATACAGAGTTATTCGTAATTCCCTCCGGGATACCGCCATTTTTCTTTACTACAACTGGCTTCAGTGGTACATGTTACTGCCATCTACAGGCAACTGCTTAAATTAAAACTTGAAAACTTTCGGAATAATTGAATTTTTTTTGCCTTATTCGTTTTTTCACTATAACGCTTCGAAACCCCGGAGTGAATTATGAATAATCCTGTATATCATTATTTTCCATCATCTTTTAAATAATTTTGACTCTAGAAATGTTTTTAGGGCATCGATTCATTGCTATAATGTGTCTATTTATATCTGTACTTATATCGCTTAAGGCATTAATATCATAAAACAAAACTACTCTAGTATTAAAATATAATTTTCTATGTAAAATTCTATCTTCCACTTTTTTCCTCCGCCTCGCACAGCGATTAAAGGCGAAGGAAAAAAAGTTCCAAAAATAAAAGGCCACTTCGCCAAATCACATTCCTTCTTAGAAAATCACCATTCTCAACGTTCAATTGGCGAAGGGTACAGATTTCTCACAAACTCTCCCGTCCATAGATCAATTCCATATCCTTAAACTGCCAATAAGTTCGACTTCTTTCTCGCCAGAAAAAAGCGTCACCAAAAAAGAACTTCTCGGGATATAAGAGTGACTGAAAATGATGCATCGTGTATTTGTGGATGAAGTGTGCCGCTTACTAATGATCCTTCTTTAGCGGCACTCGACCGTAAAGCTAGCTCGTCCAGTGTCTTCTACTGTAGGATTAAAAGACGTCCTTCATAATTCATTCTTTTCTTCTTTTTTTATTCTTTTACTAGAATTGTGATTCTTTCACTCTTCAAAAGGAGAGAAAAGGTTTTCAAGGACCGTTAATATTCATCAAGGATGGCTAGAATCTTAAGGGGTGACACTGGCAGTAACTCCAGCAATCGTTTTTAAGTTTAACGAAGGAATCCTGTCTTCTTTATTCTTTCTGTATAGTGGATTTAAATATATTCATCTTGCTGAAACTATTAATCAGCTGGCTATATTCCAATGATTTTAATTACTGCATTAAATTTATTCATACTTCCGAAAAATTTTACATTTAATAGCGAAATTGTTTTTTGAAGCAATTGGTTAATGGCATTTGTGAAAAATTAAGGGTCACGAGCTTGATCCTGACAACATACAAGTTGTCTTTTAATAGTTTTTATCTAGTTTTCTTCTGTGTTAGAATTCCCCCCCCCACCATTTATGTGCAAGTCAATGCTTGTTCACAGGGGGAAAAATTTAAAAGATAAATTAAAAGCTTCAGTCGTGATGTCTTAAGCAAACACTAGAAATGTCTACACTCTGTTCAGCGAGAACTGATAGTGAAAGGGAAAAAAAAGCCATCGCACACTTAACATTACCGTTAACTCATTGACGGCACACTGTAAAAAATGGATACTCAAATTTCACGAAACTTTCTTTGTTTTTGACGAAACCATTCCCTGGTCCATTCCTTCAAGCGAACGTTTCGTCTAAGTCACGAAATAACAATCGTCACTTCTTCAAGGAAACGAATTTCGTCAAAAGAAAATAGACATTTAATCATTCTAGTTTTGATCGTCTAATCTTCATTCTAGTTAACTATTACCCACAATGCAAGGCGTTGAGATTCCGAGTTGAGGAATCATTTTCGTCATATATTTGAGAGTTTGCGTTTCGTTCCAAATCACTTCATTTCGTAACGAAATGAGTCTCAAAATTAATGAAATACAGCTCAAGGATTGCTGAATCGTTAAAAGCGAGAGCTTTATTTCTGCAAGTGCGATGTTATGACAAGCATTGATAATCTGACCATTGGTGAGAAAGTAAAGAACCACCAACTCCAACTTTCAAATGTAGGTAAAGTTGTCGATAGGCAGCAACTCCTTATGTTTACTCAGTTCTAACTGAACAGAGCAGAGTTGCTTTTGCATGGGAACCGAACGTTTTCCAGTCTGGTGGCGAATATGTTTGAAATATTTTTTAATATATAACAGTTTTTAGACACATCTGGCGTTTCAAGGAAAAACTTTACTATTCTACTATGTTCGAAATTTTGGAGCTAGATAAGCCATAATATTGTCAAAGCTTGCTGCAACCTTAGTAGAGTGCCAAGTTGAAAGAATTAATGTGCTTCTTAAACTCGATTACACGATGAATCTATGATTCGATGGTTCATGAGCGAAAATATGGTGCGTGGATCAATTTAAGATCCTTTTTAATATTACACTAAATTTGCTCTAGTATATTTCTCAGAGAATGTACAATTATTAAAGTTTACGCGACACACGTATTTTAAAATGATGCTGTACAAAATTTCTCGCATATTCAACCCATTTTCAATTGGCCATATTAAAGCAACGTCATCTTCAAGAAGTAAGCCAAAGGATTAAAAAAATATCCACTTTGACATTTAGCTATGCCAATTTTCCCTCGAAACAATATAACACTTTACCGAGCACTTAAATCATAGTAAAAAATTACTCTGAATCATATTGATTGCCCCTCGTTACAGCAACACTAAAAAACTGCACATTAAAAAACCGGGTGTGTCGTGAAGAGGGTTAAATTATGACCATTACGGGCGTTGACGCTTATTTGATCGAGTGAACGACAAATATTTGTGATTTACAGTTGATGGTAGGTACTTATTACCCCAACTTTATTCCTTATTCCTGAGAGAGGGGCGTTTCGGAAATTAGAAGACGGTTCTGCCTCCACCCCCCCAGAAAATGTTCGATGGATCTCAGAGACCATGATGGATTATTGGATAGGAAAAGGACAAGAGGACAATACAGTACCCATCCAGTACTGAGCAATCGCTATGAGCGGTCACAAAAGGTGTGCATGGGTAGGTGTATGGGGGATGGTGCGGAAGGGGGTCTTTTCCAGAAGAAAGTGATTTGTCTTCAGCATTGTTACGAAATCAATGAGACGGCAGCGAACAGCAAAGTCGACGCCCCGGTGACGAGTGTGCACCATGCAATGCAAAAGGGGGTTGTTCTGATGTTCTTTAGGCCTTTGTGAACAGCTAAGGCGATTAGTGGGGTAGATAAAAGCAAACTGGGCGGGGGATGTCAATAGAAGGGGGTAATAAAACTTGCATTCAGGGTTATTGTTCTAGGGGGTGGAGTACTGACAAGTGGCGACTGAGTTATGAACAAGAAAATATCTATTTTCATACGCGGTTGGACTTAAGTGGCTTCTTAAAAAAAAATTTACGTATTTATTCAATGTAGATATTTAATTATTCATTCAACTAAAATTATTTTATTTAATTTTTATTAATTATTTTTTTATAATGAAACAATGTAGCAATCTGACATACAGGGTTGATTTCTTTTATCAACACAAAACCTACTAGTATCCATTTACAGAATCGTTTACAAAACTATAGGAAGCATTTGAGAAAACAACATCTTAATTAAGCATTCTACATTGATAAGAAGCGTTAGATTAAAACACGCTGTATTTTATTATTCAACTAAAATTATTTTATTTTTTGCCATAAAACAATGTAGTAATCGTGCATGCAGGGATGATTTTTGTAACACAGAACCTACTAAGAATATCGCTATTGATTTATAAAATCATTAACAAAACATAGTAAACAATTGAAAAAACAGCGAACTTTCTTAATTAGGCATTCTATATTGGTAAACACCATTTGGTTAAAACATACTAAGCTAAAAAAAAAAATGTTGTTATCGATTATCGCTATCGTTTTATAGAATCGTTTACAAAACAGAGTAAGCAATTGAAAACACAGCAGACATTCTTAATTAGGCATTCTACATTGGTAAGCAGCATTTGATTAAAACATATTAAACTTAAAAAAATGGTGTATTTTATTTATTTAATGGATGTTTTATTAATTCATTCAAAGTAAAATTTTATGGCACAAGCGTCTGAGATAGTCATAAGCGAATTCAAAGTGACGAAATCAAATGTGATATAAACTAAGTTAGACATGAAAAATAAATAAAATAAAAAATAGAAGGAAAAACGTATGAGACGTTTGCATCGCGAAATGCATATTTACATTGAAAGGAAAAATTATAAGTTCCCTGTGGGATGGATAAAAAGATCTCCTAAAACATTTTTTAACAGTTAAATTTACTTTTAAAAACATTATTAAAAAGCAATCATACATTTCTTTGCATTTAAAAGCATTTCTTCAATTTTTCAAAAAGTGGCGCAAGTACAATTAATAAAGTTATAAGAAAATCTTAGTGTTAGCACAAAAACTTAACTGAATTTTATTCAAATGTTACGTAAGTTAAGAATATGTGGCGAGTTCGTTTGTGAACTGAACGATTGTGCTTTACGCGAGCAGGTTGTAAAACAGTCTTTTCCTTCACAACACTTATAAGGCAGTGAAGTAAAAGGCGGGCAGTTATAAGGCAGTGAGGCAGTTCTAGATTAACTGATTGGTTTTGGTTTGTATTTACTAACACATTGGATATAGAATTGGATCGAAAATTTTCAAGTAATTTGGATAATCGGGCATTTTTTTGGTTATTATTTATTTATATCGTCAATTAGATATAGCAGTTGATTTTTAATTAGGGAAAACAGCATTTTTTTTCTTCATTTTTCAAATGTAATGTACACTTTTGAGCGTGTAAATTCGTTAAGTGTATTTTCCACATAAAAGAAAATACGTAAATACTGTTAATAGAAATGTAATGACAATTCGCAAGATGGTTACTTAAACACTCAACTTAATTCTGCTTGAATATTACTCGATTATTAAAGGGTAAACAACTGTGAGCCTTACCCGATTAGGCTGTAAAACTGCTCCTATCTTTGTAACGCTTAACAGATGGTGAAAGTATCACCCGATTATGCTGTAAAACTGCTCCTTTCTTTGTAACACTTAACCGGTAGTGAAAGTATTACCCGATTAGGCTGCAAAACTGCTCCTTTCCTCGTAACGCTTAACATGTGGTGAAAGTATTACCCGATTAGGCTTTAAAACTGCCCCTTTCTTTGTAACACTTAACAGGTGGTGAAAATATTACCCGATTAGGCTGTAAAACTGCTCCTTTCTTCGTAACGCTTAACAGGTGATGAAAGTATCACTTTTCTGACTATCCAAATCTTTACACAGCGTAGATTAGTTTTTGAGACGTTTGGATAACTCTCCTTACACAGTAAAAATGCCCGAATCAAATTAGGGGAAAATATACCGAAAATATGTATTTTACAGCATTTGTCTGCGAGTTAACTATGCGAAGTATCGCTAAGATTAAAATATCAAAGGGTTAGAACAGTTTTTGTCCAGTTTAAAAAAAGACAATTGGATAACTGTCTTTTGAGGTTTACTAACAAAAAAATAACTGATAACTCAATAACGTGTAGAATCAGTTTGCTCCGAGAGTTATTATGTAGTGAAGATGAACTTCGTTAAAAGAAAAACGTCTCTTGTCCTCCTTGAAATTCGTTTTTTCTCAGAATACGATTTTATTGGATATAAACAGCTCCCCCTTTTTTTCTTCACTAAAATTAATTATTATATCATTTAAAAAAATATTGAAGGTTAACATTTCAATCTTATTTAAATTAAAGCTATCCCATATAATATGTTCATAAATCAATTACTATAAACTCTACACTTAACCAAACTAAAACTATCATAGTTTAATACATCTACTTTACAATTCGGAATAGAAAAAGGGGAGCGGTTTATGGATATAAACCGCTCCCCTTTGGATATAAACCGCTCAGAAAAGTGATATGGATATAAACCGCTCCTCCTTTTTTTTCCACTAAAATTAATTATTATAACATTTAAAAAAATATTGAAGGTTAACATTTTAATCTTATTTTAATTAAAGCTATCCCAGATAATAAGTTCATAAATCAATTACTATAAACTCTACACTTAACCAAACTAAAACTATCATAGTTTAATACATCTACTTTACAATTCGGAATAGAAAAAGGGGAGCGGTTTATGGATATAAACCGCTCCTCCTTTTTTTCTTCACTAAAATTAATTATTATAACATTTAAAAGAAAGTATTGAAGGTTAACATTTTAATCTTATTTTTATTTTATGCAATTAAAACTATTCCATATAACAAGTTCATAAATCTATTACTATAAACTCTACACTTAACCAAACTGAAACTATTATAGTTTAATACATCCTACTTTACAATTCATTAAACACTTTCACACACTCAACAGTAAATCTTACAAATGTCTTTTTTCCACTTTCATCTCTATACTTTACGAACATGAACGCTCTTTAATTTTCTTTTCTGCTCCATTCACGCACGACACGACATATCTCTCTATGACTCCCTTCTCAACCTAATGATTTCATAATTACTGTTCGGCGCTGGTGTGTCCAGAATTCTTTACTTTTTTCAAGGGGTGACGAATANTATACTTTTGAGCGTGTAAAATTGTTAAGTGTATTCCACATAAAAGAAAATACGTAAATCCTTACACAGTAAAAATTCCCGAATCAAATTACGGTAAAATGTAACGAAAATTTGTATATTAGAGTATTTGTCTAAGAGTTAACTATGCGAAGTATCGTTAAGATTAAAATATCAAAGGGTTAGAACAGTTTTTGCCAAGTTAAAAAAAAAATTGGATCACTGTCTTTTGAGGTTTACTAACCAAAAAATTACTGTCAAATCAGTGACGTCTCCGAGAGTTATTATGTAGTGAAGATGAAATGCATTAAAGAAAACGTGTCATGTCTTCCTTGAAATTCGTTTTTTCTTATAATCCGCTTTTATGGATATAAACAGCCCGCCCTTTTTTTCTTCACTAAAATTAATTATAGTAGCATTTAAAAACAATTATTGAATTTTAACATTTTAATCTTATTTTTATTTTATGCAATTAAAACTATTCCATATAATAAGTTTATAAATCTATTACCATAAACTCTACACTTAACCAAACTAAAACTATTATAGTTTAATACATCTACTTTACAATTCGGAATGGAAAAACATAAACCGCTCCCCCTTTTTTTTCTTCACTAAAATGAATTATAATAACATTTTAAAAAAAAGCATTGAAGGTTAACATTTTAATCTTATTTTTATTTCATGCAATTAAAACTATTCCATATAATAAGTTCATAAAAAGGGGAGCGGTTTATGGATATAAACCGCTCCTCCTTTTTTTTCTTCACTAAAATTAATTATTATAACAATTAAAAAAAAGTATTGAAGGTTAAGATTTTAATCTTATTTTTATTTTATGCAATTAAAACTATTCCATATAATAAGTTCATAAATCTATTACTATAAACTCTACACTTAACAAAACTAAATCTATTATAGTTTAATACATCTACTTTACAATGCAGAATAGAAAAAGGGGAGCGGTTTATGGATATAAACCGCTCCTCTTTTTTTTTCTTCACTAAAATTAACTATTATAACATTTAAAAGAAAGTATTGAAGGTTAACATTTTAATCTTATTTTTATTTTATGCAATTAAAACAATTCCATATAACAAGTTCATAAATCTATTACTATAAACTGTACACTTAACCAAACTGAAACTATTATAGTTTAATACATCCTACTTTACAATTCATTAAACACTTTCACACACTCAACAGTAAATCTTACAAATGTCTTTTTTCCACTTTCATCTCTATACTTTACGAACATGAACGCTCTTTAATTTTCTTTTCTGCTCCATTCACGCACGACACGACATATCTCTCTATGACTCCCTTCTCAACCTAATGATTTCATAATTACTGTTCGGCGCTGGTGTGTCCAGAATTCTTTACTTTTTTCAAGGGGTGACGAATAATTACACGTTGCAACATGCCTACGAATGAAGGGATTCTGTCGACAGAAAACTCACCAGAGGCCACGCCCCATCATCATTTTATAAAAGAATAGGGGTGTTTCTTTAAAACAGCCCTCTCTATATTTCAACTTTCTCCCATGTTGATATAAGCGATAATTATTTTTAAATCAACTAGTTATAATTAACAAAGCTTAGAGATTAATGACTTACTGGAAAACTATTCAAGATAAAAGAAAGAAAAATACCAAGCTTTCGTTAAAATTTAAATAATAGTTTAGCAGGTTATGGTTACTGGATTTTAGAAATTATTATAAAGCGATTTGAATAAAAATTGATTAAGAATACAGGGATGAAAGTTTAACAATTAATTATAATTTTTTTAAAAAGAACTTAAGCTCCCCTTGCTTTATTAATTGTTTCATTTTCTGATAAAATGGTAGTTTATTTAAACTAGCAGTGTAATTTAAGCACTTGTTCAGATTCTTGTTGCATTACAAATTGGGTAAAATATAATTTAAATGTCAAATATTTGTACTTTTTTATCTATAAAAACAAATATGAGTTTGAAATATGGAATTTGCATTCAGATAAATATAAGTTAGTATTCGAATAGGGTTTTTTTTTATAAAATAATTATAAAATATTAGTCAAATAATTATTCAGTCTATAATTAATCAAACAATTAATTCTAAACTGACCATGCATAAAATGCATTGCATGATGATAGAATAATATGCCATAAAATTATTTCGAAATAGTGTTTAGTTTGAAGAAAATAAATACAATGTTAAAATAATAATAACAGAAGAGAAGTCATTTAAAAGATATTATCTATCAAAAAATATTAGCTATAGAACTCAACTGCTATGGTGGGTATAGGTCAATCCTTCAACGGATTGGACCGAGGGTCATATTCCTCAGACTTTGCTCTAAGATGAGTGATCAGTTCACACATTTTTCTATCGTATCTCATTAGTTTATTCCACTGTAATATAATTCTCCTAATGTAAATCCACTTTACTGAAGTTCCAATGTAATGTAATGTAAAATTTCAGCGTCGGAAAAATCCACAAAAGTTTGGGTGGCTGGGCAGCGTGGTGCGAAGGCCGAGGTAATTACTCTCATATGATTTCTGATCTATATTATAGTAGTGTTCCATGCGTTTGTGTTAGTATTATCTTCGGATCATCATTAACGCCTTCAGGAGCGTTCGCACATACGTGACCTGTCGATTCTTCTTCCACGTTCAACTGTATCATATATGAAAAGAGCTCATATGAGGAGTATCATAGATGAAAAGAGCTCATATGAGGAGTGTCATACATGAAAAAAGCTCATATGAGAAGTATCATATATGAAAAGAGCTCATATGAGGAGCATCATATATAAAAAGAGCTCATATGAGGAGCATCATACATGAAAAGACCTCATATGAGGAGTATCATGTATGAAAAGAGCTCATATGAGGAGCATCATACATGAAAAGAGCTCATATGAGGAGCATCATATATGAAAAGAGCTCATATGAAGAGTATCTAAGACTCTAGGAGCCTAAAACCACATGACCACTCCTATTACACCTCGGATTAACACGTATTTGTACACTTAAGTACGCATAAACTGGAAGCTTGTTGGCCTGGATACGCGTTTCTTCTTTCGTCCATCAATCCTGACACGGTTAAGAAAAAATTCCAAAATTGTTGTCAAAAGCCTGCCTATTGATGTACCTCTAATACGACGAAAACAATCAAATAAATTCTAGTTTTACTCTAAAGTATAAAACAAAACATAAAAATTTCTTTATTCTAAATATAGCCGTAGATATTGAACATAAAGTATTAATACAAGGGTGTTATTTCAGTAATAAACAAAACTAAATTTTTGGTGCGTGACCTTGCCAGAGCGTTTGGATTCATGGATTTGATATAGCTGAGGTTACATTGTGATGGATTGGTAACCATAACATAAAACTAAATAAAATCTACACTATTAGATACAAGCGTCTACACTATTAAACACAAATCTACACTCAAATTTCCTACAAAAAAAAAACAAAAACTCCCATTAAAAACTATATTTCAGACACGCGTACTGCATTAAACACACTGGTCGAGAATTTATTATATTTCTTAGTGTTTTCAATCTTATGCAAATAGGCAAATTTTAACACCATCAGAGACATTACAAAACCTTCGTAAGGCACTTAAGGCTTTGACGAAATTTTCTCTTAAAAATATTGATTCCCTCCAAATAGCGGCTACATCGAAAGTTATAGAAGGAACAAGCCCATGAAATCTGATATAAGTTGATCCTGGGAAATTAGTCTGCCTTACAGCTGCCACACGGGCTACATTGGCGTTCTCTCTATCGCCAGACCGGTCACTTTTTACGATCAGTTCCGACTTTTTTACGGCCACTTTTACCATTTTTTCCCAACTCTTCTTATAAATCTCAATCATTCCGGTCTTCTACGGATGGAGCAAAGATAGATATATATATTTTTCTTCGCCAACACGCTTCGGAAAAAAAAAGATTCGAAAAAAAATATAAACAATCTATTCGAAAAGAAGAGAGCCTTAAGGCTTGTACAAAAGTTGTTAAGAAACTTTAAGAGAGTTCGATAAGTGATAAAACCTAGGAAGGAGCTTTCACAGATAAGGAGTTTCCAATGTTGAGAGGGGACCTACTGTATTTGGTCTTTAATTATAAACTCTATAAACTCCGAGGAGACATAAAAAATCAAACGGATTTTTAATATGCTAGATTTTGGTGATAGGTTCCCTCTGAGCAAAGCAACTACGGAAATATTCAAAAATATGCAATGTGAATTATAGTGATAAGATCGTAAGTTGATTTAAAAAAAAGTTCATCACGGTAAAATGTACATAAGAAAGCAAAGATTTCAATCAGTGATAAGACTTTTTACTTTATAAAACATGATGCGAAACTTTAAAGCAGTGTCTTTACAAACTGTGAATTTGAGATTAGCATATGATTAAAAAAGTAACGAAGATTAAAAAGCTACTTGTAATTTTAAACATGCAATGGTCAAACTTTTGTAAGTGGATTAGACTACAAAACGGAAAATTTTATGTCTCTAATGCAATTTTTCGTAAAACAGTCTAGAAGAATCTAGTAACTTAAGTTTTATGTCAGAAGTTAAACTGAGAATTAAGAAAATTGAATTAAGTCTTAAGTTTAACAATAAATATATAATTTTAGGAAAATGGGGTGAGATCGCGTACCTCGATTGAGTCGAACATTGCTGTTTGTTAGCGGACAAAGTATGAATTACAAACTCAGAATTGCTAAAATTGCTGAATAATCAGTAGTGAGCAGGTATTTGCACATAAATTTGATTTATGGTTGAAAAATTGATGTATATACAAAGTTAACTGGCGCACAGCAAATGGTATGAGAACTTCCAGAAAAAATTTAACGATCATATTAATTTAAGAATCAATATTATTGTCTATTTGACTATGATTTAATAGTCATACGGCTTTCACATATGGCTAATCGAATTAATAAAATATATTTAATCCTTAAAAGACTAAAATTTATTCCGATTCCACGTGCATATTTTTCACATCAAGTTGATAGATACAAGATTCGATTATCTGTGGATTATCTATTTCTGAACAATCTTTATTAAGTAAGAAAAATATATGTTACATATTATCATATATAACATAATTATACCTATATATAACATATGTTATCAGTATTATCTGTGGATTATCTATTTCTGAACACTCTTTACTAAGTAAGAAAAATATATGTAATATATTATCACAAATATATGTCATCTCTGATGGCACAATATAGATTATCCTTTACCCGAAGCAATCTATTCATAACAATCCGAAATTTTCAAATAGCTGAAAGAAGTTGAAAATACTACATCATGCAATGTTATCTAAACACTTTCAAACGCATATCTGAACAGATTAACTCCCAAAAACTCAAAAATACTTTTCATTTCATCATAACGCACATTTACCCCTCAAAAAACTAACAAAAATTATAAATCTGAAAAATTTACAATCCCCTTCATCTCGGTGCATCATTATTCTCCCGACTCGATTGCCAAACTGAAACGAAATCGAAGAAATAATAAGCTTTACTTCACAAATACACTTTTAAATCTTCTACTTTTCAAACTAATCAGTTCGTAAACAACAATAGGGGCACCAATGAGTGCATCTTAACGAAAATTTCGTTAAAATCAGCCCTGGGTTTAGATTAGTTAAGGGGCAAAATGGCCCTCCTGAGGAATGCGTTACACTAAGCACTCGACTGGAAATAAAGTCATTATATCCAAGAGAGAAGCTACAATGTGTCTCCAAGAAGAGGTTGCAGGGGGGTGGAGGGTCCAAGGGGGTCCTCCAGGGAAATTAATGACGTCATTTAGCTGGCGAAAATCGTAAATCAGAAGAACGAGCTTTATGATGATAGACCTATCCGAATCATTATTCATACTTTATCTTTTAATTTTGCTGTTCAATTATAATTTAAACTCTCGCTCTCTGATAAGGGGTGATCCTAATTACATCCACCCCCTCTTTCCATTCTCTCAGAGATCATTCTCCCCGAACCTGGCGAGCAGGTGTTGTGTACCGAAAGATGTATTTCCTGGAAATTTTGTTTGCGCCAACCACCACTCACTTTTCCCGATCCAGTCGCACCTATTATTCTTCCTCTTGGGAGAAAGTGGGAAATGGGGAAGATTGCTATAAGGCAGCTATAGTTGCTGTAATCGCCAACAACCCATCTCTTCACCGCATGGACCATTGTATGGCATTTCACGAAAAATGAACTTGGCGAGTGTGAATTATTCTCGAGAATTATGAATTTGGCGAACAAGGTTTAGGAAAGGAAACTGTTTTCACTAAATCGTCGCGGGGAATAAATTGTTAAGCTTGCTTACAGAGGTTTGTGGTTCATCGTGTTTTAAACTGAAAGGCAGGGGTAGATATTGTTTGAATTTTACCATCTATTATTTAAGAAACGGGGCATTAATGGGAAACAGGAAACTTGCATTTTAAATACATTTCAATTTCAATGATGTCAATTAATTATTAATTGTAAAATAAAGCATTTAGGTAATCATTGGGTATTAACCTTCTTTTAAATATTCAATGAAATATGGGAAATCCTTATTAAAAATTTGACAATTAAAGATGGCTTTTCAAATTCGAGATCTTTTGGTTTTTGTTATATCAGTACAAGTGGGGCAGTGAATATTAGTATTGTTACCTATGTCTCAAATGAAATTGCACATAGACATTAAATTTCAGTATTGGTAACAATACATCGAATAACAGTACTTGAGGTTGTTTTTAATACATATCTTAAACTTTTTATTCCTATATTACATATATAATTAGAACTAGCGCTATATATAATGAGCAAGTAATTGTCAGCCTCAAATATCAAATTTTTGAATTTCCAGAACGCAAGCTTACTGTCTCAAGGGGATGATTTCAAATATGCTAATTAATCAGTGCAGACGATATTTTAGGTTGTAAAATCAAACACAAACACACACTTTATATCGTACTTCAAAGCGCATATAAAAAAAAGTCATATTTATAAAATACGATAACTCAGGAACTATTCGACGGATTTTGCTATAATTTTGCCATGTAAAACTACATTCTTTAAGAGGATGTAAAAAATTCTATACCATACAATTCAAAATATTTCGACTGTTATTAAATAAAATAATAAATATTTCCTAAAAGTTATTTTTATGGAATTGTCTTTGGATAAAAGAGTTTTATAATTGTGTATAAAAAAATTTTTCATTCTCTCAAAAAGTTCTCGAGATATGGTAAAATACATAAAAAAAACATTAAAGGAACCAAACCTTGTTCCACTACTGACCAAACTATTGGGATCAAATTGGGGGTCTGAAATTCGAATCCGTCGTCGATGTTTATTCAGAGAAAGTACATTTTTGCTCTTGAAATCTTAACTTAAAATATCGTCTGCACTAAATAGCATATTCGAGATCACCCGTTCGAACCATTAAGATTGAGTCTTAGAACGTGAAGATCCGATACATTAGATTAGAAGTTATTCAGAATTTTCCATTTATTTTATTACGCACTGAACATTTCATACATATGTTTAGTTCTTACATTGCGATCAATAGCTAAACAAAGCTCTTTTTTTTCAGTTATCCATGCACAAGCAATAAATGTTTGCAGAAATACTTCGATTTTTGAAATTCTACCGATCTTAGCACAGAAATAGCATTTGCTAGATTGTTATTTTCGAGCAATATAACTATCCAATGTTGAACCAAATGTTAATTTTAGATTTACTTATTGTATCCTATACCCTATAATACTGAATAGAGAGTAAGATATAGTGGCAGCATGGGGAGGAAAACGAATTTTGAGGATTCTTATGTTCTGCAATTACCCTAGAAAAACCAGGTTCCGCATCCTTGGAAAACCTTAAACAAGGTTTACATATACAGCTGTAAATATTTTTGTCTATTTTTGCTGCCAGACTGTGGTCAGTTCAACTATGTATTTGGAAATTGTCCACTAATGCGCATAAGCCGCTCTAATTCCTCTCAAGAATGCTTGAGATCATGGTAGGTCTGCAAATAGACCATGCAAGATACTTATTATTCGTATTCTGTTATCACTGCTTCGGTTATCACTGCATGGCATGGAATGTTGTCGTTCGGAAAGTAAAATCGTCGATTCGTCAGTGAGCCTTAAAATGGTCGATCTAGACGTCGGCGATTTATCTACCAGAAAAAAACGTTCAAAGGTCCCAGGTCATGTTACGAAACAAAACTCATAAAATTTAATTGCAATAAAATTCACTGTTGGCCAATTCATTATCGATGAGATGTATATAATGCTGGTTATAAGAACCGATGTGGCTCAAAGGATAAAACGTTAGACTCCGAACGAGGTGACCCAGATTCAAATTCCTAGCGGTGGCTGGTTGATACGAATTCTGCTCCCGGTTTGTACAAACTGTAGTACATACATAAAATATCCGCAGTGTACAAACATAAAATATCCTCAGTGGTGGACGGGTCATGGGTTAGGAACCCCTTGTCATCAGGCTAATCGTGGGAAGTTTTCGCGGTTTTTCTAACCATGAAATGCAAATGAGAATTAGTTTGATCAAAAGGTCCTCCACGAAGGATTAATTGTCCTAATGCTTGATCCGGGAGTTTCCTTACCTTCTGGATTGGGTTTAAAATTTCAAGGCTACAGCGATGAATATTGATGGTCGTAAACTTAGAATTGTCAGCTTCGGTTATAAAATTAAATGCTGGTAATAAATTATTACACTTTTTTAGACAGATGATGTTTTAATTTCATTTTTAGAGAAACCAGCATGACTTTTCTCAATTGTTAATGAAAAAAAGAATAAAAATTATTCTTATGTAATTAAGTTACTTAACTTTTCATTGAAATTTTGTAACAGAAATATAAAAGTACTAATGCCACTCGTAACGTCAACGTAAAATTACATTTTATACAATTTCCAAAAGTAATCTTTAGACACTCTACACAGACATAAGCAAATAATTAAAAGTTTATCATTCTATACTGAAAACCATCTTGTTTTAGGACTTCAGATATAATCTTTATTTAAAATTCATAAGGTGTTTAAAGCGAGAAAATTTATTTTTTATAAATTGTCATTAACAATATTCTTTAACTAAGATCCTTAATTAATATAAATCAACGGTTACTATAAAAAAATGAAGTAGGTATTTATGTTCTGTATAAAGTTTTTGAGATAACCCCAGATAGCGATACTTTTAACATAGACTAATGTCATCACGTTTAGCGTGACAACTAGACTAAGACCTCTTAAAGTCACGAAAAATATCTTAATAATAGGAAATTACCAATAAAACTTTGCAATAATAAAGTTATACGAACTTAAGGACTACAGTAGTCAAAACATAGATAACAGAGAAAACACCAGTAAAAACAAGAGGCGCAACTCTTAATCTCACAAAGGAGGCGATAAGAATCTCATTTAGTACTCTTTGTGTCCGAGTGGGGGCCGTAAATTGGAGGTTTTTATTTGTCCTCCTTAAGCTTCCGTGCCAGTTTTACGAGCCCCGGTATTCTGCGGGATTCTACCATGAGGGCGCAGGATAATTAGCCCCAGTCCCAAATAGCCCCATAAAATGCCTCAATGACATACCACCAACTTTCAAACACTCTCTTGAGAGGAAAGCCTTCGTTATGAGTTGTCTTTTAATGCAAGGCTTCAAAGATAAAATCATATCAATCTGGTTGATTGATTTAAGGCTTTCTTTTAACAGTACTCGTTTGATGATGTCTTATTCATAAATGAAAGTTAGAAATTGTTCATAAAATAGTACGTCAATTTCAAATAAAGGTACATTTACTAAAGATTTTCTTTCAACAGTCTTATTTGATGAGATCTTAAACATAAAAGAAAGCTAGAAAATGTGCATGAATCAGCAGTAGGAAATTTTTAAGCCAGGATAAGTACATTGAAGATTTTCGTTCAACAATCTCATTTGATAATGAAGAAGAAAGCCAGAAAATGTTCATTAAATAGTGAAGCAATTTTAAGTCAAGATACATAAACTGAAAACTTTCTTTTAACAGTCTCTATAAACGAGGTCTTATTCATAAAAGAAAGCTAGAAATTGTTCATAAAATAGTACGTCAATTTCAAATAATTTACATTTACTAAAGATTTTCTTTCAATAGTCTTATTTGATGAGATCTTAATCATAAAAGAAAGCTAGAAAATGTGCATGAATCAGCAGTAGAAAATTATTAAACCAGGATAGGTATATTGAAGACTTTCGCTCAACAGTCTCATTTGATAACGAAGAAGAAAGCCAGAAAATGTTCATTAAGTAGAGAGGCAATTTTAAGTTAAGATACATTATATGAAAACTTTCTTTCAACAGTTTCTATAGACGAGGTCTTATTTACAAGAGAAAGCTAGAAATGCTTAAAAATTGGCTTGTAGTTTTAAATAAGTGTATTTATACTGAAAGCTTTCCTCAAAGAGTCTCATTTGACGAAGTCTTATTCACGGAAGAAAGCTAGAAAATGTTCCTGAATTGGAGCATAGATTTTAAATCAGGATAGATATACTGAAAGCTTCCTTTTAAAACTTTTATTTGATAAGATCTAATTCATAAAAGAAAGCTAGAAAGTGTTCCTAAATTGGTGCATTGTTTTTAAATAAGGATAGATATACTGAAGACTTTCTTTAAAGAGCCTCATTTGATGAAGTCTTACTAATAAAGAAAGCAAGAAGATGTTTAAAAATTTAAATTATCGCGCAGTTTTTAAATTGGGATATATATATACAATATAATGAAGGGTTTCTTTCACCAGTCTTACATAGAGGCAATCTTACTTGAAGAGGTCTTATTTATAAAAGAAAGCTAGAAAATGAGCATGAATAAGCAGAAAATTATTAAATGATTTGTGTACAAAAGACTTTCGTTCAAAAGTTTCGCTTGATGAGATCTTATTCAAAGAAGAAAGCCACGAAATGTTCATTAAATTGTGTGACAGATTGAAGTCAAGATACATATATCAAAAGCTTTTTTTAACTGTCTCAATGAGGTCTTATTCATAAAAGAAAGCTAGGAAATGTTCATAAATTGGCGCCTAGTTTTTAAATCAGGATAGATATGCTGAAGTATTTCGCTCGACAGTTCTATTGATGGAAGAAATCTAAAAAAAAAAAAAAAAAAAAAAAAAAAAAAAANAGCAAAAAAAAAAAAAAATAGTGCGTGGAGTCCCTCCGCGCGGAAGAAGTTAAACTTCGACACCTGCGACGTTAATTGTAGAAGAATCAGCAATCGTAGAAGTATCACTAGTTCTATTCAACGACTCTTTTTCCTGCTCCGCTCGCTTCCGTGCTCTGTAATCACTGTAATATTGTGCATTTTTCCCTCGTGGATCTCTTGAACCAGTGAAAGTGCTTGTGGTTGCCTCATCGTCTCGCCATAGAAAATGTATTTGTATTAATAATGTATGTGAATGCGTCATAATGTAATTTCAGAAGAGAAAACCTAACAATCAATTGATATTCACAAGAGACGTACCTTGACATAACCTTAAATCCGTCGTATTGTCCTTGGAATTGTTTTCACTCATTTTTTACAATTGTTATCCACTAAATTTGAAAATAAAAAATACTACCCTATTAAATTATATGTGTATCAAAACAAACTAAAAAAATATTTATAGAAAAACAGTACTTTTATGACTTTTATTCTTTTTATGCTAGTGAGAACCAAAACAATAAGGAAATGAATGAGGGGAAAAAGGATCCTACCACGTGATTTCCCGGCCAATAAAAATGTAGCGTTAAACGTTTAACATAAGAAGTCGCATAAGAAGTATAACTTCAAAAATTATTAGTTCGATAAGTGTAAATCACGTTTTTAAATCAGGAGAGCTATGCTGAAATTTAAATATGCTCCAAATTTTAATACAAATGGCGACGGATAAAATCTGTTTCCAGTTTAAACTATTATCTCATCTAAAGTCATCCTTATATATTGTTAACACATAAAAATTACTTCTCACTAATAATATATCTTTCTGTCACACATTTTGCATTCCTAAGTTTAAATTGTTTTTTCAGTTCATTATTTTACAAATATAGTGAAGAATAGCTGAAGCGGAGGATGCTGGATGAACTTTTCAAAACTTATCAATAAAAATAACTAACAATATTTTAAAACTTGGTATTAAAGGTAAATAACAGTTTCATAAAACTTCTTCAGAAGACACATAACAACAGATTTTTACAAGAAAACAAACTTTTAACTGACTAAAATATGTAGCTAAGTTGTACCGAGTTTTAAAGCCAAAATAAAGGAAAAAGATTATAAAAAAGATTAATGCTCTAAAGATGAAAAAATATCGGGTAATTTTCGTTAAACTGTGAATATATCGTGATCAGTTTAGGAATTGATCAGTTAAAACTTNCTTTTATTCAACTGTTTCATTTGATGAGGTCTTATTCAAAGAAAGCCACAAAATGTTCATTAAATTGTGTGACAAATTGAAGTCAAGATACATATACCGAAAGCTTTTTTTAACTGTCTCAATTAACGATATCTTACTCATAAAAGAAAGCTAGGAAATGTTCATAAATTGGCGCGTAGTTTTTAAATCAGGATAGTTACACTGAAGTTTTTCGTTCGACAGTCCTATTGATGGAAGAAATCTAAAAAATATTATTAGTTTGATAAGTGTAAATTACGTTTTTTAAATCAGGAGAGATATGCTGAAATTCAAATATGCTCCAAATTTTAATATAAATGGCGAAGAATAAAATCTGTTTCTAGTTTGAACTATAATCTCATCTAAAGACATCCTTATATATTGTTAACATATAAAAATTACTTCTCACTAATAATATATTTTTCTGTCACACATTCTGCATTCCTAAGTTTAAATTGTTTTTTCAGTTCATTATTTTACAAATATGGTGAAGAATAGCTGAAGCGGAGGATGCTGGATGAACTTTTCAAAACTTATCAATAAAAATAACTAACAATATTTTAAAACTTGGTATTAAAGGTAAATAACAGTTTCATAAAACTTCTTCAGAAGACACATAACAACAGATTTTTACAAGAAAACAAACTTTTAACTGACTAAAATATGTAGCTAAGTTGTACCGAGTTTTAAAGCCAAAATAAAGGAAAAAGATTATAAAAAAGATTAATGCTCTAAAGATGAAAAAATATCGGGTAATTTTCGTTAAACTGTGAATATATCGTGATCAGTTTAGGAATTGATCAGTTAAAACTTTTTTAAAGTAATCCTAGTTTTTTTTTAAAGTGCAAAAAATAAAAATTACTTTAACAGCCCTCTAATGAGAGATTGTTCTTTTCTAAAATTAGGAAAGACAAATTTCCCTTAGAAAAAAAGCAGATTATATTTTTTTTCCACTACTGGCTGTATTAAAACAGCACATGCTCTACGTGAGATAAAATGAGGAAAAAATAAGGATATGTACTTATCACACGAGGGAAGAGCATGGCAAAATCCTTAAATTAATTACTAAGTAATTAATAATTTATGGATTTTTGAATGAAACGTATCCATAACTCAGCGTTTAATTGGGTTATCGCGTTAAGCATAAGGGATTTATTTTATCTTTTTTCCGTCAAATTTTTATATTTATCATCTCTTATCCTCTTATCGGCGCGATTATAAATGCCCTTACTGCTTACTTGATAGATGAAGCAAATGCTTTAAGAAAGAAAAAAGTCGAAAAATTTAGCTCTTTTTCGATGAGGAGGAATTTCTGGAACGTCTACGAGGTTAAAATATATTTCTTTAACAGAGCGCTGTTATCATTTTTAATTTCTAATTACCGTAAAATAATTACTTATAGTTACAAGGAAGGAAAAAGTTTTATTTTTTCCACTTTCTTAATCTTTGCTAACTACTTTTGCTCAGTATGCCCCATTGCATGCTTTCTTAATTAAGCAAAAGGGAGGAGAAGGTAGGGAAATGTAGCTCTAAGCACATATTTGGCTTTCACTTGGTAGGCAGAGAAAATGACTAAGTAGGAAAAAAAATTAAATTAAGAATAATTTTTTCATTATTTATTTGCTCAGTTTTTCTATTTTTGCCAGCCCAATCATTTGTTTTTTTTATCTTTGGTATTCTCAAAGGAAAAAGAAAAAAACTGGCGAGTTTTTTTTTAGACAGATCGTGACCGAAATTTCGCCATGTTCACTTGGTCAAGCATGGGTTAAAAGTACTTTTAATCGCCAAAAAAGGAATTAATTCCTTCATTAACGAAGAGGGATTAGAAGAAATCACGGTTGAATTATTCATTAACATTAGCTTGTTAAAAAAAAAAAGGTGATGTTTATTCACACCTTCTATGAAGTAAATTTTTTCATAGCATAAAAACGTTGAATAAAGTTATTTTTCCTTGGAAATAATGTTTATATATTAGACTTAACTATCACTAAAAACTGTCACTCTTAGTTAGCAGGGAAAAAAACAGTAATTCAAAAATAATTAATTTATTTCTCATAATATGCAATAAAAAGTAACCAAATCTTAACAATGACTTTTTTTATATTTAAAATAATTTAAGATAATTGCATTATATAAGGGGGAAAAACTTATTTTAAGCGGAAAAATATTATGCAGAAATATTAATTTTTATTAAATCAGGATATTTTATTAAATTGAACGGATATTTAATTGAACGGAGTTTATAATTTAGCTGTTGCAATATAGAATTAGATAAATTAAATAATGTATTTTTTAACAGCTTAAGGTAATTGCATTATGCGCTGATAATTTTATTTAAGATGGAAGAATGGAATAATTGTATTAGTTTTTATTTAATCAGATTTTTTTTAATATTAAATGATCGAAAAGGTAACGAATTTTATTAGTTATAAATTATTATAAATTAGTTATGAATTTTATTAGTTATATTTTACTAGTTTTATTAGTTAGTTATAATTGTAATAAGAAATTAGATAAAGTTTTATTCAAATATTTTGAATATATTATTAATTATGCTTTCAAACTGTTCTCTCAAGTGTTACTCAGCTGTGTTTTTTCAGAAATGATAATATTATCATCTCTCACTTATGACTACTATATTTTGGAAAGGTTTACGGTTTCCATTAAAATATTTTAAATGCATAAATTATTAATTAAGTTCTTTTTATTAGTATTCATTTTCTTTGCCCTTTCTTCTGCAATATATATATTATTAACACTTACTCATTACTTCTTTATTTTCTTGAATTTCACATTTTAAATAAATATTAAAAAGCTTTCTTTTTTAAAAAATATGCATTGCATATTTTTAAAGCCCTGATTAATTATGTTTTCCGAATTGATAATATTATTATCTCCTTCTTATTACTGCTGCATTTTAGATGATAATTTTATTGCTTTGCTATTATAGTAACATCTATAACGAACGGTTATTTTGAAATTGTAACTAAAATTTTTTACTTCAATCCATTTTATTTTCTCTAAAAAATTAGATTTAAAATAAAATCCATTGCAGGCATAATTACACACCGTAAATTTTAAAATTCAGTTAAATAAAACAATGCCTAACAACACTTTTGCAAACATCTAATGATAAAGAAACAACCTTTCTGCAGAAGTTACGGTTGAAGAAAAGAAACATTTAAATTCCACCCCAAAACAAAAACCCTTTCCAAAATCGAAAGGAAATATTTAGACACAAATCCCCACAAAATGGACTTTCATCGAGCTCCCCCTATCCACACCCACCCACCCACAGAATAGATGAAATCCATTCTTTTTCAAGGAAGAAAGATCTACCATTAGAAGAAGGTGGAATACTCCCAGGGATGAAGGGATGGTGTCCCAGAGGTCTTGCGTTCGAACCCCATATTTACGAGCCTATTATCTTCGCCTCTGCTGTTAGATGCCGAGATATCTCGGGTGCTAACCCTCTAAGGAAAAAAGGAAAGGGTATACGTCAATGTTAGCATTAGATTGAAAAGGTTTTCTTTTCTTTGGTTTCCCAGTTTACGATGTGCTCTTTTCTTTTGCCCCCTTTTTCTAACTATATCCCCCCTTTTTTTTGTTAGTTTCTTTCCCTCCTCAATTCTCATTATCTAGACTGATGGAGACGCCATCTTGTTTACGAGGAGATAACCACGTCGGATTTTGTTAGTTATTGTTGTCTTGGAGAGGAAAGCAAAAATGTTCCATTTTCTGTTGTAACGATACTACGCAAGAACTATCTTATGTTTATTACTGACCATAGTAATTACATGTTGTGAAAATATAATAGTTGTAATTGTGTATTCTTAATAAATTTGATAAAAATCGTAGCTGTACGATTACCGAGAAGATTTTTTTCTTAGTGATAGCAACAGTGATATTTTAATTTATTTTTATTTTATAGCTTAAATCTTATCACGGCGTTGAAATATCTAAACATAAGATTTGTCAGTTTAGAATTTATTTTTTTAAGCATTGGTGAATTTGTAAAATATTTCCCACTCACTACACAAATTTGCAGCAATACAATTAAAGTTTTTTGTTTCTACTTTTACTACTTTTAAATGTTATAATTATTTTAAAAATTAAAAAAAAAATAATTTTAAATTTCCTGTTGTAATAACGTCCCGCAATGGACTGATCGTTAAGACACGGTTCCCAGCAGATCACCGAAGTCAAGCATCACTGGCTGTGGTCAGTGTGCACATTGCATATCAGGAATATCAGTCTGCGTAGGGACCGAGGGTGTGCGGTATTGGTCCTCGTTAAACTGTGCTACCGTAAAGTGCTCGACTTCGCGCGCAGGTCGTCGGGCTACCGAAGCGGGGGTGCCATCCCCTCCGCAGAGGATCAAAATTGTGATGGCATGTCTTCGGATCATCCTCAGGGATGTTTCCCAGACCGTCGCCAATAGCCCATTGCGCAGCTCTAGAGCGACGTAAATGAACAAATCAAATCAAACCTGTTGTAATAACATTTCATATAAACTATTTTATGCTCTGTGAACATACTTTTTAAATGTTTTATTTAAGAAATAATATTTTGTACAAAATAATATTCTTAGATTTAATTACTCAGTTTACAGCAAAAAGTCACTTAAATTTAAAAAAAAAATTTTTTTTAATAAATTGTTAATAATATTTTATTGGATGAACTTTTCCTTTCTGGTTCATTTAATAAATGTTTGAATTTTTGTCTTATCTTAAACAAATGTTCGAATTTCGAAATTTAATATTCTTTTACTATTTCAAGATAGCATTAAGAAATCAAAGAATAAATTCGTAAGTAAAGCGAAGGGCATTTTAGAGAAATTAATGTAACTTCAATTTATTATAATTCATTTACACTAAAGAACAAAAATCAACATATTCAATAAATTTCAAAAATTAATTCATAATCCTATTTTTATTTAGCTTAAAAATCAAATTTAAAAACTTATTTACATTAACATTGTTTGGCAGTCGATTAAACGGATTGAAAAATGTCTCAGAATTTTCTAAAACAGCTAAAATTAAATCCCTTTCAAACAAGAATATGAATACTAAGTGTCAGGAAATCTTAATTTATGGAGTTAACGGAAATCATCAATCCTAAATCATTGAAGCGAGCAATTAATTCTCGCCAATGTCGGCGTAAAGAAACTTCGAAACTACATAAAAAGAACTCTCGTGATAAAAATGTCTTCTTTCTGATTTCATTTTAGTCCCGGATTTCGGAATAATTTTTTTTTCTCCAGTTTTCCTACTTTCGCTTCTTGTAAGAGACCCTTATAGATCGAGAAGAGGAATTCGGGAGACTTCATTAGGCGGATATAATGGGAGCCAAACAAGATGCTGAATGAGCTGTTTTTGGCAAAAGTTTCTCATCTCTTGAAATGAGACTTCTATATTTGGCGATCTATCATTACTGAATTGACAACCTCTATTTTATATCATTGCATCAAATGTAATAAAATATACGATGAGACGAAAGGCGATTTGGATATAAGGTTAATTTTTTACTGCATTCTTTTTTTCGTTGGTTGTAGTTTTTTTTAAAAAAATTTTTATAATTAAAAACAATTTTAAAATACCATATTTTTTTTTTACAAAAATAAGGATAGTTTTTTTTTATTAAATTAAAAGAATAATTCAAAATATTTTAAAATTTTAAAGATAAGGTTTTGTGTTATAAGATACGAAACGAAATGTTAAGAATTTATACGCTATAAAATAAAAATTTATATAATAAAAATAGAGAAAAACTTTTTTGCAAAAATTTATATTTTAAAATAAGAATTTAAATGATTTAAAACTGTTACATAAGAGAGATTTGAAAAAAAAGAATAAAATATTCGTCGATATTTATAATGAATATTTTCGGATTAAAAAAAAAATATTGGTGATAAATATATAAATGATTAAGATAGAGATATAAATGTTGATAATACCTAAGGGTCATGATTTAAATTATAAATTTTTGATTAGTTGGATACAACCAATGGTGCAATTTTAAATATTACTTGATCGATTTTACTAATCTTAGAAAAAAAAATTGTATTAACAATTATCGAAATTTATATAATTTATATAAAGGCGAGAAATAATATTTAATCTAAATTATTTTTCAATTAATTTCTTGGTGTTTCTAATGATACTTAGACAAGTCAAGCTCGCCAGCCGTTAACCTTTTAGCAAATTAAGTCAGAAAGGTGATTCTTTCGTTTGGCAAGAGAGCACCGCAAGGGTGAAAGTACGTTTTAGCTCTGAGCGCCATGGATAGATGGCAGCACCACTTATTCAAGGGGTCATTTTCTCTATTTAGATATAGATAATTTAGATTAGATTAGATATAGATAGAATTTAGATTAGATTTAGATATAGAAGTGAAAGGAAATTTTCTCCAGATTCCTGTACCCATGATCCTGTTCAGTGACCAACCACAGAACTTTTGATTCCACAGATTTTATGAATACGTCTATCGCATGTATTCGGTATGTATTAGCACAGTAGATGATCAAACCCTGGCCCTCTGGTGTTCTTCTCTCTAACCACAGGGCAACCACGGCCCTCAATTAATTTAATGCATGGATAAATGTGAATATCTGGCATATAAATATGTACAATAAAAATAAAATGTGAGAATATGAAAAATAGAAAAAAAAATTAAAATCAAAGTGTAAGATATGTAGATAGTCGAAGAAGTTATCTTCTCTCAATCTCTCTCTATTTTTTTTCTTTTTTTTGTGCTCATTTTTTTTTTTTTTTTCAGATTTGACCTCTTTTCAAAAAAATAATAATAATAATAATAATATCTAATAATTAAGCATTTTATAAAGTAAATACTAAACGAATAGTTAAAGGCACATCACAACTAATTCTATAAAATTCAGTTAAAAATAATTTAAAAAAAAAACGCGATAGTAACTAATAGTCCAACATCTCACCACAACAGACAGCCGAATTGA
This sequence comes from Parasteatoda tepidariorum, assembly GCF_043381705.1. NCBI lineage: Eukaryota > Metazoa > Arthropoda > Arachnida > Araneae > Theridiidae > Parasteatoda > Parasteatoda tepidariorum. The sequence continues at coordinate 20,073,572 of NC_092204.1, forward strand.
AAGCGTCGCCATTTTCTCGTACTTAAAAGAGAGAAGAAAAAAAATCATTTTAATTAAAAAAAAAAAAAAAAAGCGATAGAAACTAATAGTTCAACATCTCACCACAACAGAGAGCCGAAGTATGAAAAAAAATCTTTTTTTTCATAGCATTTTCTATCACTCAAGTCCAAAAAACTGCACAGTTATTAGAACTAAACCATAGCACTTGATATAAAATTGTAACATCCACTGTTTTCTCCAGATTTCTATAACAACAATCATCAAAATCTGTTTTGGGAAGTTATAAAATAAATAACAGCTTTCAACGAATCGCTAACTATTGTATGATCTTAGAAACTCTTTATTGGCTATCCATGATAAGCTAGTTTGACCCATGAATAGAAAACAGTTTTGTTTAAAGAACGAAGAATAAAAAAAACCTAACCCTGAGTGTGTGATAGAGGAAGAAAGTGATCAAAATCTTCAACAAAAAGAACGGGCATTTGGTGGAGAGTTCAATCCATCTGTAAGACAAGTGTTTTGATCGCCCCCAGACGATCTCCCTTTTTGTTGTTCCTTGCAGAAGGAATGGTTGGTAGGGTTTTTCGAACGAGGAAAAAAGGAAGAAAGGCCATCAAGCTTAACAGAAGAAAGTCCTGGGACAAGGATAAATCGACTCACAGAATCGGAAGTGGGGGTGGTGGGAGAGGGATTGGGGGTACTGATCGTTTTTTCCTCCCCATTGTATCTGACGATATTGAAAATCCCCTGGAAGCGAAACGTTCTGGAAAATGGCGATGGTTCTTGTAGATGATGAAAGGAATTATTCGAAATTCGGCTATTTTCCAAAACTGGGTAAAGCTTGGGAGAAAAAGCCATAAAACAATGGGTAATATCGGTGATGCGGTATGAATCCATTTTGCATTTGTGGGGGAGGATTTGGATATTTCACGGGCATTGATTTATTTTTATTCCTTTTTTATTTTTCACATTAAAATTTTTCTTACCAGCAAGCTTCAAGAACCTTTAATTTAAAAATGTATACCACCATTTTTCTTAGCAAATTAAAAATGCTTTTGATTTTTTTTTACTACTATTTTTTTTAGAAAAATTAAAATGCTAATTTATAACGCATCATCTTCATTCTTAATATGCTCTTAAATAGTTAATGGCTTATTTAACAAAAGACTATAAATTTGAAGTGTTACTTAACAAATTTAATTACTCCTCTACACTAATTACTCATCCCCTCCACAGATTACATGGAAATTAATTCTCAGTCAAACTGGCTGAAAATGTAATATGTTGTAGCTCAAAACATTCCGATCAAAAGTGCTCATTGACACCAAGTCCAAAAATGGATAGTTTCCGAGATACGAAGCCTCAAACATAAGAGATACAGGTAATGGTCATAGTGGTTAGAGGTAATTCGGTAAGTTTTGGTCGAGTGTTGGCAACTAGTATATTTTCTTTTTAAAGATAACGTGGGTGACGTCATTTTGTGTGCAGGTAATAATAAATTTGTGTAAAAGGCATGTATTGTTGAAAGTAGTCATCACTTCACGATGTCGTTGAGGAAAGATGCAATTTGTCTTTGTTTAAGCTGCATTACAATTATTTTTTTAGTCGTTTGCTGTATCTAGATGGTATTGTATTTAATAAAAAAAAATCATTATTTATTATACATTATTATTCACGTTTCATCATGCGACTATCCACATTAACTCAACATCTACTGTGCGTGCTCTGCCAACATAATACGAAGAAGAAATGCTAGCTAAGCTACTGAGCGTTGAACGTTCTTGCGTGCTAGCTTTTTCATTACTTAATCTAACTTTCAATGCTTATTTAAAAGTTCCATTATTAATAATCTATTTCGATTGCTTTGGTTAATGCTAATGACGTGACGTAATTAGAGAAATGAGAATTACTATTGATGGTTTGAGACTTTGTACCTCAGAAACTATAAATATTTGGACTTCGTGTCTATGAAAAATTTTGATCAGAATTATTCAAACCACAACAAATTAAGTTTTATATTTTATTTTATAACCGTCGTTAAACAGCCACCCCAATATTTTGGGTTTACGACTACTAATGTTCAACTCCGTAGTCTTGTAGTTTTGAATCCAATCCAGAAGACTAAGTAATTCCTGGATCAAATACTGGGATAAATTTGCCTTCGTGGGGGACTTTTTGATGGAACAAACCCGTATTTGCGTTACATGGAGAGGAAAACTACGAAAACCTCCCACGATTAGTCTGCGGCAAAGGGACTCCAACCCATGATCCGTTTACCAGTGAGGATATCTTACGTCAGCATTGTAGTCGGTGCAAGCTGGATGTGGAATTTGTATAGACCAGCCATCGTTAGGACTCGAACCCGGTTTACCTTATTGGAAGGCGAACGCTCTATCCCCTGAGCCACCACGGCTCAACAAATTAAGTTTTTTTTATGTATTTTATAACCGTCGTTGAACAACCAACTAAATTCAGGGTTTACGGCTACTAAAGTTCAACTCCGTAGACTTGTAATTTTCAACCTAATCCAGAAGACAAGTGAACTTCTGGATCAAGTATTAGGAGAAATTTACCTTCACGAAGGACTTTTTGATCAACTAACTCGCATTTGCGTCACATGGATAGGAGAACATTAGGAGAACATAGAAGACAATGAAAACCTACCATGGTTAACCTGACGGCAGGGAGACTCTAACTCATGCTCCATCTACCACTAAGGATATTTTATGTCAACACTGTGGACTTTTCGAGCCGGGTGCGGAACTCGAATCGACCCGGATCCTCTCATTGGGAGGCGAGGGCTCTATCTCCCTAGCAACCACGGCTCAACAAATTAAGTTTACAGTCAATTTGACAAAGAAAAAATTCCAAAAGATATGAGCAGTGTTCTTTAGTTTATTAACCATAAATGATATTCTGTGCAGAGCCTTTTCATTTCTTTACCCAAGATGTATATCTTTGAGCATTTTTTTAGTGATTTTCCCTCCTGATAGCTTTGGACACTTAATCTTATAAAACGGTGCATCCGTATCTACATCAAATCGACAAATATTTAGAGAATTATCAAAGGCAAACTTTAATATCTGGGAGTTGAATCTGATATTTTGTAAAATGTAAGAGGGGTTATTTAATTCGCTATTTATCGCTATAATAAAAGTATTCCGATTTCTGGAGCCTTGCAGTTAAGGGAAGAAAATGTCGTATAATTTCGGAGGGTAGATAAGTTTGGCGCCATTCCGCCAACATTTCAACAAACTGTCGGTCCCTTGATGCTATCGAGGAAAATGAAAGTTTTTCTTTTTTTTCTTTGAAAAAGTCAGAAAAATCTTCTTGGTCATGTGTATTGCATAAAACATGGGGGAGGGGTGAAGAGACCAAGGTTTGGTCTTGCATTGCTGCTGCAGACGATATGAGGAGGTCTGAAAAGAGTTTTCATTTCTGTAACGACGCACCAGGGGGGCATCAGGTGTCGTTCACGTGACCCTCTATTTCGGCCAATTGCATGCCGGTCACGATTTGGAGGGTCACTTCCGAAAACGAAGCTTTTTCAATTCCCCTCCCCCTCCTATCAATCGATCAAGCGGATCACCTCAAGAAATAAAATAATAAAAGAAAATTCCCATAAGGTATCCTCCTTCATCTAAGTTTGAAATTTGGAAGTTGAGGCGGGATTTTCATAAGACTGGAAAACGTCAAAAAAGATGAAATCAGGAGCCCCTAAGCGAGATATATTTCTTTTCATAGTTTTTTTTTCTTCTATATTTTACTTCAACTGAAAAATTTAAAAAAAAAATTTGTTTTAAAGTTTCAATTTTCATATTCATACTACACCGATGTAAGAAATTAAGACAATTTGCGATTTTAATGAAATTTGATATGTTGTTGTTGTAGTTCGGAAACTCAATTATTTAAATCAATTATAACATTCATAACTTTAAAAACAAGAAAATTATTATTTCATTTATTTATTTAATATTTTGAATATTTTTACAGAAGTTAGGAAAAAAAAATTAAAATCATTTTAATTTTTAATTTTCATATCTTAATGCATTAAAACTTTTAATGCGTATAACAACAAACTGTATTTGGCAACAAAATAAATAAATAATAAATAAAAAATATTCAAATTAAAGAATAAAATTCGAATGAAATTCTAATCAACAATTTCCATCGAATACTTATTCACGTCTTACTATTTTCCAAGTCGGTAATAACAAATATTAAATTTATAGAATATCCATCTATATTCATTCGACAAACGGTCTCAAAAAATATATCCTTCACTTTCAACGAGAATATAAAGAAGGTGGAGGGGGGGATTCACCCCTGACCCCTCACCCATCTTTTCAAAATCTAATCTCATTAGAGATGAAGCGAGAGATTATAATGAAATAATGAAATTAAGGTGCGAGGGAACGGTAAGGGATGGGGGGGCTTATGAATTTTAAAACGCGCGTTCGACATCAGGGGAGATGAGCGTCAGGGGGGTGGGGAAGAGCAGTTGTCAACATGCAAATTAGACCCTTGGGTGAGAACGACGAGGTTGACAAGCACCGATGATGACGCTCACTTCGTTAGGGATGAATTTATGAGGGGCCCCCCATGGCAGAGGGGGATTTTCTTCTCAGACAGAAGATGAAAATTGCTCACCCATTTACTTAGGAGAGATAATTTATGTCGCGTAAATCTTAACTTTTTTTTCCCTAAGGCTCTTTATTTTTTTCCCTAATAAACCTTTTTTTTTATCAGGTAGAAGGCATTTTAATCAGGAATTTGACGCTTAATTGGACATCAATCATCGTTGATGTGGAAATTAGCATTGCCGACGTGATGGGCATAATTGTTTCAAGGTATTGATACTCAATTAAAATTTTGAGTGTATCAAATAATTATGGATGTTGCTGTAAGAGTGTATCAAGAGTTGATATCAATGCGCCTCTGTGTGTGTTAATTAAAATTTTACTGACATATATCAGACAGATATTATTATATTATAGTTTGTAAATCTAATTTAGTAATTCGATTTAAGTTGAAAGCGTTAGAAGCCTACAAAATATTATTAAAAGTCGCAACTATAGCGAGTTGATCCAGGATATCCGAATATGATTTTCGGATATTCACTACTCTGATGTTACCTCGAATTTGCCACATGGTTTTGCTCGATTAATCGTATTAGATACCACATTTCAATAACTGTTTGCAATTATTTAAAAAATTAACAATATTAATCGGGTTAGTTAGGTAATTGAAATATTAAAATGCTAATATCAGCATTATCGAAAACTTTTTTATAGTTTTACCAATAAAATTAAGCATCTGAGATTTTCAACTTGATGTGTATTTCTTTTAATTTAGTAAAATGTTATAGAGGTTATGTGGCGTAACTACCACTACAAATATTAAATACCAAATCACTAGTATATAAGACATGTTAACTTGATTCTATTTTGAGGTACATTTTGATAGATGAAGGTTGACAGTCTAAAATTAAATCAGTTACAAACTTAGTAACACTACTATATATATTACTATGTTCGTATATTTATATAAGTATTTTAGTACATTAAAGTTCTATATACTCTATGTATATCAATATACGAACTTTAAAATACTATGTATATTAAATTTCGTATATTACTATATGTTCGTATATTACTACTTGTTAAAATTAACTTCATGTTGTATATTACTTTATAGTTAGTTTTATCAAACGTTTTCAAATTTAAGAAACATATGAATTCGGATTAAAATACTTTTACTAAAAACTCACCTTTTGTTCTTGCAATGATTGCAAACTGATGTTGTACACAATATTCCTATAAAAAGGAAAAAAGTATGTAAGATAAATAAACAGAACACAAATCAATACAAAATTTAAATCAATCTAAAGCAACTCTCGGTGAATTGGCATTGTTTCCCAGCTTTTGATGATGTTCAGAATTTTTTTAGTAACATATTACTATATTTAACATACTTAAGACAACGTTTAAAAAAATTTCAATTTTAATAAGTTTTCGGTTCATATTGAATCGGTTTTGATTGGTAAATAAACGAAAGCTGAAAACCAAATGTTTAACCTCGTCTGTGGATTGAGATACCTAACAAATTACATATTGATTTTGCGGTTTATTGATTACTAAAATTAGCCAATCTCGTCTGTGGTTCGAGATACCTAACCAACTTACATATTGGTTTTGCGGTTTATTGATTACTAAAATTGGCCAATCTCGTCTGTGGTTTGAGATACCTAACCAACTTACATATTGATTTTGAGGTTTACTGATTACTAAAATTGGCCAATCTCGTCTGTGGTTTGAGATACCTAACCTACTTACATATTTTGCGGTTTATTGATTACCAAAATTGGCCAAATACTTCCGAATGCAGCACTCAATTAACAGTAGTATGCCTTCGGAAAATAAATGCAGAATTTATCAAAGTCAATCAGGAAGCATCAAAGAGGGATTAAAGACTGCTACGTGCTCCAGAAATAATTTTACCCGATCTATTTCTTTTCTACCCCCTCATTTTTATGGTCTTTCACTATCATTGAATTAAAAGCTCTGGGATAACCAAGGCAACGTAAAATCATCATCATTATATCAACCAAACACTTTATCACAGGCATACATAGCTTTTATCACTATGATAACCAAAAAAGAATTTGATTGGTCAAAGTTATTTTTAATACCCAGTGCAATTTATAAATTAAATGAGTGTACTCAAGCTCAGTTTTGCACTAACATGTAAACAGGCAAACTGCAGTACAATGAAAAATCCATAGATTTCATCCAATGTCAAGAATGAAGGGACAAGCTTGAAAAAATTCTCTCGGATTCAGCGTTCAAGCGTGCATATGTTACAAACCTTCGGAAAACAAATACGGAATTTATCGAAGTCAGTCAGGCTACATCAAAGATGGCTTAACAGGAGCCACGTGCTCCAGAAACAGTTTTATCCGATCAATTTCCCTTCTACCCCCTCATCTTTCATGGTCTTTCACTATCATTGAATTGGAAGCTCTTCGTGTATCAAATGCAACCCAGTATCCCAATCAATAAGGATGCAGCGGCATCGTTAGAAGGGGTGGCTGATAGAGGAAAAGCCAAACGATTAAACACTCTCCAACTTATTTAATCGTAGCTCACTGCCTAATCTCGGCTATCAAATTAAGTTTAAGTAATCGAACGCCGCGTGCCGTGCAGGGAAGGTCATTCGGAATCTTAACTATGCAGTCTCCTCCGCAATCTGGGCACATTCGTCTTCACTGCCCCCTTTAAGAACTTCATTACTTAATGGGAAAGGGGGCAACACATGGGGGATGAGGATCTTAAATTTTAAGATGCTACCTCAATCTAAAGAGAATGCTATTGTTTTGTCTTTTGGGGGATTTGGCAATACCACAAAGCTTGGGAGTGAAGATTATGCGCGAGTATGTTACGAGATAAAGGTTATTGGAAAAGTAGTGTTTTTTTCATTTTGATTAACATAGTAGATTGTTTTGTTTAACATGTAAATTACATGTTTTTGAAAGGAGAACGTTTCAGAGTACTTTTTTTTTTCATTAACTACAAATGACTATGTTTCGACGCAATTTATCACAAAATTATTTGACATTTTAACAATATTTCTTTCAAAAAAATTTATCTACTAATTTCTATGTTACCATTGGGCTGTATAGTTGTCTCTAGTTTAAGCAATCAATATAAAGATAATCATATATTTTTTTTAAAGTACACTACCATACATCAATAAAACAGTCAACAAGGTGTTATGGTACATAAGACAGTAAGCAAATTATAATTGGAGTAAGGCCTACTACGTACATACTCCAATAGAAACATTTTGAACATATTTTCAAGAAGGTTTTGACAGTCAGGTCTGGGTTTTGTGTTCCTTTCTACAGCAGGAGTAACACCAGCAGCTCTCAGATAGGTTTCGAAAGTGGTTTCTTGGCTCGTAGGGGTTGTTCTGACTCGTCTCAAAAGAGTTCTTAGGGTTTTGGTAAGAACTCTGAGAAGACCACGGAACACGATTTATATAAATATTGTGATACCATAGATAGATTAAGGCTGCATGGAAGCAACATTCGCCAATTCTAGAAAACAACCAGAGGGTAAGCGAAAACCAGATTGTCGAAAATGCCCATGTTTGCGTTGAAGTTCAATTTTCCAGGAACAACATGCAAAGGTGCTGGACTACACCACGAATTAAAAAAAATATTTCAAGCGGATTGCATGCAAATCTGTTAGTGATCCGTCATTTTTTGTATAGTGAAGTATATAATAGAGCCAAAATTCGAGTTTGGCAATATGGAAAGCAGAACTAAAGCTTGTGTCAAACTGTTTGTCATAAATGCGTATAGCAATGCGATTGTAAGAATAGAGCTTTTGATGCAAAATTTAGCGAAGGATCGGGTGAAATTTTGGTAAGATACGAAATAGAATTCATGCGTTTTAGGAAAACAAGAGCAGTTGGGAACAGAAGTTTTATACTTTTAGAGCAGATAAAAGTAATTGTAACATGAAATTAAGTGCAGTATAAAGAATTATATAAATGCGATTAAATTTTCCGTTGTTTTGCTGAAGAAACAAAAAAAAATGCTTTATTTTTAAAAGTATATTTGGAAAAATTTGTGGTAAAATATTTGATTTGATGCATTGGATAAGGTGAAGTAGGATCCAAACATGTTTAAAACAATGTTGGGGAAAAAATGGCTTTTATATTTTTTAAAAATGCAAGAAAAATAACACAATCAACTTCCATAACACTTTTTTGAGAAATAAAAGAAAACTTTAGGTAATTCTGTGGAGCAAAATATCGATTTTAAAAATGTGAGAATATCAAAATAAAATCTCACAAGATACGTAACTTTTTCTAAGAGTCCAAAGAATACTTGGTATATTTGTGTGCCAGAAATACCAATTTTGAAGAGGTGAGAAAAAATAAAATCTCACAAGATACGTTACTGCTTCTAAGAGTTCAAAGGATACTTGGTATAATTGTGTGCCAGAAATACCAATTTTGAAGAGGTGAGAAAAAATGAAATCTCACAAGATACGTTACTGCTTCTAAGAGTCCAAAGAATACTTGGTATAATTGTGTGCCAGAAATACCAATTTTGAAGAGATGAAAAAAAAACTTTGAAACTCCACCAGATACTTAGCAGCTTTTAAGAGTTCTAAAAACACTAGGGGTAATTTTGAGTAAAAACTGCTAATTTTGAAGACGTGAAAAAATTAATTTAGTAGATTTAGAATATTCATACGATAAAAACACAATTATCATTCAAGTATTTTTTGTAAAGCTAAATAAACAGGAAGTAATATACATTTAGAAACTGTATCATGGTAGAAAATATTTCAAAACAAACATGCGGGCAAAATAAACTACAAAATAATTGAAGGATAAACCGAAGAAAATTAGGAGCCAGTTTTTTAAATTTATTTCCTTGTTTTGAGAGCAGGGTCTTCATTTAAAGCCGGAGGCCGTTGAAACTGAATAAACGTCCACAAATATTCCTTTAAGCACTCTTCATCAGAATGCGAACGACAACTCAAAAATCTCAAGAGACTAAAACAAGAATAAGAAAGGAGGCGGAGCAATGACAATTAAGAAACTTTACAGTTGAATTTATTTGTTAAAAAGAAAGCAACGAAATGCCGAAATAGGGAATTGTGAGTGTGTAACCTAGGGAAATAAATTCCTTTAAATGAAAACGAAAATACCTCGAAGGGGAAATTCAACGTCACAATTCAAGAAAAGGGAAGACGCGTAAAAAAAGCTAATTGTTGTTATTCGACGCGTTTTATTGTGAGTATAAGCATTTTCTCGTTTGCAAAATCCTTCAAGAGTTTTAAACTGCAATGAATTTAAAGAGTTCGTAAAGAAAACACATTTGATTTACTTTGCATTAAAAGTTCTCGATTAACGATGTTTTAATCAACGGATCTAGTTATATTAAACAAACTTAAGCAATATTTATGGTTGACACGTCTTTATTTGAATAAAAGACATATTAGATGAAATAAAATTTTGGTTCTTTAACTGAATTGATTTTCAATTGTTAATGCTGGAGATTATTTTCAAAATGTTTGCTTTGAGCAAGAAAACGTGACTCATTAAGTAAATGAGATGTATAATTGCGCTGTTGAAAAGAGAACTATTTCGTAGAGTTTTCTTAATTGGAATAAAATATAATATTAATCATCAATAATCTCTCAAATGCGAACATACAGTTAAATTTTCGATAAAAAAAATTATATTATTAATACATATTCTTCAAAAATAAGTGAATTTTAAAACCGTTTATAATTTTGAAGATTAATCAAATGCATTTTAATTTTGATTCATTGTGTTTTATAAAAATATTAGTTTACTTTCTTCAAATTTGTTTATGTATCTTAGAGATTACCTAAGTATTCAAGTCGGGTGTCCAAACAAGGAAAACGATTCGAAAAATCCATTAAAGAAAAACAATAAAAGACAGAACACTACAGTTTGCAGAAAAAACTGAGTTATTCATCCAAACTTAATTTCAAAATTAGCTATAAACTTAGTGAACAGTTGGCGCTGTTTACTCAAAAAACTATAAAAACCTTTTTTCCAGTTAAATGTCAAACTATTCCAACTGAAATACGTGGGAGATCGTGGTATCCAAGGCTAGAGTGCATATTTTCTGCAATATATACGTGATAAGCCGTGGTGGCTAAGGAGATAGAGCTCTCGCCTCCCAATGAGGTGAATCGGGTTCGTATCCCATCGATTGCTGGTCGATACAAATTCCGCACCCAGCTCGCACTGATTATAGTGAGACTTAAAATATCCTCAGTGGTAGACGGATCATGGGTTAGAGTCCCCCTGCCATGAGGCTAACGGTGGGAGGTTTTCCTCTCCATGTAACGCAAATGCGGGTTAGTTCCATCAAAAAGACCTAAACGAAGGAAAATGTCTCCCAATACTTGATCCAGGAGTTCCCTTGTCTTCTGGATTGGGTTCAAAATTACAAAGCTAAGGAGTTGAACAGCGGTAGTCGTAAACCCTAAATTGGGTCGGCTGTTCAACGACCGTTATAAAATAAAATAAAAATTTGCACTGGTATTGCACCATGTTGTTGCTGCAAATAGTAGCTTTCAAAGATTTTTTTTTGTTAAAACCACCATCTTTTAAAAACTTGTTCCTGATTTTTAAGTTTGGTGAGAAGTAAAATTTTGCTTTCTCAGTAAAAACGCAGATAACAATACATAACTATCTTTTTACCGTTTTTCTTGATTCCAATTTAGGTCATTTTTTGTAAAATTTTAAGAAATATCCATAAAATTACGTATAGTTTCAAGGAGGTTTTCAAAGATATGAGTAGGTATTCCTGATAAAATAAAAATAAAAATCGAGAAATTTTAGACAAAACATTCTTTTAAAAATAAAAGGCTACCAAAACTAAATTAATAAAAGCAATAATACGGATCTTATTCATAAACCATAAACGCAATGAGCTTCCCTAACTCATAGGGTAACAAAATAATTTAAAATTTTATTTAATGAAATATAGATATTTCATCAAAGGTGATAAAATAAAATAAAATTATCCCATTTATCTCTATTAAATTTTTCACCCAACACTAATCATAATCCAAAAATCCAGACACACTTCCATTTTCCGGTAACTTGACACAAACTTCAGTAAAATTTGGGTCGTCATATATTCTAGAAAATTCAAGAATCATTCTTGAAATTTATTCCTCTATGCAGGACTACAGAATATTCTAAATTTTCTCACCAACAACTAACGAGAGAGCACCAAGGAAGGCCGATAATTAATCAATAGGCAAGCGGCTAGAGTAACTGCTATTGATTAGGCCACCAGACCCTTGGGAAACCATGGACCACCCTTCTTTCTACGAACACCACCGGTGTCTTTCGTTAACTAAGATAATTGGGACATTCATTTAATGTATGGACGTTATAGAGAGGAACAGGATCTTTGCAGGATTTGATGGCTATATAGAGGACGTAGATTGGGTAATCCAATCAAAGAGAGTTTGATGAGATAATATATTTTAAGTTTTGGGACACTCCAGAAAAGTTTGATTAATAGCAGTTTACTGATTCTTAATTTATGGTACTATCACTATGAATGTTGGTTATTTATTTAAATATATAATAACTGTTTGGTTTAACCTTCGTAAACAAATTTTTTGTTTATCAAATCATTATTATTTTGAAACGATAATGGAATACATCTTGTTTGGGAATTAGAAGTTTAACGGTATAAGCAAAACAATCTCGGTTTTCACACATTATTTTACAGGAAAAATAAACAAAAACGAATAATAATACAGGGTGCGTAGCCAAATTATTCAACAAAAAATAAGCACCTTTTAAGCACTCTAATAATATTTTTAAGCACTTTAAAAGAATATCACAATTAGGTTGGAAAGTTTTTGACAATTGACGGTTTTATCTCGTTTTAGCAGTCATGTCAATAAAAAAAATTCTTTTGGCGTTGTTTTTGAGAATTGTCACAATTTTTGAATCATGTAAATCGAATGGCGTTTTCATAAGCTGCGGTCTGACGATGCGCCGAATTAGATTGGGGTTGAATTAATTGTGAAAACGTTGAATAGAACAATGTGGACAGTGTCCTTCTGCATAATTAGTAGCTAAAATAATCATGGTAAAGGAAAAATCTCAATTTGGAAAAGGGAAAATTAAGCACTTTTTAAAAACACGCAATGAAAAAAGTACCTTTAAGGACTTTTAAAAAACGAGAATCGAAAATAAGCATCTTTAAGCACATTTTAAAAACGCTACAGACCCTATAATAGCTCTTTTTAGGTGTAAGCATAAATTGTACTTAGAAGAATTGGAAAATCTGAGTTTCATAAAAATATTTCACCTTTCGTTTCGCAAAATCGGAACTACTTAAAATGATAAAAAAAAAATTTAAAAAATCAATCAACTGAAACACTTTGCCCAGCAGAAATAATTATCATCTCTGATATTTTCGATCAAAGATTGAAACTTATAAAAATATCAAACATAATCTTTGCTTAAGGTTAAAATAAATATATTTACAAAATCTTTTTGCCAGACAGGAATAATTAAAATTTTTTGCACTTTTCAATCAAAGATTGAAACTTCTAAAATTATCCCACATACTCTTTGGAAAAATAGGAATTTATGGAAAAGACAAAAATAAATTCATTTACAAAAACACCTTGTCAGATAAGAATGAATAACACACCTGATAATTTTTGATCTCAAGATTTTAACTTATAAAACTGACAAAAATATACCATATAATTTTTGGTAAAATTGGAACTTCTTAAAAAGAGTTTTAAAAAAATCATTCCACAAAACATTTTGCCGGGAGGAATAATAACTTTGATACTTTTTGATCAACGATGGAAACTTATGAAAGCATCCTACGTTAACTCAGATAAAATAGATTTTCTATAAGTAGGATTAAATAAATAAATCTGTAAATAACACTTTGTCAGATAGGAATAAACAACACCTCCTCTACTTTTTGATCAAAGTTTGAGACTTATAAACCTGATAAAATTATCCCACATAGTGCTTGATAAATTTGATTCTTCTTGTAAGGATAAAAATAAAAAAACCAATCAAAATTTTTAAAAATAATCATAAAAAAAATTATCAACACAACTTAATAACAAAATGACATTCTTCTGATACTTTTTGATTGGGAAATGGAACTTATAAAAGTGATAAAAAGATTAAACCATGATTTCTGGTTAAAATTCAAAATCTTTTTGAAGGGATAAAATAAATCATTCTTTAAAAACACTTAGACAGAAAGAAGTAACAATTCTGATACTTTCGGATGAAGGATTGAAACTTATAGAACTGATAAATACTGTCCCACGCAATCTTTGGTAAAGTTGGAACTTCTTGAAAGGATAAAATAAATCAATCTTCAAGAACACTTTAGAGGACAGGAAGAAAATAAGAATATTCATGCGAATAATCCATTTTCATTTACAAATGCGAGTGTGAGTACTTCTTACTTCATCTGTCTTGAGAAAAGCCAATTAAGATTACCCCCATGTTTCACCCAAACTATCGGAAGTCTTCTTAAGATTCAAGAAGGATCAACAGATGGGGCAGACAGATCTCGTATTTAACCGACATCCGGGAATTTTCGAGATGGAATTCCCAAGACGGATTTTCTCATCCGGACAGCAAAAAACTGCTTATCAAAGCCCCCAGATTCATCCCTATCTTTTTCTTGAAGAGGACATTTATAGGATATATTTATGCTCGGAATTTACCCTTTTTTTCCCTTGGAGAGTTACTCGAAACAAGAATCGATAGGGAAAAATGCAATGAGATAGGGAAGTAAAAGGCATAATTTAAGAAACTGAATCGGGAATCAAGAGAGGGTTTCCTGACTGATAAGAGGGTTCGAAATCATTGGTTCATGTTCTTATGCCGACCCGCCTTCAGCTTTCTGAAAGGTTAAAATATCGTTTGGGTCCTTGGAACTAGGCACAAGAATGCCCAAAAGGTTGAGAAGTGCTTTGAATGTGGGGACAATATATTCCATTATTAATGGGTCTGTGGTTTGCTTCGTATGGTGCTCATACGTTTGAGATTAAGTTAGCTTGACAACATAAAGTACATTTTTTTAAAAATAAATAATGGATAAACGAATAAATATTATGCTTAAATGAGAGTACTGTTCTAGAAACTGGGTGTCCCCAAAATGATCGACGATTTGAAAAATCAACAGTAGAAATATTAAAGAAGATGAGAATGTGCAGTTTATGTTTTGCTTGGGAAATCACTTTGTTCATTCAGACCAAGTTTTAAAGTTAATTACAAATTAATTCAATAGGTAGCGTTGCATATTATAAGAACTGTAAAGCGATAATGTTTCCAAATACCCATCATCGGCAGCAAGAACGTCGTGCTAATGACAAAATTAACAGACTTCCGTTCTACTAATTTAGTTGTCTGATATGCATTAGAAATTTTGTTTTATTTTTCTCCAGACAGTGACACCATTAGTTGATGACATTGTAACTAATTTTTTAACTTTGTAAAATGAAACACTTCGTTTTCTAAGCAGAACAAATTTCTACGGTTTTTCTTCATTTTTTTCTTTAACTGTTTCGTGTCCTAAGCAGAACACATTTCTATGATTTTCTTCCTTTTTTCTCTAACTGTTTCGTTTCCTAAACAGAACACATTGATATGGTTTTTCTTTCTTTTTTCTTTAACTTCTTCGTTTCCAAAGCAAAACATATTTTTATGATTTTCTTCCCTTTTACTTCGTTTCCAAAGCAAAACATATTTCTATGATTTTCTTCTTTTTTCCTCTAACTGTTTCATCTTCTAAGCAGAACAAATTTCTACGGTTCTTCTTCCCTTTTTCATTAACTGTTTTGTTTCCTAAGCAAAACAAATTTCTAAGATTTTCTTCGTTTTTTTTTTCTTTAACTTCTTCTTTTCCAAAGCAGAACACACTGATATGGTTTTCTCGCTTTATTCTTTAACCTATTTTTTCCTTAAACAGAACAAGTTTCTATGTTGTTTTTTTTCCTTTTTTTAACACTGTGTTTCTTATAAGCAGAACACACTATACGATCTTCTTTCTTTTTTCTTTTAACATAATTTTTAATTCAATTATTTTCGTGACTCTTAGTATTATTCATGTTTATTTTAAAAAAAATAATTTTAATTCAAAATAAATTACTGCTATAATAGAATCCATTGCTCATTATTCACTTCAATTACTTTCAAACAGAAATGTGGTTAAATGTGTACATTAAAATATCGGTATTGCAAATATGGAATATTCAAAGAGAAATTAGCATTGTTAAATTACGTAAAAAACGTAAAACACAAACTTGATAACAAACAAATGTATTTTTAAATTTGATTTGCTCTCTCATGCTGCATAGGCAGTTGTTCAATACATGTTCCAAAAATTTATATCAGTGTATTATAAGTACATTACCTTAATATTCCAAACGATTAATGAAGTGGACTAGGCCTGCACACCCTTGTCTGACGAGCAGCAGTGATTGATGTTAGTTCGTTCAGTGCTGAACTCCAGGCAATTTCATTTAGAAAACGGCCTAAACTTCTATCAGACGAGCTTAATTAAAAAAATCGTTTTCATAGCAAGCTTCTATTCATACTATCTCGAAGAAACTTTCGTTCTATTTCTTATTTTTCTTTTTTTTTTAACCAGTCGGTTATGCATCCTCTTCAGCGCACTCTTTCAATTAAGNTGTTGTTGTTGTTGTTGCTAATTCCCATCTGGTCTGACGGGGTCAGACCAGATCAATGAATCCGTTGACATTCAGAAAATCCGAAACCAGAATGGGAGAGGAATGAATGTCATTCCAGTCCAGGGCTAAACAGTTCAAGATGTGCTCAGGTGATGCCTGGTTTTGTTGGCATTTAGGGCAAAGAGGAAAGATTTTTTGATTTGCAGAAAATGTGAGATAAGAATATTTCATTATAAATTCTATTCGTTTTAAAATAAAATGCAATATTTTGGAAGGGTTTGAAAATTTAAAAAAAAATTCAACATCGAATAGAACATAAAATAACTTTAAAAACATAATTTGTCCAATATTCATTATAAAAGTCATTATAATTCTAATTCATTAAAGTATCTAATAAATTAAAATACAAATGATATCCCGTTCCAAAAATATCAACAAACAAATACAAAATAATAAATTTTGACCTTTGCAATTTTAAATTTTACATTTTAATTACAAAAGCATTTTTTTTCAAAATTAAGGTTAGAACATGAAAATACTGAGAAATTACAAAATGGGTGTATATTACTAAATTTAAATATAGGGTATATTTCCAAATATTTATCGATCCTTTTCACAAATAATCGTAGGATTTACTGCCAAATAAATCAGACCCAACATGGTTTATTACCAAATAAACCTACAGAGCATATTTTTCAAAGGTATTTTTAGGATCAATTATCAAATATTTTTATAGAATCCATTACCAAATAAACACATAGGATAGATAGCCAAATATACTCATAGGTCTATTATTAAATATACAAATAGGATCTATTTTCAAATATACAAATAGGATCTATTTTCAAATATACAAATAGGATCTATTTTCAAATATACAAATAGAGTTTATTGTCAAAAGGCAACTCGACATAATTAGAAGTTTAAAATTTTTTCATCTGTATTGTAATTATTTGCTGCGAAAAAAGATATAAACGTAAAATAAGTTATATAGAAAAGTAAAGAATTACCTAGCTCCAACCAGTAAGGAGTCTCCATCCTGCTCTAAAAGTTTAAAGTAATCGCTGTGTGATTCATTTCCTAAAAATCTTTGAAGGTCAGCTTCATCTGAAATAAAAAAATTATATTTTAGTAGAGTTTTAATAAATTAATGCTAAAAAGTTATCGTAAATACAATACTTAATAAATAAAAATTGATTTACTAATACGATTTATAACTACATTTTTAAAATATTTTTTTTTGATTACCTGAAACAAAAATCGATAATTGATTTCAAAATTTTTCCGATGGAATTTCATGAAGCGAAACTCTGGAAATTCCAACGCATTATTTTAGAGCTAAATGTACAGATAATAAATGCACATAAATAAATTTGTTAACAATAAAATATTTTGCATTTGTTTCTTTCATATATAGAATTGACAAACCAAAAAAATTCTGAAAAAACAAAGAACCGAAATATGTAAGTATACGCACATTTTTAGACATGCTGGTGCAAATTTTCTTAAAAGAATTTAAGATTATGTTATAATATCGCTGAAAAGAAAGCCATATTTAAAAATGTTAATTAAACCCAATAAATAATGACTAAATAAAAAAATTAATAATATGTTTGTTGATTTAATTATAAACATAATATTTTCCCCCTATATTTAAAATTTTAAAAATATTCATCTGTTTTACTTTATTTAATAATAATTAAATTTTTTCATTGGCAAATTACTCACAACATTGTGGAATAATTTACACCTAATATCGTGGAATAAATTTTTGATTATGCTGCAAAGAAATTATTTGAATAATTAAAAGGAATTGCTAATATAGACAAATGGTATTTGTATCACAAAAGATAATGCACCCTTTATATAAAACTCATAGTGATATAATTGAATATATTAAATAATTTTAATAACTATAATTATTTATTAGTTGTTATAACGAACAAAATTTTTCTTGTGTAGAATTTTATTTAAATTGTTTTATTCTCGACAAAATACATAAAAATTAAAAAAAATTTAGAGCTTAAAATTAATCATTGCTGTACTGTATAAAATACGAAATAGATAACATAAACAAAAATTATATTGAAAAATGTGAATCGCAAATAGAAAATAGTAAATGATAACTCCAAGAATAAAGAACGCCAAGTTTACGCCATGTCTCTAGACTGTCAAAACACCCTGACCACAAAGTCTCCTACCATTTGGCTCTTTCTTATCCTTTATCTCTTTCTTAAAAGAAATAAAGATGAGAATTCTTATAAACTTTTTCTTTTTCATCCTTTCCATTTTCGACACCAAAAACGTGACCTCCTTCGTGACGCTTTCGAAAAGGATAGGGCGACAAAACGAGAAAAAAAGAATAAAAAAAAATTCTTTGGCATCTTTGGCGAAGGAAGAAGAAGCAAAGAAGATGACCCTCATCAAACAAAGTAGATGATCCACCTCTTCGTCTCAAGTTTTGATGACCACAAAACTGACCCTTTCATTCGCCAAGCGCCTGGTGGAACATTTTCTGTAAAGTCCATCCTTTGTCCAAGTGTTGGCGACGTTTTCATTCTTTGAAGTATGATGCATGGCTTTCAATTAGTTTCGTAAAAGATTGAATGAATTGTAGCTGTCTTGGAAAATATGTTTTTTTTAAAAATAAAAAGCAATTTTATAAATTAAATAAAGTATTATCCAATTCATTTTTATCTTGAAAAAAAAATATATAAATTTTTATTTTAAACATAGAAAGAAAAAAAAACAGTGGAAAAGTATTTTTCTAAGAAAAGTTCTAGCGATAAGTTATTAGGTTTCCAAGACAGGAGAGCACAGTTTCATTTTTATAGTTGTTCTAAAGCTTTTGTTTTAAAATTCGTTCGCAAAGCAGACATAAAAATTTAGTTTCGTTTCTAATAATAACCTATTCAACTCGAAATAAATATAGAATCAAATAAAAATAAAATTAAGAATTTATAAGTTCAAGTCTGTAATTTATAAAACACAAATTTTAAAGTTTGTGATACTCGTTTAAAAAAAACAATTATTTAAACAATCACAAATATCTAATAAATTTAATATAAAAAAAATACAAAAACAAAATTAAAAGACTATCATTTTTAAAAAAATCACTAATATTCAAAATCGTGGTACTTGTCACAAACAATGTAAATATTTTGAATAAAATATTGTTCAAAAAGTTAATACAAATTAAAACTAAAAAGTTTTATTTCTTTTAATGTTCTAAAAAGTTTCTGTTGTTGTTGTTGCTAATTCCCATCTGGTCTGACGGGGTCAGACCAGATCAATGAATCCGTTGACATTCAGAAAATCCGAAACCAGAATGGGAGAGGAATGAATGTCATTCCAGTCCAGCCCTACACAGTTCAAGATGTGCTCAGGTGATGCCTGGTTTTGTTGGCATTTAGGGCAAAGAGGAAAGANGTTCTAAAGCTTTTGTTTTAAAATTCGTTCGCAAAGCAGACATAAAAATTTAGTTTCGTTTCTAATAATAACCTATTCAACTCGAAATAAATATAGAATCAAATAAAAATAAAATTAAGAATTTATAAGTTCAAGTCTGTAATTTATAAAACACAAATTTTAAAGTTTGTGATACTCGTTTAAAAAAAACAATTATTTAAACAATCACAAATATCTAATAAATTTAATATAAAAAAAATACAAAAACAAAATTAAAAGACTATCATTTTTAAAAAAATCACTAATATTCAAAATCGTGGTACTTGTCACAAACAATGTAAATATTTTGAATAAAATATTGTTCAAAAAGTTAATACAAATTAAAACTAAAAAGTTTTATTTATTTTAAAATACTTAAAATCCAAATATTTTTTTAAGACAATATT
The DNA here is from genome assembly GCF_043381705.1 of Parasteatoda tepidariorum. Taxonomy (NCBI): domain Eukaryota; kingdom Metazoa; phylum Arthropoda; class Arachnida; order Araneae; family Theridiidae; genus Parasteatoda; species Parasteatoda tepidariorum. The sequence continues at coordinate 20,093,688 of NC_092204.1, forward strand.
ACAAATGATCTGACAATTTTTTTAAGTTTTCATTTTATTTTTCAAGTAACAAATTTTTTTTAAAAAATAAAGTTCTTACAAAGTATTTATTTAAGTACAAAAATTTTGTTTAAATAATGGAGTATTTTTTAATAGTTTTTTAATTAACACGTATTCTTATTTAACTCCAAATATCCATTGTAAAACAGATTAACAGTTGTAAGAAATATATTCCATCTTCATTTAAAACGAAATAACAAAACTAAGCCCAATTAGGATGTCAAACAAATCAAGCCTTTCATTACTTAAAGCGGAGAAAAAATCTCATTTTGTTAAACAACTCCCCTAAAACACATCATTTACGTTGTCGAAAGGCTTAGCCAAAGTATAATAAGTATTAAGTACTAACCCTTTTGCACAATTGAGAGAACCGGTGTCATTTTTATATCTTTTTGTTTGACCTCAAGTAGAAGCAAAAATATATTTTAGTATTTTTTAATTATAAAAAGCAGTCGAATTCTGAAAGATTCTCAGAATTACATTTGTTCTAAAATATAAAATTCAAAAAAAAGTAGTTTAATTTTTTTTCCATTCATACTTAAAATTTCATTCATATTATTTTTTCATTCATATTCATTATTAATAATTGATTTCGTAAATTAAAGAAATTTCAAGGATGAATAACTGTTTCTTTTGGATCAAGATTACTGCAAATAAAGCTATATTCATACTATATTTCATAACCATAAATTATTAAAATACTAAATATAATATTCTGCACCGATTTTAAAATAAATTATTACAACATTATGAAAAAAAGTATGAAAAATATGTTTAATAGAAATTCTGTGTCAAAGGGTTAATTTATGAAATTAATACAAGTACAAAATTAATAAAGATGTAATATTAAACACGGCAATATTCAATTAATTTACTCGTCGCCAAAATTTTATTTCGTTAAAAATACTTGTTTCACAAAACAAATATTTTTAAAAAAAATAATATTAATTAAAATAGTAATATAAATTAAATAATATAAATTATTAAATTACTAAATATAATATTCTGCACCGATTTTAAAATAAATTATAATAACTTTATGAAAAAAAGTATGAACAACATGTTTAATAAAAATTCTGCGTCAAAGGGTTAATTTATGAAATTAATACAAGTACAAAATTAGTTAAGATGTAATCTTAAACACAGCAATGTTAAAAATTACAATTAATTTACTCGTCACCAAAATTTTATTTCATTAAAAATACTTGTTTCACAAAACAAATATTTTTAAGAAAAAATAATATTAATTAAAATACTAATATAAATTAAATAATATAAAATATTAAAATACTAAATTGAATATTCTGCACCTATTTTAAAATAAATTATTACTACATTATGAAAAAAAAAGTATGAAAAATATGTTTAATAAAAATACTGCGTCAAAGGGTTAATTTATGAAATTAATACAAGTACAAAATTAATAAAGATGCAATCTTAAACACAGCAATATTAAAAATTACAATTAATTTACTCGTCGCCAAAATTTTATTTCATTAAAAATACTTGTTTCACAAAACAATTTTTTTTTAAAAACAATATTAAAATTTGTATACTTTTTTTTTATTTTGTATATTTTCATTTAATCCTCAATAATCATTTTTTAACTGTTGTCATGCTCCGTCAAACGATTATTCCAAACTTAAAAGATTAACAGTTGTGAAAAATATATTCTTCAACTAAAACAAAATAACAAAAAAGTGTCTACTTTGTATGTCAAACAAGTTAAGCTTCTTAATGGTTTGACGAGGAGGAAAAAACCCTTTTTATTGCTTTTACAACTTCCCCAAAAATTACATCATTCACGTTTATGTCGACAGACTTAGACATCGACAACTTCAATTAACAAACCGATAAAAGAACATCTTTTAAGTAATTTATTTTAGATTTAGCATATATGACCCTTCTAAGAAGAAAAAAATGCAAATAAAAAAAAGTTTTAAGCCGCAGTTGAGGACAACTTCAAAATGATTGACGTAAGACAATAAAAACCAATCCTTAGGATTATGCCCCGCAGGCAATGACGCACCTGGACCCATCTACCGGTCATTCTCCGAAACGGCTCAAGAAATTATTGGCAGAGATTTGGAATACTTAACTCGGGCATTAATTCCTTCGATATTGATTGTTTTTATCATTTCTTCCGTTGTTTTAAATTCTTGGCGGCGAGATTGTGGTAGTTCGTAAATTGTCTTTTTTTTCTTCTTCCAACTCTTATTATCATTAACACTTTCCTCTTTAGAAGTAAAGGGGTTTAAAAAAGGGAAGAAGAGTTAGAAATAGTAAACATTTAAGTGATAAAAATTAAAAAAATAATGCGATAGCAAATTTTAATAATGCGATAAAATTGTAAACAAATTTGTGAATAATATTTTGAAAGTTCGATAGAAAATAAAAGAAGATTGTTGTAACATAAATAAGGATTATTTTTGTAATCTTTATTCATTGATTGAATGTGTTTTCCTTGTGTAAAGACTTGATTTATTCTGCGGATTATCAATATATTATTATAATATTATAATTATTTATTCATATATGCTACTTATCTTATTTGTGGTTTTATCATCGTTGTTGTACAACTGACTTATATTGGATTTGAAGCTCATTATGCTTAATTTCATAACCATGCAATTTTGTGCGCAAACCAGACGACAAGGGAACTCCAGGATCAAGTACTGCGATAAATATGAATCTTCCGAGGAGAGGATATTCTGAAGGGACAAACAAGCATTTGCATTGCATAAAGAGGAAGACCATGAAGCCCTATTACTTATAGCTCTAAAGTAAGACTATTCCAGTCCATGCTTTAGCTAACCCTGGCTATATTTCAGCCGGGAACAGAATGGACAACTAGTCAAATTTTCATTTTGGGACGTAGATTTGTCAACTGTTAACCGAGATTCGAGCTAAAACCTACATATTTTCCTCATAACAGCTAGTCCTTTGCTCTGAATATAAACAAAAACCGGTTTTGAAGAGTGCGAAGAGGTTTACCTTTTTTCATAAATATACAAAACAAAGCTCGTGGCGTAACATAACCAGTTGAATCTCTCTTCTTTCTTCAAAGATCGCCATACTTATGAGGCTTGTTATGAGGCAAACAAACATACCAAACGAAACAGTTAACAAGGTTTTCGAAGTTCTTTCTCCAAGGAAAATAAAAAAGTCGCAGCTTAAGTATTTTACCCTTGAAGAACAAAGCTATAATTTTAAACAGTAAATGGCATCTTGCTTTAAAGAATTATCTGTACTTTAGAAAGGAAAAATAACTAAAAGATTGAAAAAGTTATTATTTTTTGTTGTTGAAGAAATCACTAATTTGGCGACATTTTTCCACCTAAATGAAAATCATCAAAATCAATGCTTATTTTAATTTTTTGGAAATTTTTTATGAACCCAGATAATGCAGCATTAAAATAAGTTTCAAAATATTAAAAAATTAGCCTACAAAGGCTTTTTATTTTCTCAAAGCTGCGGGTTTTTTTTTCAATATTGACGTTTTGCGCCATTTTCAGAATCAACATAGAGAGCGCTGACGAATAATAGGCTTAACTTCACCTAACCATCATGAGTAACAGTTGAAACTCACATCAGTTATGTATTTTCATAACTGATGTGAGTTTCAACTGTTACTCATGATGATACTTTTTTGCAAATAACATGCTATTTTGCATGTTCTTTGCAAAAAAGTATCATTTTATGCGGCAACAGAATCTTCGAAAAACAGCCATCAAAGGCTCCGCCCCATTTGGTTGTAAATTGTAGGAATTTGAACAGTGGCAGACTTTGACTGTTTTGACAAGATAAGTACAAATGTTTTCATAATGGTTAGAGCACTCGACTAGGACCTCAAAAATCCAGGATTCGATCCGAACAGGAGCCAAAGTACATCACTCACTCACTAATAAGTTCTTTAAGCGTCATGCTTTTTGATTATAGAAAATAAAAAAATTTGAAAAAATAAATAAATAAATAAGTTTTAGTTTTGGGAAACCAAGGTCGACCAGGTAGGCCTTCTTGCGCTAATCTCTTCATTTCAAATCACTAATGGCACCGTCACGAGAATAATAAATAAAAACAGGAATGCTAATCAAAAAAACACTATTCAAATTACACAGAACTATTCGAATTCAAGTGAGTATCGTGCATCTGCATGAAAATCAGTCTTTCATTTTCGGAAGCATCACCCTACCTAATTAGCATTCAAGTGATGTGTATTATAATGGGTGTTAGCCGTAAATGGGGGAGGGTAAGGTGCTAGAAATTGAAAGAATGAGTAATGGATTAGCCTTCATTTCCATCAACATTTTAATGAACCTAATGCATTAATGCATTTCATATCGTTTTTCACCCTGTCGAATTTACTCATATTTTTCTTCCAAAGAACACGCAGACTTTATGCGCACTCTGTCTCGTCTGAGTTTTCACTTCCGGGAGTAAAGATATATTTTTAGCGATGTTTTAGAAACACGATTAGTTAAATATAGACTGAGAAATAATTGAATGTTCTAATTCTATAAAAGTAGTCACTGTTTTATTTTCAGAGAATTTCTCGTTTTTTTTCCTTCTAAAATTAAGAACATTATTATTATATTCTAGTAATAAGGTATAACCATATAATCCGCCTTAGGCGACAAGCTTGGTCACCTTTCAAAGTCATCTTGTACAGCATGTGAACTTCAATGGTAACAAAAATTGTATTTAAATATTCGAATTCTTCAAACGCTACTCCATCCTAGTACCTTAATTAGTTTTTTGAAGTTATACTTCTTATGCGACTTCCAACAAGGTTGCGTTAAACGTTTAACGATACATTTTTATTGGCCGGGAAATCACGTGGTAGGATCCAGTTTTCCCTCATTCATTTCCATATTGTTTTGGTTCTCACTAGCATAAAAATAATAAAAGTCATAAAAGTATTGTTTTTCTATAAATATTTTTTTAGTTTGTTTTGATACACATATAATTTAATAGGGTAGTATTTTTTATTTTCAAATTTAGTGGATAACAATTGTAAAAAATGAGTGAAAACAATCCCACGGACAATGCGACGGATTTAAGGTTATGTCAAGGTACGTCTCTTGTGAATATCAATTGATTGTTAGGTTTTCTCTTCTGAAATTACATTATGACGCATTCACATACATTATTAATACAAATACATTTTCCAGGGCGAGACGATGAGGCAACCACAAGCACTTCCACTGGTTCAAGAGGTCCACGAGGGAAAAATGCACAATATTACCGTGATTACAGAGCACGGAAGCGAGCGGAGCAGGAAAAAGAGTCGTTGAATAGAACTAGTTTTCCTTCTACGACTGCTGATTCTTCTACAATTAACGTCGCAGGTTGCGAAGTTTAATTTCTTCCGCGCGGAGGGACTCCTCGCACTATTTTTTTTTTTTTAGTAACTGTTTTCAAGAGATATCCACGATAATGTGAAAGTTCCTTATGTATTGAATTTTAGTAATAATTTAAAATCTGTGCAACAGCCATTAAATCACACAAACTACCGTAAATATGAGTTTGGGGTATTTTAGCATAATAGGCAACAGAAATATTAAAATTATTTTCATCTCTGTGGAAATAAGATAGAAAAATCCTCCCGTAGCTATGTTACGTGCAATACTACTTTCTCAAGCACCAATAGATCCTTAGCTTGAGTATCGAATCAAATTATTATACTAAGTCTAATCGATTTGTAGATGCATTAATTTGTTTTATTTATTTAATATTATTGGAGACATTAAATCAGTTTAATTATTATTTGAAATTTAAGTGAATATTTTATTTAAAATAATGATAGTTTAATGTAAATTTAAACATTTATATTTGCAAATATTTGTAAAAAGGGATATTATCATTTATTGTGAATTAAGCTTTGCAGTTCTAAATAATTATGCAAAATAAGAAAAAAAGATAAACATAATTAACATTTTGGAAAGCGCTATTATCAAGCTTGTAGAGTTAATTAGTTCTGTAATGAATTCTAGTTAATTAATGCAATTCACAAAATACTCTAAAAATCCAATAAATTAAAATTTAAAAGTTTCTTCCTCGAAACCTATGAACTTAAAATGCAAATTAAATTCAAATTTTAAGCCGTATTTTAATGCTTAGCCTTTGGCAATTTTATCAAAGGAAATAGTTAGAATAATTATATTTCCTTAGAATAATATTTAAAAAAATTAAGTTGGCGAGATTTATCTATTGTAAATGTTCACAGCAGTAAAATTACAAAATTGTAATTTTTGAAAATTATGTTTGCTTATATATGTATATAAATAAGATGAAAATATGAGAATATCAATGAAAATATTCAATTTAAATTTTTTTTTTAAAAACTTAGTCTTTAATAACTTATATAAAATCCCCAAAGTAATTGAAAAGTATTATAAATATAGAAAAATTTTAAATCGCTTATTAATATAAATAGAAGTTTAAAATAGCATGTTATTAAGCCGAAAGATTTTAACTATACATCAAAGAAGATTAAAGGTTAGTTTTTATTTAGTTATGCTCCTTAAATAGATATATGATAATAATAAAAGATATTGCTTACAGAATCTGAAAATAAATATTCATTAAGGATTATGATTTTCTAATTTTAAAAAAGGAAAATTAATAATATCTCCCAGTTCATCAAGAAAGTTTCTTCCTTGAAGTTTATGAATTTATTTAGCTCATTTAGAACAACTTAAATTTCTTTTTCATCCGTAATATCAGACTAATCAAACTAAAACATCAAACTAAAATATTTTACATAAAATTCCTTTTTATAAATAGAACAGCAATCAAACGATATAGAATAAGATCAATAGATAAATGAAATTTTTGATGTCAATTTATATTAATTACTTACATCTTAAAAGGTTATTTTAAAATAAATCTATGTAAGTAATTTTGCGTTTTTTTTTTGTAAAGTAACTATTTAAAATGCTAAATTAGAATTTGCGCAATTTCTAAAGAAATGTACGACAGAAAAATAAAATCTTACGCTACGATATCTAAGGAAAGATTTTCCTTCCTTTATTTATTTTATCACAAGATATTTTGGCTGATAGCGCATTTAAATATTCCAAACGCTACATTAGAAGGAAAAAAATAAACAAAATCTACACGTTTACCCTATCTTTCCGATATCCAGAAAAAACAAACTAAAAAAAAAACAACTTGAAATCTTGCTATAAAATAACAACAAAACAAAAAAAATTTTAGAAAAATAAAAATATACCGAAACCTTGTATCACCGAAATGTCGTTTGGGTTTAAAAAGGCGCGGTATTATCTTTTTCACTCAAATTCTTCGTCTGCTTTTTTGGAATCAAACGGTTTCAGGTTCAACACTTCAAGAAGACAGTCAAATTTAATTATGGCCTTTTTTGAAAGCTGTAAAAGGTGAAAGTTTAAGAAGATTGTGAAGAAGAAAAAAATGGCGAATACTCACGATTCCAACAAAAGACGAAATCTAATCAAGTCTTAACGGCGGGAAAGGAAAAAAAAAAAGATGTTAAGGTTTATTTATAATTTTTTTATGTACCTCCGAGATGCTAAAACCGGAAAAAAAATGGGAAAACATTCCACATCGAATAAAGAACTGCATAATAAAGCGATTATTTTTAAAGGCTCCCCATTGGTAGTTACACTTTGTATCTTTAATGGAGATATAAAATAAGAATTTCCGTCGATTCCACTAACGTAAATGAGTCTAGTTTCGACAACGGAATCCATTTTTCAAGTTCGTTTGCAATACCGGAAAAAGCTTTTTTATTTTTGTTTATTACTGGAATTCGATATTATCTCAGTTTTAAACATTCCGACTGTTTGTATTTTTAATGGTTCCATGTTTCCGGCAAATACTGTTAAAAAACATTTGATTAGACAATTGCATTGTATTTGAGGGGAACATATTAGCATTGAATGATTGGCATATATGTGACTTTTAAGAAACAAAACAACAACTTCTGTGTTAAACCCAATAATACAAATTGTTTTTGACATAAATTTATTATGTTGACGCAATAAAATAAAATAAAATTTTTAAGAACGGCACTTTTAAGAAAAAAGAAAATGGTAGTTTTATCAGGCGTAAGACGAAGCAACAAAATAGATGAGAGATAATTTCGGTAATGAAAAAAGTTAACAACGAAAATGATGTGTTTAATTATAGAGATAATTCTCAGAAAGCTTGCCTAAGGTTAACTGTAACGTTATCCGTTAGCGACATTGTGATTTGAAGGGAAACTGTCATCAAGTGCTGTGATGCTCAAATCGTGATAACGTCACAATTTGGGGGGGGGGGAGATAACGCTTTGCAAAATCTCTCTATTTTCATCTTTATCGTAAGCAAGAAAAACATACCTTCTGAAAGTGTTATTTTACTATATATTTCTTCTCGTTAGATTTATGTTTGCTTAGGTCGGAAAACTGGTACTTTCGGTTTGAGGTTAAATAAAATACTATAAAATAAAAATATTAAAAACTACGTTTTCGAAGTTAGATTAAAAAGCAGAAAATGATTTTATTTTTGTCACATATAAAACGTAAAATGAAGACAGCATCACATTTGAAAGAAATGGGGGAAATTTTCCGAAAAATGAAAGAAGTTTATTACGAAAGTGATGCGATCTGCGTTTTTCATTTTACGTCATGTATTTTCTCTTTCTTCGTCTGTATGCGAACTTTATTTTTAAAATTGTTATTTCATTTTATCATTATCTCCTTTTTAGTTTTGAGTCGCAAAGTTAAAATTTAGATTGATGCTTGAAGGAAACAAAATTTTTTAAGACAACGTTTTTGAAGTAGATTAAAAAGAAAATTTTTTGTTTTTGTTTGATATAAAACATAAAATGGATAGCACACCACTTTCGAACGAAATGGGAGTAATTTTCGGTAATGAAAGAAGTTAATTGCAAAAGTGATGCTTCACTATAGGTCAGATATTTTCTCCTTTTCGTGTACATGAAAATCATAAAATTTAAAAAGTGCTGTTTTATTTTATTGTTTTCTTCTTTTTAGTTTGGTTGAAGTTTGTTTAGACCTGTATGTTACTATTGGAAAATTAATACTGGCAATTAGGAATAGTAGCCCTGGCTACAAACGTCAAAGAAAATGGTAGCCGCTTTTTGCACTTAGATTAGTGTAAGCACAGCAACAGGCTTGTGGATTTAAAACATTATTTTGAAGAAGAAAAATAACTTTTTTTTGAGTTAAATCAGTTTTCGATATTTCAAAAGCAAGACAAAGATATCGGGATTTAAAAAACTAAGTAGATATACGCGACAACATTTTGCAAATTCACGATGATATCGTCGTAAATTGAGTCTATAAAAATTTCATAACTCAAAAGCGCACTTCGATATATACGTATCGTATTAAAACATCAAAATAAAAAAAGCGAAAATTTTTAGAAAGAATCACCGAAAAAATATAAATATTTATGACGGAATCGTACAAATCGCGTGTTTTATTACTTTATTCTTTAATATTGAGCCTCCAATATAGGCGCCACTTTTGGCGACTAGGGTTTCATATTTTGTTAGCTATTATCTGCGCAGTGACAGACCGTTGGTGACTATAAACTTAGAGTTCTAGCTTGGTACTTTATGAATTTAAATTTGTTTAAATTTAAAATATTTTAATAATACATATTGCTAAATGATTGTAATGGTCATTTTCAGTCTTTTCCAATTTCTTTCAGCGTTCTGCAAGAACTAGATTTCTTCTGACTAAAACCTTAGCCCTGCTCTAAAGGCGAAGGTGATTTGGCTACCTACTTGAGAATGTAATTAATTTCAATATCACATTTTGTATGTAATTTCTTTTTAATGAAAAAAATTAGTTTTCATTGAAAATTTTTAAAAACTATTACAGTTATTGATCTAAACGTGACGCAAAAAATAAACAAAATAATTAAAATATTCATGATAATTATAATAGTTTACTATTTGCTAAGCTAAAACGTGTTTTAATTCCAGAAAACAAGAAAAAAAGTTCATTTGTGTCCTTTTCTTTTACTTCTTTGTTACTTTATATAAATATAAAACCATGTCATTTAATTCTGCAGAATATTTAAATTGAACTCTATTGGCATTGACCCAATGAATTGACATAATTTAAATTTGTATTTTAAGCGAAAGCTAGATAAGTTACTCAACAGCTTATACGAAATTTTGATCATCAGGTAATGCAAGAATAATTTTTTTTTATTTATTTATTTTTTACGCTCAATATTTTAATGTTTTTAAATTTTGTTTTTAAAAAGAATTAGATTAGAAAATAATTTATTTTAATTGTTATATGCACAAGAATTACACCTAGATTGCATGCTATATTTTACTATTAGACAATAAATAATTTTTTATCTTCAGCAATAAAGTAGTTTAATATAATCCAGGATTTTGACTGAATAAATATTCGGTATTTCGTTAAATAACTATCCACTGAATCTCTTATTTTAAAGACGTTAAATTCTAATTTAAAACCAGGGAGATGGACAAAAAACTAAGTAATAATCGTGATTTTACGTAATTATAAAGGTTATAATAATTTTTTTCACGTCAAATACTTTGCTTAAAAAGGTTGGGTAGTTTTTCAATACTTTCTCATTAAGAATTTTAATATTCAATTTTAAATCTAAAAAACTGTAATCTCCCAGATTCCGTTAAAAGTATAAAATCTGTTTGTGAATGAATCCTGTATCATACTTAATAATTCATACATTAGACTTGGTAAAAACTCATAGTAGTCTGCATCATTCTATTAAAATTTGGTAAAAACTCATAGTCGTCTGCATCATTCTATGCATCATTCTATTAAAATTTGGTAAAAACTCATAGTCGTCTGCATCATTCTATCAAAATTTGGTAAAAACTCATAGTCGTCTGCATCATTCTATTAAAATTTGGTAAAAACTCATAGTCGTCTGCATCCTTCTATTAAAATTTGGTAAAAACTCATAGTCGTCTGCATCATTCTATTAAAATATGTTCCTAAACAGCTCAGTTTCCTATGAATCGATACAATGAATCGATGACAAAACAATCGATTCGCTGAAACGGGCAATTTTTAATCTCGAAAGCTTTTTGAGTGTTATTTTTTTCTTCTTTGGCCGAAAAACGAGACTTCGAACATTCCAGAACTTTTCAGGTTTTTCCTCCTACTGTTCTTTCAACATTTTTTATTTTTTTCGTTCCTTCTTTCTTTCATTTCCTGTTTTTTCCCCATTTCCCCACTCTCCTTCCTTTCCAGATTTCGTATCTTTACTGTCGTCGACACTATTTTCATTTCTGTTAAAGGAAAAGAAATTATACAGCCCCAAAACTGGCCTTTTGTCTGGACCCTGTGTGTAGGGAGTAGATAGGGAAAAGGGAGGGGAAAAATCCTTCTTCAAATAAAAAAAAATCCCTAAACTGGGTACGTAACGAATGGAAGGAGGAACGAAACTAAGGAGAAATCTCAGATATTTGGGAGATCGTTGAATTTCTCGCCCCATAAAATTTTCTCGATTTTTCTTATATTTTTTTCCTCTTTTCTTTTGTCTTTTCTTTTTGCTTTTTATGTGGCCGGAGGAATGAAGAAAAAAATGAAAGGATTCGCTTCCCGCTGCATATCTGCGGCAATTCTTTTGTGATTTCGAGGAGAAAGACAAATTTTATTCTGTTGAGAAGATTTGGAATTGGCTCATAATGTTCTGTTTATACATCAGATAAGATTCACATTTCTATGTAACAATATAACAAATTTTTCCCTTTGTTTTTTCGACTTCGTTTCGCTCCACCTGTGCGCACTATTTTGTTTTTACTAAGATGGATATGTAGCCTTTTTATCTAATTAGAACATTTATAATAATATTGCTGATGGTACAACAAATTCTTCCCAAATTTTGGTTAGAGTTTTATTTTAGTTTCGTTGCGATGTAATGCATTGATTATGTAAGTAGATTATTATTTAAGCAGTATTTATTCATCCCTGCCGATGGATAGCCTTATTAAGGACAATCGATCATAATCTCTGCATCACAGTATTTGAATCAAGTATCGAGTATCAAATATCATGAATCGGTATCTTGAATCAAGTATCGAGCAATAAGAATCGTGAATCAGTGTCTTGAATCGAGTATCAAGTATCGTGAATCAGCATCTTGAATCAAGTATCAAGTATCATGAATCAATATCTTAAGTCAAGTATCAATTAACATGAATCAGTATCTCGAATCAAGTATCGAGAATCGTGAATGAGTATCTTGAGTCAAGTATCGTGAATCAGTTTATTGAATTAAGTATCCAAGCATCGTGAAACAGTACCTTGAATCAAATTTCGAAAATCAAGTATCGTGAATCAGTGTCTTGAATCGAGTATCAAGTATCGCGAATCAGTATCTTGAATCAAGTATCGAGTATCGTGAATCAATATCTTAAGTCAAGTATCAATTGTCCTGAATCAGTATCTCGAATTAAGTATCGAGACCCGTGAATGAGTATCTTGGGTCAAGTATCGTGAATCAGTTTATTGAATTAAGTATCAAGCATCGTGAAACAGTACCTTGAATCAAATTTCGAAAATCAAGTATCGTGAATCAGTGTCTTGAATCGAGTATCAAGTATCGCGAATCAGTATCTTGAATCAAGTATCATGAATCAATATCTTGAGTCAAGTATCAATTATCATGAATTAGTATCTCGAATCAAGTATTGAGAACCGTGAAGCAGTATCTTGAGTCAAGTATTGTGAATCAGTTTATTGAATTAAGTATCAAGCATCGTGAAACAGTACCTTGAATCAAATTTCGAGAATCAAGTATCGTGAATCAGTTTCTTGAATCAACTATCTATTATTAAGTATCGTAGATCAGTATCTTGAATCAAGTATCGAAAATCAGTATCTTGTATCAAGTATTGTGACAATATCGATTTCAAGCAGTTTTCTTTTTTCTTTTTCTCTCTTTTTTTAAAAATTGAAATGAGGAAAACTCTAACAACTTCCCAGGTTTAGATTATATGCAATGGCACTTTAACCAATGATATGTAAAACCACAGGGGAATATTTTATGCACTTTTGTGAAAGAAGGCTGGCTATAGATTCAAACCTACGTCACCTCTATAAAAAAAATCAAAATCTGTACAATACTTTCACTATCCTAAAAAATTAAATGACACCAAGAGAACATTTTTCACCCTATCCCTCAAACTAAGATTAAATTCTGGCCTCCATATTCTAATATGAAAATTAGTATGTTCGTGTAATGATAAAAAATTATGATTCGCCTACTGAATGAACAAGTCAGCATGATTAGTTATTGTCATATTATCGTATATTGTGACAAATTTTTCACTTGGAATTCCTTTACAAATAAGTTTCAAATTAAAGAGCCCCACCCAAATCTCATGGAAATTAATTCTGTCAAATTGGCTAAAAATCTAACAAGTTGTAAACAATACATTCTAAACACATTGACACAAAATCCAAAAATGGATATTTTCCAAGATAGGGACACTCAAACATATAATGATATAGGCAGTGATATAGTCAACGGTCACTGTAGTGAAAGGTGCTTGAGGCACGCTTGTGCGCAGTATTTGACATTGTGTACTTGCGCACACATTGCGAGTGTTATATGGTTTTAAGAATATGCACAGTATAGAGATAATATCAAGTACTCATCTACGAAGTTAATTGAATGTATCTTTGATGCAGCGAATCAACCTCTCCAACAAAATGCAAATAATTGATAACTAGTTATGTTTATGCCTAACTATATATATTTGTATAAATCCAAGTATCTTTTTTTTAAAAACAATCTACCTTTGTTAAGACTATAACAAATGCAAAATCCCATCCCATAACCTTCACGGGGTGCACATTAGTTAATGCTAATGTCACGATGGTATTGTATTAGCATTATATATGGTATAAAATTGAGAAATATTTTTTATGTTACAATAATAATAATAATTTAATCAATAATAATAATTTAAATTCATAATGATTAACACTATTTTTTACCGTCTGGAAGGGTAACCAAATTTCTATCCATAAATATAAATTGTTCAGTGTCTTAACAAAAATAATAACGATAAATATATCACACAAAACACTTAATCTGACATCCAAATGCAGATGTATACATTTGAAATTTAGCGAGCAATCATCAAGATTATTGCAGTTAATTTGTACCAACACAAATTTTTCCACAATTGCAAAAACACAATCCCACGCTCCAGAGCTAAATAGAATTGCAACAAAAAGCTGGACACAGAAATCAAAATGAGGCAATTTATTCCCGAATCCGAATTGAAATATATATCCTGAAAGCTTTCCCTTTTTTTCTCCTCTTCTCCCTTATCCTCTTTTATGGGACATTCCTATAATGCATTCCTATTGTACCTTAAGAACATTTGCTTTTAGGCGCGAGGAAGGATTTCAAAGTCGTTTATCATGTCCAAGAGGGGATGTGGGTAGAAGCTGCTCACGCGAAGACAAATGCTTTTTGATAGAAGGTGTACACATACACACATGTGCACTTTTACATATGGCATTGCCCATATTACCTGGGACCCCCTTTATTTTCTTACCCTCCCTTTCAAAGAAGAAAAAAAGTCACGTTGCCTTACTCTCTTAATGTTCTTCTTTGCTACAGAGGGCAATTTTTTCCTCCTTTCTTCTTTATTTGTGGCCCCTAAGAAAGAATCTTAGCCTGAGCGGAGATTATGTCATCAGAAAGGCACTGCCCACTGGAGATGGAATTTATGAATCCAATGCATCTCCTTCGTTCAGTTCTATTTCTTTCTTGTGAAACATACGAAGAAAAAAAAATGGCAAAAAGAATTATTCTTACTTTCGAAACTCTGAATTTATACTACTTTCCATCCTCGTTGCATCTCAATTTACTATTGCTTAGGGAAATCGATGTTTAGTGTAATCCATGTAAAATGCAGACTTGTTAAGATTAGTTCGCTTAGTTTGTGTAGATAGTTAGATCTCCCGTAGATACATGATCTCCCGTAAAAGCCAAAGGCTGCTCTTCGAAAGATCTGTAGTGGAATGAAATGATGGTTTTTAGCGAATAATATGATATTTTCAGAACCGATGTGAGTTTTCAACAGTTACTCATGACGTTGTGTAGATTTTAATCTTTAGCCAGCTAAGTTTATTGTGAAAATGGCTCAAAACGTCATTATGGAGAAAAGTCACAGTTTCGGGAAAATGAAAAGCGTTTGTGGTCCAATTTTTTTCAATCTTTAAAAACTTACTTCAATGTTGCATTATCTGGGTTCCTAAATATTTGCAAATAATGAGAATAAGGCACTGATTTTGTAATTTTCATCTAAGGGGGAAAATGTCGCCAAATTGGCGATTTTTATAAAACGTTTAATAACTTTTAAAATACTTCAGTTAGTAGTCTTATCTAAAGATAAGATAAGCAATATGGCATATGCCGTTTAAAATTTTAGCTTTGCTTCAAGTGTAACGCACATTAACTGTGCTTTTTTTATTTTCCTTGGTGACATAACTTATTAATACAGCATTTAACAGATTAGACTGACAGACAGCATTTTTAAAATTCGTAATAGAAAATGAAAACAGAAAAGTACACACATGAGAAGTGGCAAATTTATATTACAGCGTTGAAGAAACAAAATCGCCAAACACAAAATCTTACACAAAAAGGATAACATAATAATCACCAAAATAACTTTAATTGGAGTATGAAAATTGAAGGCGTTTTTAATAATGGTCTTTCAAATCTTCTCTGTTACTTCTTGCCTTCTTTTACACTTGTACTTTATTAATGGGGAAGCATTTGATTATGATTGCACGAATATATAAAGTTTTAATAACTTAAATTCCTGTTACGCCTGCTGCAGGAAAATATTCGTCAGTACCTCAGCCAAATAAATGCAAAATATTCCAAGCTTGGCATTACAGGAAGAAAAATTTTAAACTTTTATTCAGACGAAACAAGTAAGGCAATTCAGAAGAAGAAAAAAAATTCAAAAATATATAGCATGCTTTACTGGTTTTCCATAACCTCAGCTTAAAGATGCCAAATATTTGTCATTTTCTCCATTTCATATTTAAAAAAAAAACTACACTTCTTAAGGCGACTTACAACTTTTTTTACATGACATCTTAAAAAACCAGTATTTTCATAAGGTATTGACGCAAATGATTATCTCAATCCCCAATTTCCAGAACTCATTCATTTGAAAAAGACTGGCAGGTTCAAGTGTTGCCAACTCTCAACCTAAATTCTTATTCTTAATCAGGGAAGAGTTCTTGTTACGCATTTTCCAAGGGCCCTCCTCTTCAATAAAGAATCGTCTGCCCAACCCCCTTCCGCAAACCTCCACGAAATTGTGGGTCTCCTTATCACAAACAAGGTGACACTCGGATGTTATTAAAAAGGGATTTTCCGAGTGTGAGGGGGGTATTTTTGACGGGGGAGGGAGTTTATGAGAAGCTTCGCTGAATCATCTTGCCGTGTGTACCTGAGGTTGGGAATGGAGAAAGGATTTCTCAAAATGGAGGTGGAGGGATGGTGAGAGCAAAAATCGTTTGCACAAGAGGTTTTCCGGAAGTCCTCGACCTGTCCCGAATGGAAATCTTGCATTATGTGGGGATTTCGAATGTTGCAAGTTTTCTTTGTAGATATGAAGCTAGGGTAGGGGAAAGTCTCGTGGTGTTTGCTTTAAGACTTAACAAAAATCTAGGGAGGAAATTTAAAGAGAGGGGGAAAAAAATCCCGCGCGGCAATGCGGAAAACTACATAAACTTGGAATATTAAAAAAGAAATAGATAGATTGAGCACACCCCTAGTTTGAAGTCAACTTTTTTAATTTCTGCGCATGGTGAAGAAAAAAAATTTATTAATACTACACGGTTTTGTGATTTTTTACAAATCCAGAATGATGACTTATTTATATAAATTATTAATTAAAGCCGAACTGGAAAATATTTACAATTGAAATTTTTTTACTTTATTTTAATGTAAATTTCTTCTTAAATCAGTTTATTAAGAGTACGAAAACATGAGAGTTCTGTCAAAAGAAATTTTTTGAATTCTCAAAAATCAACATGTTTGTTATGTTAATGAATTTTAAAACTTGAGTGATGATAATTGAATTTTAATCGATGTACAGTATTACAAATGAACAGTGGTGTTTTGTGTAATTTTTCTTTATAAAACTTTTTGTAAATTATGGAGCAAGCGCAAGCAAAAAGTCGCAAAAAAAGTAAAAATCCACTAACTTTTATTTTTATTATTATTTTTTTACAGTTATTTTAAACACTACACAAAATGGACGTTCATAAAAAATAAATAAAATAAAATAAAAAATAGTGAAAAAAAAACTCACAAAAAATAGTAACATTTCCTTGCAGCCGGTTAACCGAGGAGCACCACATACTGCTTGGATCAAAATTCTCCTAAATTTCTAACAGAGTTTCCAAAACTCTGGCGAATACTGCTGAAGAAGGACAAAACCCACAGAGGGCTGTCAAGCCAATGAAGATGTATATGAAATAATTAACGATTTTGATATTCGCGAAATGTGAAGAAAACTGAAGTTTAAAAACTGCAAAAATCCTTTTTCCTCCAAAAAAAATTATTTGCCACTTTTTCCCACGAAAAAGTATTCTTTATCAAAGATTCAAAAAATTAGACGTTTTTAAATTTTAATGAATTTATTATAAGAAGGCTGCTTTTTAAAGGCTCCGTCGTCATATGAAATTATGCTTTTTTGCGAATAATATACGATTTTCATAACTGTTGTGAGTTAGCAACAGTTACTCATGACTGTTACATCAAGTTTAGCCTATTAGTTATCAAATTTTATTATAACCATCGCCCTCAATGCTTGTTCTGATAAACAAAACATCACAAAGAAAAGCCACTGTTTTGTGAAAACGAAAAGCTCTCGTGGTCTAATTTTTTAACATTTTAAAACTCGCTCTATCGCTGTATTATTTGGGTTCATAAAAATTTGCTAACACTGAGAATAAAGCTGTGATTTTGATATTTTTCATCTAGGTGAAAAAATATCGCCAAATTGCCGATTTTTGTTCAAAAAAATAATAATATATTTAAGTTAATTCTCCGTTCTAAATCCGACATAATTCTTCTACGTTTATAGTTTGAAATTATATTTTTGCGTCAACACTTCAACGCGGCTTTTTTTTTTTTTTTTTTTTTTTTTTTTTTTTTTTTTTTTTTTTTTNTTTTTTTTTTAAATTTTCCTTGGCGATCGGAAAATATATGTGTCTTGTAAAAACTCGCCAAATACTTGAAGTCGCCAAAAGTAACCCTTGCATGCAAAAAGTTGCTGCACAATAATGGATAAGAAATTTCATTTTTTATTTTTCTGTGGGCTATCGTATTTTTATTTGATCTTTTTTCGTAAGCTTCCTATCACTAAGCAGATCAAATGATGTCATTATACGAGTGATCTGTTTTTATATTCCCAAGAGGTTTATTTAGTAGAAAGGGATCAGTGGAGGATGTAATAGAAGAAGGATAAAAATACCCACCCCCAAAATCGAAAAACCGGAGAAATGCAAAATCTGTTGGGATCAATTTGTTTCGATTTTGTTCTGTATGCGAGCCTCCGTTTTTCATAAATTATAGAATATTCTTTTATTTATTTCTATTTTTTTATATTTGATAACCTTTCGAGTAAGGATATTCTTAACTCGAAAGAGAGAGAGTTATTTTTATGATAGTTGATTTCGGTTATAACTATAAAATGCTGTAGAAAAGGCATTAAGAAAGTGATATCATGGAGCAATCTGAAAATACATAGTTAGAATTTGTAGTGACAGTTTCATTTATTTGATATTTTGTTTACAGATAAAAAAAGGAAATTTATAATTCAATTGAATTTAACTATAAAAAATAAATAAATTTAAAATATTTTTTTTTATTATTTTTTACTTTTTCATGTATATTTTACTTTTTAAAAAAATATTAAGTTCAGCTTATATTTTATTATTAACAGTGATTCAGTTTATTATTATCAAAAGCTTTGCATTTGCTTGAAATTAATGAATGCTTCGAATTTAGATTTTTTTACAAACAGTAACACACATAAAATTTTAGCTCAGCTTCAGTAAAGCATATTATTTTATTTTTAATCATGAGTGAATAAAAATTCTTTAAGAATACTTTTCGCTTTAATTGAAGATTTTCATTGAAACATTTGGAATAAAATCAAACTTTTTTTATGGTTTTCCCCATTTTTTTTCTAAATATCACTAAATTTTATACACTGATTTTACCATAAGACCATAAGAATCAATGTGGGCTTTTTTGGAATTTTTTGTCCGTTTGCATTCTTGCATAGAAAATCAGTTTTTAATTATGATATTTCATTTGGAAAATGGAGAAGAAAAAGGAAAATTTCTTGCAAACATGCAACACTAAATAATGTACCGTTAAGTTTAAGCGTGGCTATTTCATACATTTCATGGCGTGGCTATTTTGTAACGATCATTTATTTGGACTCTTATAATTAATAAAAAATATATTTTAAAGAATTTTTTTTTAATATTATACTAATTAAAGTTTTTCATAACACTGATATCAGTCTCACACTAGCTTTTGTAAAGTTATATTGCACTAAATAATATAACTGAACAAATAGAAATAAAACTAACTCTACAAAAACAAAAGTTATATAAAACACGAAACACAAAAATATTTTTACTAATGCATTAAAGACATCAAATTCTTCCGTTTTCATTTTGTAGCGTAGTTTAAATGTCTGTAGATTATTTTCAAATATTTAAATCAAAACACCTATACAATTTTAAACAAAGCAGATAACGTTATCGAAATATTTTAACCGAGTAACTTTAAATCCCTTTATTCCTGCAAATTTTTAGGATTTATTAGCTTTAAAATAAATAAATTTTAATGATTATATGTATATAAAATAAAATTATTCTGAACCAATATAATAGTTAACCATAATCCATAGTACACTTTCCATAATCCATAACTAAAATTTTAAATCGTTTTTAAATTAAATGTTTCGAGGGGTCCTATTAAATTTC
Source organism: Parasteatoda tepidariorum (assembly GCF_043381705.1). Lineage (NCBI taxonomy): Eukaryota > Metazoa > Arthropoda > Arachnida > Araneae > Theridiidae > Parasteatoda > Parasteatoda tepidariorum. The sequence goes on from NC_092204.1 coordinate 20,113,778, forward strand.
TATATCCATGGTTATAAAATTTTTTAAAGCATTGAATAATAAATCATAGATAAACACGAAAGAAAAAAAAAACTCTAGTCGAAAACGCTCGTTAAATATGTTCCTAAAATTTCATTACTTATTTTAATAGCATTTAATAGCAATAATATGAGTAATAATAGTTAAAATAAAGAAAAATAATTTTTATGAATTGAAATAATATTTAGAAAAATAATTAAAAATAGTACTATATTACGATTTTAACAGTAATAATTTATGTAAACATTTGAGCAATTGCTATAGAAATTGCAATAGCACAAATAGAAATGTATGGAGTAGTGCAATTTACGATAGGCTTCAGTGCGTAATGAGTTGTACAGGTAACTTAACATAAAAAAGAGAATCGTGTATAATTAACACACTATTAGGATAACATAAATAGTTTATTAAGAACAGAATTCAAGCGTTATCAATTTTTAAATGATACATCAAATAGTTGAATGCGAAGGATACACAGGTAAATTTAAATTCATGAATCATGCTAAACACTAAAAAAAATAATTTAATGATTAAATTTTAATAAAATAATCCATGAATAACACCTGATTAATAATTGTGAATAATTGTCTTCCGATTCCTGCAATAGATGGCGCGCGCAACTACAAAGTCTGAAATCAATTTTGACCTAGAAAATGTAACAAAACTAATTCCATAGATTTCCGAATCAGAAAATGAGAGAGTTTGGTAATAAAAAACAATGTAATTTTAAAAATGTTAAGAAACTGTTTTTTTTTTTTTTTTTTTTTTTTTAAAANATTTTTTTTTTTTTTTTTTTTTCAAAACTTTTCACATCAAGATTGAAATATGTTCTAGGTATGATAAATTAATTGTAAAATAAAATTATTTTAAAAAGTCTGCAACATTCACTAAAAGCATATAAAAAAAGTTTAAGTTTTATATAAAAAGAAAATAGTATTATCGTAAAAGGTATGATTGTTAATGCAATTTCAGCATATTATTAAAGTCAGTAATAAAATAAAAATAATCAATGTATTTCGATTCTAACGTATTAACTCATACACATCTTTTTAAAATGCTAAAAAAGACTACTAAATTTTGAGCAACTAATAAGTTGATGATAAAAATAGTCCAAACTAATTTATAAATCAAAAACAACCTCGTATGCTTTATTTTATCGAAGTATGTTAAAAAATTTCTAAAAAAATTTAAAAAATATATTTTTTTTAAAATAACGATTTATTAAATTAAAAAATTCCTTATTTTATAATTCTCATCGCATATTTTAAGTATTTTTTAATAAAACTAAACAAAAAATATGCTGGTAAAATTCGTAGTAGTATTTAATATATTAGGCTCAATTTGAAAACTAACTTTACAAATATCTTACAAAAAACCGTTTCTTTAAAAAAAAATTACAATAACATTAGCGAAAAAAGACAGTTTTTAAAAGATATATCTACAATTTCTTTTTATCTCATAATTATTGAATATCTATAAACGAGATCAAACTATAATCTAGAACAATGTTTCTAAACAACGAACAAGAACGATCTAGAGCAACGTTTCTATAGTTTTATATGTTTTTAGACAGTAGGTGTACCATATAACAAGAATCACAGAAAAATTCAATAGACAATAAGACTTTGTATTCTTAAAATACTAAGCAGCGTAAAGAAGGCTTAAATATTTTAAAAAACTAGGTCAAAAAGAAATTGCAAAAAGAATGAATAAAAAATTAAGTTACAGCAAAGCTTCTAAAAAATCAAATACGTTTTATGAATTAGACAAGAAAAGGGAGGTACAGTTACATTAAATATTAATCGCAAACAAGAAAATTTTATTCAACCTTTAAAAACTTTCGCATTGAATTTATATGATATTAATTCACAATGCAGTAGTTTGACCCGTTTCTCTTTTTGGTGTGGAAACATAGATTGTTGTTAATCGATGGCACGATCGTAATATTACAGGGTGTTCAAAAAATAGGTATTCCGAATTTAGTAAAACTTCTTCGAAGAACAAGGGTCGTTCCTGTTTGTAAAAAGTTTTTGCTTATGAAATTGCGAAAAACCATAATTTTACGAAAATAGGCTGCTGTTTTAGTTACTTATAAGATACAAAACTGATAGGATAGTTATAATTTTCTGAACCTAATTTAAATGAACACTTTGAAAATAATCCGTATCAAATTACCGTAAAATTCATTTTACCGTAAAATATTATACAGTAATTTTTACAGTCATAATTATTAAATGATAGCGATTCAGCGATTTTACGGTAATTATAAATATTAAATGATAGTGATTCTGTGATTTTAGGATAATTACGACTGTAAAAAATACGGTATAATATTTTATGGTAAGAGTGGATTTTACAGTACTTATTACTGAATTTGGTAAAATGGATTTTAAGGATGATGCACCTAAAGTGCCGGTACTTTATACCGTAATTTGATCCGGGATTTTTTACAGTATAGAATGTGGAAAGGAAATACATTTATAATTTAAATACTCTTTTAAAAAAAAATCCTGATTTGCATAAACATCAAATTTAAGAATTTACATACCTTTTGAGTGGTATTTCACATTATAAACAAACAAAAGCGAGTGTTTCCTGCTTTTAATTCAATTCTCCAATCGTCTGCTTTTTTTGAAAATTGAGAAAATAAATAAAATAAAATCTCAAATAAAAATATATTTAAAAAAATCATGGAATGAAGAGCTCACTGAGAATAAGACATATTTTTTACTCAATTATCTCAATGCATGTTAACAAATTAATTTCGAAACTCTCAGCTTTTTTGCAAACGATCCGAATCCAATGAAAAAAGGAAAGAACGATATTATATATCCTCATATCGCTAACTTTTATTATAACGTTTTTAATTAAATACCATCACAAAATAAAATAGCTTATATCAGCTAAGTTCGAAATTCCGTACTTGGAATATTCTAGGGGGGATGGAGGGATTCTGTTCTAAGACACTGTGCTAGAGGAAAAAGGTAAGAAAAGGTTCCAAGGAAGAAACAAAATAAGGATTTGCAATCAATACAGATCGATGAGTACTATGCGTGTGTCCTCCATCCCCATCTCCCGCCACTCCCTCCCCGAGTGAAAGGGGTAGTGGATAGTGTGCGGGGGAAGGAATTCGCGAAAGAAAAGAATGGGAGTCCGACGTCCAATGAATTGAGGGGTCACTCATTATCGTTTGGCGCATTCTTTAATGGAGCACCAGGATGAAAGGTTTGGTCAAGCAGTTATAGAGATTCTAGGGATGATCTCTCTACTCGGAGGGAAAATGCTCCAAACGAACAATAAAAAATGTTATTAAAAGAAGCTTACTCAGAGGATTCTGATGGGATAAATTATGTAACAGTTACTACTAGTTTCGTGGCATCATCGTATTATAACTATTTTGAGTGGTATTTGTTAAAGCTTCGCTAAGACCCTTGTTATGATAGTTGTTTCTTTAGTTTATATAACATAATGTATCTTATATTTAAGAATAAATCCAGACTACTTGATACGTTTTATGTAGTAAATATAGTATGTGGTATAGTTTGTATTAGGCAGTAATTAATTAGGAATAAGTCAAGATTAAGTTGTAAATTTTATGTTGCAATAATAGTATCTATTTTACGGTGTGTAGTGATTATTTAAAAATAAATCATAATGACGTGTTATATTTTGTATTGTTATTGTTCCTTAATGGAGCAGCAGGATGAAAGGCTTGGTCAACCAGTTATTGAGATATTAGGCATAATCTCTCTACTCTGATCAGTTCATTTCATATAAATTTTAAAGTAGAAATTTCCTATCTCTCTACTCTGATCAGTTCATTCCATTAAAGTTGAAATTTCCAATCTCTTTACTCTGATCAGTTCATTCCATTAAAGTTGAAATTTCCTATCTCTCTACTCTGATCAGTTCATTTCACATAAATTATAAAGTAGAAATTTCCTAACTTAGCGAACAGTTTCCGAAACCATTTTCCCAATTAAAATTTAGGGATTTGATTTTTCAGAGGAATTGGTCTTTTACTTGCATTTATTGGGTTCGGTTTTGTTCCCGCTATCCTGGGTTCGATCCTCGGACCGGGCAAGGATGACTCAGCCTTTCATGCCTTCTGTGGTTCGATACAATGAGTATCAACCATGCTTGGGGACTATGGGGGTTCCACGTTCGGTTGACCACCCAACCGGAACGTCTGCTTCTGCACCCTAAAGACCAAGGTCATGAAAACCGAGGTGGGCATAGTAGGCCTTGGCCCTCTACGGGCTGTTGCGCCACTGAGTTTAGTTTAGTTTTCGGTTTTGTTCTTTTAGAAGGAGGTATTTGACTGTCTGTGTCCATGCTACTTAGTGTCTCTGAAAAGTAAGTCGAATATAAAGTGCCATTGTTTGCTTTTTTGTGGTTAAAGCCATGTGCTGTTAATATAAAGGATCGGGTTCAATCCTCAGCTTGAAGCCCACCAATTTCAGACTGATGGATATTAGTTTGTTGGGGAATCTCAATGCTGATCTCATTACCGCTATAATTTCATTAATTTTGAAACATTGACAGCCATAGCCTCTTTAAGGGAATATTTTACTCTTACTGCTAATTTATCGTTTAAAAATAATAAGAATAAAAATAGAAACAGCTAAGAAAATAGAAATTACTTCATCATTTGATTACCTTCAAATATCAAAAATAAATTTATCCATCGATTTTCCACAGTTGAACAAAACTGAAACTGATTTATCCAAAGTGCATTTAGCCTAAATTATTCAAAATTTAATTTGCCAGCATTCCTGCAACTAAACATACAAAACTTCCAAATAATGAACAATTTATTCCAAACCAACTTTAAAACAGAAATTGCCTAACTTAGTGAACAGTTTCCGGAATCAGTTTCCGAACTTAATACTAAGGATTTGATTTTTCAGTTGAATTGGTCTTTTATTCGCATTTATTGGGTTCCGTTTCGGTTTGTTCTTTTAGAAAGAGGAGGTATTTTACTGCCTTTGTTTATGCCACTCAGTGTCTTTGAAAAGCCAGTGGAATATATTCTGTTCCAGAAGGAAAAATGGGTAGAGGGGGGTTGCTGCCTGAGTGACCTGCCACTCACAGTTATGCGATTCTTTTTGGAATTGACTTCTGAAGTTTGAGTTGTCATTTTTCCTTTTATCTATGAAGAAAGTCAAATTTCCATTTCTTTGAACTCTCCTTTCCTTTTCTCTAAACATTTCTTTTCAAAGTGTAGCTTATATTTAGATAAAGCTGACTCTACCTGGGTCCCGTTTTCAATAGGAAAAGAATGGGATTTTCGTTTCTAAAGTTTCAGCGTGACTAACTTTTGGATAAAGAACTACTTCATAGAATGGAGATTATATCTTAAAATTCATGTAAATAATGTTATTTATAAACCCTCTGTTATTTATCAAATAAAGTAAGAAAACAAATTTTTTCCCCACAGAACTTGAGGACAATTGTCCGAGCAGAATTAGCGAGCATCATACGTTTATAATTTAAGGGTGTTTTTCGAAACGTTTTTGCCAAGCAAAATTAAAAAAAGCCACAATTAAAATGGTCTTTCGAAGATCTGTCGCCAAAGAAAATAAAAAAGCCACAGTTTAAGTGCCTTAAACTTGAAGCAGAGCTATAATTTTAAACTATGCATGCCGTCTTGCCTTAATCTTTAGAACGGACTAACAACTGAAATATTCTAAAACTCATTAAACTTTTTTTAAAAATCGCCAATTTGGCGAGTTTTTCTTATCTAGATAAAAATTACAGAAATCCATGCTTTATTCTCCTTTTTTGCAAATTTTTATGAGACCAGAAAATGCAGCAGTGGTTTCAGTTTTTAAACAATAAAAAATCAGACCACAAACGTTTTTCATTTTCTTATAACTGTGGCTTTTTCCATATCGACCTTTTGCGCCATTTTCAGCTTAAATATAGATGGTACCCGCAAAAGATAAGCTAAACTTGACCTTAGAGTTAATTAGACCTTAGAGTTTTTTAATTATTCAAGCTAATTGTTCCGTTATCCGTTATAAATCCCAGGTAGTTTCCTTCGGCAAGAAGGTATTATAGTCTAAAATAATAGCTCTGCTTCGATTTTAAGAGGAAGCTATACTATCTTTCATCTGGATAAGTAATTTAAAATATAGGGAAAAGTGAGTGCAGGTCAACCATGAGTTATTACAAAAACTGAAAACATTTTTTCAAAATATCAAAATGCAATCAAATAATGGCAGGATTGCTTTCTTTTACGCAGTGATGCATTCTGAGTATCTGTTTCAAATTCTCAGCAGTTATGTAAATAGCATAATATTTGCAAAAAAGCATAATTAGAGAACGCTAAACAGCCGGAGAAACAGTTCATGGCATAATTCCTTTCACTAAATTAAATTGTCTAAAGTTAAAAGAAAAAGGAGTTAAAGTAAATCTTAAGTAAACCACGAAGTTTCAAACTCTGAAAAAAATTTTCAAAATACCAAAATGCAAACAAATTAAGACAGGATACCTCACTGCGTAAAAGTAAGTAATCCCGCCATCATTTGATTACATTTTAATATTTTGAAGAAAAAAAATTTGAAAAAAAAAGTCAGCATTTGAAACAACTCACTTTTCTCTTTGTTTTAAATTACTTATTTAAGTGAAAGAGAACTTGCCATGAAAGATGGCATATCTTCCTCCTAAAGTCGAAGCAGAACTCTATAATTTTAAACTATAATACCTTCTCGCCAAAAGAAACCATTTGGCTATAGAACAGCAAACAGAACAAATAGCTTAAATGATTAAAAAAAATGGATTAATGCTTTACTCATTTACAAAAATCTAAGAATAACAGCAAATATATTAAATCAAAACTGTAGCCAGCGTGAACCTTTTTGTGCGAACCAACTTTTCTATACTTTCTATGTCAAAATCGAGAGGAATGCCCTATGATCCATCAAAACTATCAAAATACTTAATTATGCTTTTTATTTGTACTGTTCTGTACAAATATCTCAGGTTAATAATGCATTAAAAAATTTAATAGTTTTAAGAAACAACCCTGCTGTTAAAAGATAAATAAACAAAAATATAGAGAGTTGGATTATTACATACATACTCCTGTTCCAGCACATAACGATAACAAAAAATATTATACATCAATACTGTAACCTAGACAAATATGTGAACCAACATTCTTATACTTTCGCTGTCAAAATCTAGCTGTATATCCTATGATTTATCAAGACTATCAAAATTCTCAATTATTAGATTGATAATACAGGAAAAATGCATTAACGGAATAAATAGTTTTAACGAAACAACCCTGCTGTTAAAACAAACAGCAGCTCCAACACCAAAATCCTTTTTTTAAAACCAACAGCGAAAAATATTATTTAATATTGATACAATCAGCGGCTACAACAATCTTCCAGAGCAACATGAAGCTTTTGGTATAGATTAACAAACAGGCCATTTCAAAATGATACTCTCAACCCATCCATCAAAAAAGCCAGAAGTCTCATTTCGCCAAGCGCTTAGCACATCTGTATGTTTGCTTTAAAATGCAACATAAATTCGACTCTTAAAAGACGTGCAAAGAATGAAAAGTGACTTATATAAATCTCGCCAAACAATCTAAAAAAAAGTAAAAGAAAATTAGATTCTCACGGGCAGTGGTATGACAGGGTGGTCTGATTCCCAGGTGCAAGAAATGGACATCTCTGTTGCCCCGGGCGTCTACTCTTCGTCTCACTAATCCGTGGATGGTGTGTGTAAGAAAGGGAAAAACAACATCCTTCTGAAGGTGCAGCTCAGATATTAACTCTGAGCTTTGGAAGAGGTTCTAGAAGGTTAGAAAGTGGTAGGACGATAAACCCTTAGACTAAGAAAGTTAGATTTTTTTCCTTCTTATTGGACAAAGACAAGACAGAGGAATGGTTTCCAAGAAAATGTTTTGATTAACGTTGGATTTATTTTGGACATTTTGTTTTCATCTAATTGTTTAAAAGAACGGAAAAGAAATCTTTGACTTTATGGCTTAGTTCGCTTTGATGTACACAGGTTTAGCGTTGTATCAGTTAATTTGTTTCTAGTTCATGAGGTTGTTACAAGATTAATCATTATTTATTTTATTTTATAGTGCTATTTTACAGTATATATTACATTATAGAAAATCTTATGGTTATTTTATTTTACAGTATGCATTACAAAATTATTTTATTTCATTTTATAGCCGGTGTTAAACGGCCGACCCGATTCTGTGCTTACAACTATCAGTGATCAAAGCCGTATCCTTGTAATTTAGAGGCCTTGTCCATGTCCGTAATACCAGTAAATGTTTCATTACATTTTAATTATTATTATTTGTATAAGTGTATTTCTTTGTGATTGTTATATGTGCTCTATTTGCGTTTCGATAAATTTAATAAGAGCCTAGCCGAAATCTTAATTTCTATAGCACGAACAAATATTTTTATTAATGTTTAAGCTTATAACACATTTTATTATTTATTTGTAATTAATTATATCGCCTTGCCATTGCTTATCATAAAAATTCTTTATTTGGCCACCACAATACATACAAAACATCCAATAATCATAAGCAAAATATTTATTTAGTCATGCACAGCATGCTCAATTAATTATTCACAAAATAAGCTACGATATTTACTGATCGATTTTTTATTGATTTGAATTTTATTGTTAATTTATTAATTCCTGAATTTGAAAAAAATAAATTAATTGAAGGAAAAAACTAATTTTCTCAGCAAATTATAAGCCAAAATTGTTTGCTCTGTGATGATGATTTGCGGCAAAATATCAAGCCAAAATCAACATCATCCGAGCTTTTTGAAAATATTGTCTAATAAAGATTGTTTACCATACTGTAATGCATAGAAAAGTTTAATAAATCAAACTTTTTTATGCATTTTATAATTAACTCTTTGTCATTACCTTATATTTTGATTAAGTAAAAACTTTATTAGCTCTTTGTAAAAAAGAAACACAAAAATTTCTGATATGTTAATATTAACTTAGTTTAGAATTCAAAATTAGTTAATTTTTGTCATTATCTATTGAGCTCCTAGGTTTGAAATTAAGTTACTTTTGATAAATAAATGACACAAAAAGCCTTGATATCAAACACATGGTACCGTGATTTTTACACTGATTTTATGTGCGCTATTAATTGACTTTTATAAATGATTTCACAGCCTTAAAATTTAGATATTTCCGTAAAATTAATGACACAAGGCCTTGATATCATCCATAACTTAACTAATCAATAACTTAACTTATATACACGACTAAATAGATTCGTTGAAAAAGTAACACCCAAACATTCAGATATCGTAACATTAACTTAGTTCAGAATTAAAAATTAGTTAATTTTCGTCATTATCTATAAAATACCTTGATATCGTCTATAGTTTAACTAATAACTTAACTTAGCTATATAACAATTAATTCTTCGCAAAACTAACACTAAACATTCTGATATTTTAATATAACTTAGTTAAGAATTTAAAATTAGTTAATTTTTGTTATTATCTAAAGACCCTTAGGTTTACAATTAAGTCAATCTTGATAAATAAATGGCACTAAAAGCATTCGTATCAATCACTCTGTACCGTTATTTCTACTCTTATACGCACTATAAAATTAACTTTTATTCTATGTCAGTTCCTAATGATTTCATAGCCTTAAAATTTAGATATTTCCCTAAAATGACCGACACAAGGCCTTGATATCATTCATAACTTAGCTAATTAATAACTCAACTTAAAAATATAACCAAATTAATTCTTTGCAAAAAGTAACACTAAACATTCTGATATAACATTTATTTAGTTAAGAATTTAAAATTAGTTAATTTTAGCCATCATTTAAAGAACTTTCGTCATTATCTCTACAAAAGACCAGAATATCATCCATAACTTAAATAATTAATAACTTAACTAATTATTCAAAAAAATTATCACTAAACCTTCTGATATGTTAACATTAACTTAATTAAGAATTCAAAATTAGCTCATTTTTGTAATTATCTCAGTTCCTAATCCTTCATAGCCTTAAAATTTAGATATTTCTGTAAAATGAATGTCTCTAAATACCTTGATATCGTACATAACTTAACTAATTAATAACTTAACTTAAATACATAACTTCATTAATTCCTTGCAAGAAGTTACACTTAACAGTCTGATATCATAGCGTTTATTTAGTTAAGAATTTAAAATTAGTTAATTTCAGCTATCTTCTAAAATTTTGTCATTATCCATACTAAAGACCATGATATCCTCCATAACATAACTACTTAATAACTTAATTAATTAATAACTTGACTACTTAAAAACTTAATTAATTAAAAACTTAACAATATAACATAATTAATTCTTTGAAAAAGGTAACACTAAACCTTCTGATTTGTTAATAATAAACTAATAAATTTAAAAATTGTTAATTTTTGTGATTATCTAATGATCTTTAATGTATAAAATTAAGTTACTTATGATAACAAAACAAAATGATTATGACACAAAAAGCCTTGTTATCAACCACACGATATCGTGATTATTACTCTAATTTTATGTGAACTATAAAATTGACTTTTATTCTATCTCATGATCATAAAGTTTAGATATTCCAATAAAATGAATGACACAAAGCCTTGATATCATCCATAACTTAGCTTAATAATAACTAACTTAAATACATAACTTAATTAATCCTTTGCAAAAATTAACACTAAACATTCTGATATCTTAACAATTTAGTTGAAAAATTAAAATTAGTTAATTTTAGCCATTATCTAATGAACTTTTGTCATCATCCAGAACTTTTGTCTAAAGACGATGATATCGTCCATAACTTAGCTACTTAATAACTTAACTATTTAATAACTTAACAATATAACATAACTAATTCTTTGAAAAAAGTAACACTAAACCTTTTAATTTTGAAAAAAGTAACACTAAATTTTCTAATATGTTAACATTAACTTAATTAAGAACTTAAAATTCGTTAATTTTTGCAATTATCTAATGATTTTTTAGATATAAAATTAAGTTACTTTAAATAAATAAAGGGCACTAAAAGTCTTGTTATCGATCACACGATACAGTGATTTTTACTCTTATTTTATGTGAACTATAAAATTCACTTTTATTCTATCTCAGTTCCTAATGACTTCATAGTCTTAAAATTCAGATTCTTCCGTAAAATGAAATGACACTAAATACATTGATATCGTCTACAAAAATCTCGATTCTGACTCACAATATCTTTCATAAAGTTTAAAATAACGACTCACAGTACTATAAGAGGAGAAGATATTGAGGAGGAAATTCATTAAATCCAGCTCATTCTTTCCAGAGATAAGAAGAGGAGGTAAACAAAACAAAACAAAAAATCGGAAACACTTGCGAGACACGAATAAAAGCCAATAAACAAAATAAAAAAAAAATGATGGAAGGAAAAAGGGCCATTGAGGATTGAGGAGAGATCCCCCGTATGAGCATCCCCATCCGCGTGTCTTATTCGCTTCAAATACCCGCTGAGATGCGAGCAGTTTCATATCTGTGGCACTAAACGATGATCCTCTCTGCCTCTGAGAATCCCTCTTCTTCTGCATCAGTTCACATCTCGGAGGATGGGGATGGGGAAGAGCAAAACTTATTTCTCGTAGACCTTTCCGATGTGTTATCACCCTGATTTTATAGCCAGGCAAGAAAACAGTGTTTTTCTTGAGAGAATGGGCCGAAGGAAACTCTCTCCATTCAACTGAGCGGAAGAAAAAAAGGGGTGATTGTGTTTCGTGAACCACCCCTCTTATCGTTTAGGGGGAGGAGGGGGAGTATAGACGCTTAGAGTGGAAAAATGTCGAAACGTTTTGATCTCTGAATCTTCTTCTAAACTGGAGTTTATAGCCCAAAAGAAAACCGAAATCGCATTTCTCCTCATCACTGGCCATGAGTGAAAGAGATAGAATGGCCTACGGCTTACTTATTCACTAAGTCTTGGGAATAACTTTTATAGCAGCGGAGGAAAATGAAGCAAAATTCTAACGACAAAGAACATTCACTAAGAATAAACGATACATAAACGCTACGGTGATAGAAACAAACGGCTGACATTATGCTAACATAATATCGAATGGCAATACTAAAGAAATTCTAATAAAAGAAAACGTAATATTAAGTAACTACAGATAAACCTTATCCAGCCTCAAAATTTTTTTTTTATTAATCATCCAATTTTATTCATCTATTTTTAAGTAATTAAATTTAGGGAAAGTTAATATTTAACTCCTCTCCTGTACTCCTCTGGACCAGAACCCTCAGTTTACATCTACTTATGGCTATTTTTAGGCAAGAACAGAAAAATATCACTAGTTTTAAATCTGTGAATCTCCTACTAAACTGGAGTTTATATCCCTCCCTCCAGGAACACCCCCCCCCCGAAATCTCTGTGAAAGATATGGAAAAACATACAGCTTACTTATTCACCTAGTCTTGAGAATAACTTTCATAGCATCAGAAGAAAATGATACAAAGGTCTAACATTAAGGACCGCTTCACTTAGAACTAAATATACTTAAACATTAAGATGATAGGAAAAATTTGCTGATAAAACAACCAAGGGTGTATTCTTTAGATCCTAGTTAAACTGTTCTACCGTAAAGTGCTTGATTTTATGCTTAAGTTGTCGACTGCCAAAATGGGAAAGCCATCTCCCGCTCTTGCAGATGATCAAATTTGCAATACCATTTCTTCGGACCAACCACAGGGATGTTTCCCAGACCGCCGCCAATAGCTCGTTGTACAGCTCTACTGCGGAGCTAAATACATCCACTACTTAAATATTTAAAACTAAATAGAAATAAAATAATTAAATTTGCTGAATTTATATCCATCTAAAAATTTTTGTTTATAACTGTCGTTGAACAGTCGACCCAATTTTGTGCTTACGACGACTGATGTCAAACTCTGTATCCTTGTAATTTTGAACCCAATCCAGAAGACTCTTGGATTGGAGGAAATTTGCCTTCGCGGAGGATTTTTTCATGGAACTAACCCGCATTTGCCTTACATGGAGAGGAAAATCAAAGAAACCTCTCAAGGTTAGCCTGACAGCAAGGGGAATCTAACCCATAATCCGTCTACCATTAAAGATATTTTACGTCAGTACAGTGATCGGTCCGAGCCGGGTGAAGAATTCGTATCGATCAGCCATGGCAGGGATTCGAACCCGGTTCCCCTCATTGTTGGGCGAACCACGGTTCATATTCATCTAATTGCATTTTCTTGAAGTTTATGATATTTTGTCGTTTTAGCATCAGAAATGAATAATCCAGTATTTCCAACAATTACTGAAACTGATTTTTTCGAACTTGATCCAAAAACTTTCAATTTAGCCTTCCCAGCATAGAATGTGCCATCAGACCATTACGTGTCTTGATATTGTAAGAAAATATCTTAATATTTTCAAAGCTTGAAACGGTAGAAAATCGAAACCCTCATGTAAATATTCCAAAATGGAAACATTTTTTTCATGATAAAACGGATTTTTTTGGATACATGCTTTTCTGAAAAGAATAAAGAATATTTCTTGTTCTCTGAGTTAGGCTATCCCATCATTTTTCGCTCTCTAACAAAGAGAAGATTATTACGGAGAAGATAGTTTCTAAAAGAAGACAGGAACGAAACAAGGCAGAGCAACTAAAAGCTATAACGATAATATCTATGTGGCGTGCCTCTTCCCATCTGGAAAATCCTTTATCTTTTTTTTTATTTTATTTAATCCTTTCTCTCTCTGCTGATTCTGCATTTATTTCCAATTTTATATATTTCCGCATCAAAGAAGCGAAGAATTGAGACATGGATATATGGGATAATCTTATTTATCCCATATATCCATATAAACGTGAAGTATTGTGTGTATTAATTCTACAATAATAAAAACAACTAATTTTATTGAATTATCTAAATGTATGTTTCATCGATACGGTATTATAGTTTTTGAGAATTACTATTGAATGATCAAAATCTAAATTTTAAAGAAAGGCTATTCTAAATTGGGGCATGTCTCAATTTCATAATCTTACATTATCCATCTCAACGTCAAGTGATATTATTGAGTAATATTTGATCCAATACTACATTTCATCGATGATAATCCTACTTTATTCATGGTAACATCAAGTAATATTATTAAATGATCTGATTCATAATTTCTTAGGCAGAAAATTTTAAAAGAATTGAGACATGTTTTAATTTCATAATCTTACATAATCCATCATAAAGTCAAGTGATATTATTAAATGATCCAATACTACATTTCATCGATAGACTATTAATAGAATTAATGCAGGTATCTATTTGATAATCTTACTTAATCTATGGTAACATCAAGTAATATCATTGAATGATCTGATTCATAATTTCTTTGGAAGGAAATTTTAAAATTGAAACATGTATCAGTCTCATAATCTTACATAATCCATGGGAACGTCAAGTTATTGATTAATATTATTGAATGATCCAATGCTACATTTCATCGATAGACTAGTTATAGAATTGATGCAGGTATCTAATTCATAATCGTACTTCATCTATGAAAATGCCAAGTAATATTATTGAATGATCTGATTCATAATTTCTTTGGAAGGAAATTTTAAAAGAATTTAGACATGTATTAATTTCATAATCTTACAAAATCCACCGCAACGTCAAGTGATATTGTTGAGTAATATTTTTGAATGATCCAATACTATATTTCATCGATAGACTAGTTATAGAATTGATGCAGGTATCTAATTGATAATCTTACTTCATCTATGGAAATGCCAAGTAATATTATTGAAAGATCTGATTCATAATTTCTGTGGAAGGAAATTTTAAAAGAAATTAGACATGTATTAATTTCATAATCTTACATAATCCACCGCAACGTCAAGTGATATTGTTGAGTAATATTATTGAATGATAAAACACTACATTTCATCTATAGACTAGTAATAGAATTGATGCAGGTACCTATTTGATAATCTTACTGAATCTATGGTAACATCAAGTAATATTATTGAATGATCTGATTCATAATTTCTTTGGAAGGAAATTTTTAAAAAATTGAGACAAGTATCAGTTTCATAATCTTACAAAATCCATCGCAACGTCAAGTGATATTATTGAGTAATATTATTGAATGATAAAACACTACATTTCATCTATAGACTAGTAATAGAATTGATGCAGGTATCTATTTGATAATCTTACTGAATCTATGGTAACATCAAGTAATATTATTGAATGATCTGATTCATAATTTCTTTGGAAGGAAATTTTAAAAGAATTGAAACATATATCAGTTTCACAATCTTACATAATCCATGGGAACGTCAAGTTATTGAGTAATATTATTGAATGATCCAATACAACACTTCATAGACAGGATATTAATAAAGAAAATTGATACAAGTATCTATTTGATAATCTTACTTAATCCATGGACACGTGAAGTAATATTAAAAAGTAGAGTCACGAAACTTAAGAAAAACTACGAATAAATATGTATGTAATGATAGTTGACTATAAGTCTAAAAACAACAATGATAATTTTAATTTTAAAAATAAGACAAAAATAATTCTGCATTAAATTGAAAAGAATCGGCTTACTAAACTTATATTGAAATTCTTCCGAAAAAAATTCATTTTCTATTTCGAAAAAAAATTCGACCTAACAAGGTTTCGAGAATAAACTCTTCGATATAGGAATTCAAATTAACATTAGGTGGATTTATAATGCTGAGGGGAAAAATATTTTTTCGATATAAGAAGGTTTGCAAGGTATCGTATTTCGAGATGTATACTGTATTTGCTTACACACAAAAATAAAATTATATTAGTCTTAAATAATAAAAAAAATTATTAAAATCAACAATATTTCATTACCTTTTACAAACATGACTCAGCATTCAAGTTTAAGGTAACGATTTATGAAATTATTTTCCAAGCATAGAGGTATGTATTGAGTTTCGAAACTTTTAGTTATATTAGTCAACATTCGAACTTTATTTCCCATAAACTGTATCTGACCAGTCAGCAAACTGTATCGTTTTCACTTCTGAATGAGCGAACTAACACCAATAAAGTGTTTGGGGGATAGAAAACCAGGAGTCAGCGGTAACAGGAAACGGGAAAAAGGAAAATAAAAAAAAAATACATGGAGCATAGAACAGTTTCCTGGAAAGGGTAATCCAGCCTGGCTCAAAATAGCTTCTAGGTCAGGGTTTTCCTTTAGGCCTTTTCGCACATTGTAAGACGAAACCGAAAAGGAATTTCGAACCCTTTTCGCAGATTAGAACGTTTTTCTTTCTTTTTTTTCCCTATCCCCTGATCTACACATTCGAAAAAGTATATAAGATAGATCGTATGACCCAGGACGCAATTGTGGGTTACGTTTCCATTATTTAGTCTAAAGAAACTTTGGTCTAAGGGATCGTATACCTAGTAATCATTTGATGATTATGTAAATATTACATTTTTAACAGAGACAGGAAACTGGAAAAGATTTAAGAAAGTTACAAAACAACAGTATTTCTTGTAAACTGTTTATAGTAAAATTTGTAAGATTATTGTAATTATGAACTATAAAAATTTAACAATGAAGAAAATAAAATACTGAAAAAAAATCCGCTTGTGTCCTGGTTTAATGTTCTGTTCTACTGTGTTACGAATTTTCTGCCTCGCCAACAGAGGGCGCTGTACTCAATCAAAAAAATTATGAAAATGTGTAACTTATGTGCCAGGTAAACAGTTCGGAATGGATGGGTCATGGAAAAGCCTAAAGGTAGGCCACTAAAAAACCATTCAAAGGTTTTGATCGGATAATAATTTATTTTTTTTTACCTTTTTAGTCTACTTTAAAAACGAGGGTTTAAAATATTTAAGCTATTTTATTATTATTTTTAAACTTCTTTAGCACATTATTTTTAGCACAAATTATTATAAAGCATTCGATAAATCTTCGTATTATGTAGATTGTATTAAGCTTAATGATAACAAATAAAAGAAACTACATTAAAAATTTAAAAAAAAAAAACAAGTCTATCTTTTTATATAAGAAGGTTTATTATATAAATTCAAATTTAAATGACATTAAAATAAGTTTTTTAATAAAATAATTTTTGTTCCTTTTTTTAAATGGTCGTCAAAAAAAATTTTTTTTACAAGAAATATTATATAACCTTTATTAAAAATTGGACATTTCTATAATAAGTGTAAATCTTCATTTAAAAAGAAGCATCCAAATTTTTAATTTTAAAAAATTTTAATTTTCAATGTTTTCGTTGTTACTTATTTTAAGTAATTGAAACAAATTAGGCTCATAAAATTTTGATGTTTTCGTTCATAAAGAAAAAAGAAAACAATTTTATGTGCAAAAACTAGCTACTTGACAGGTTAAAAAAAAAACCTTTTTTGTAAGGAGATACAAAGTAATTTATTCACATACTTCCGGTTTTCAAAATATTTTGTCACTATCAATTTTGTTAGAGAGAAGGAAAAAAAAAGAATAAAATTCGAACATTTTTTTATTCAACGCTATATATAAGATAGAAAATCTGCAATATTTTAAACATTAAAATTTATTTATATGAAATATTCTGTCCTATAAGTTATCTTAAAATGAATAAAATTAAAAAAAAAAAGTAGTAAACTTTGTTTTTTAATATTGTTGATAAATTATTATACATACGTCAAGGGAGATTTTTATTGAAACACAGGTAATTTCTAAGTGCTACAAAACTTCGAGAAATTGCCTTCATTTATTATTTAACACACATCGAGGTAGAAATATGAATTCATCATAAAAAATCTCTAACTCTTTTTCCGCTTTAAAGTTTAAAATTAAGGAAGTAGTTTAGATTATGTTGCGAACTATTTTTTTTTCACAATTTTTTTCTTCGAATAATTTATGAGTTGTTAGGCAACGGCTATATTTTTTTATCATTTATTATGCACGATTTATGCTTTTTTTACTTCATTTGCTTACATTTTTCACGGTATAAATAAAATTAAAGTTTTTTCGAAGATTTCAGTCATTTTAGAGGTCAAACAAAATATCATACTGCACTTTTTAGTTCTTAATCTTTATTTTATTTTATTTTTTGTCATTGAGTTATCATTGAACAAATCAACTGAGAAGAATCAGTCAAATCTTCTATTTTAATTTAAAAGAGTCAAATCTTATCTTTTATCTTATCTTTTATCTTATCTTATATCTTTTATCTTATCTTATTGAGGTCTTTTTGATGTAACTAACTCACATTTGCGTTACATGAAGAGGAAGAAAACGAGAACCTCCCACGGTTAGCCTGACGGCAAAAGGACTCTAAACCATAATCCGTCTACCACTGAGGATATTTCACGCCAGCACTGTGGTGGATGCAAGCCGGATGCGGAATCGCATCGACCAGCCATCGTTGGGATTTGAACCCGGTTTACCTCATTGGAAACGCGAACGCTCTACACTGTGGTTCACAGATAACCATTGATTTCACTGGAAAAATATTTTATAAAACTGTAGTAATTGGTGTTAAAAAATTAATAAAGTTTTTCGGAAGTATAATTCCCAGGGCCTCATAAAGCGTTAAAATACACAAAATAAAAAGGGACATTAATGAATATGCATAAAAAGTTAAACTTTATATGGTTTCTAAGACCTTACATTTTAATTAAAATGCAGTGAGAAATTCAGTGTATATGTGGTGCCCTCATTACAAGTCCATTCATGTTTCAAATAGCAGCGAGTGAAGGTGCTTTCACTTGAGCCCTGTACATTAACTGAGTGCTTCCATCAATGAACTAGAGTATATCTGCCATGTTATTTATATAAATGTGGAGTGTCTGGCCGGCACTCTGTTTATCTGCGCACTGCAGGGTCAATATTTGAAGTAAGGAACCGATTCCATTATTCTACTGGAGTGTTATCCTTCAAAACAATGCCTGGGTTATTTAGTGGAATGCCTTTCCTGAAATTATACTCCATTTATTCAAGAAAATGTATCGCTTTTCGATGCTATACAGCCAACTTCAACATAAATAGCTCGTGATAAACTCGCGTTGAAAAGGCGTGTAACATTCATGGCCTGGAGATGTTTTTGAGCTTATGGTGATCCTTTGATATTTAAATAAACAGGTATCTTAAGACGGCGGATTCATTTTCTGAAACGCATTCATGATTCAGCTTAATGTTAAGATGAATTGAAATGTAAATGTACACTTTATATTTCGGTTATGCTCTTTTATGTGGTTAAAAAATAAATAATAGAGATTCTTAAAGTAAACAAATTCTATTTATTCCTATAGAAACACGTTTTAAATAGCGCATTTAGTGGGAGGAAAAAAACATTGTAAACTGATTACGTAAAGCAATTAATTCATCAGAAAATCAAATGAGCTTAGACGAAATGCAGATTTTGAAATATTTCACGAAATAACTTTTTAAATCTGTCCGTACTGAAAGTTCTTCAACAGTAATGTTTGACGTTTTGCACTGTCAAATGGTATGGTGTATGGTTAGTTTCCTGCACGTGAAAAAAAAATTTAACGGGTTTTGTTCCGGCTAAGGATAAATACCTAATACACACACGTTATTTCCAAATGAATATAGAATAATCGACTTAATACATTAAATCTACTGCTCGTGACAAAATTTATATCCTCAGAAAAGTGATGACCCTCAAATCTGACAAAATTTTCACTTGGAGCATTTCCCGGAAAATAATTTTGACAAAAAAGCAAAAACGAATATTGAGTGTCCATTTTTATTACGTACGTCTAGTAGGTTTTAAAATTATTAAAAAAAATTAAAAAAAGTAAATTTAAGCACCAATGGAATAATATTTTTTAACCAAACTTTTTGCATCAACACAATTATAATCTAACTCATGTCTAAATTATTTATAAAAAATCATAAATTTCAGTTCTTTTTTTTTTTCTTCTTCTTTTTTTTTAGTAAATAATAATAATTACATTCAGGTTCCAATGACTAGGTGAACGATGCTTTTTCTCTTAATAGCACAAATACTGCCGAAAAAAGAACCGAACTGGTTATAAAACTATGGGCTTTAAATATCGTATTTTAAATCTAACTTGTTACATTAATTATTCAAGTACAATTCCACCGAGAAAATCATTGCTGCCAATATTAAATTGAATAAATCATCCTTTGTACGAGGAAGCATTCGATTGCCCATCGAACGTTTGTGCCATCAGACACGGGAATTCAAGCCAATTAGTCCTTTTCCCCAAGGCGCCCCATGCAATAAAATGGTATGCGCCATCTTTCACAAGGGTAGGTCCCACAAGGGCGCTCAAGTAGCGGCGCCTCTGTATTAGCCCCACGAAGAGGAGGGTGAGCAATCTTCGATTTCCCAGCACTTTTAGTCTCGAATCTTGTTACGGGCCTTCCCTCGAATTTCTGGGGGTGACGAGAGCAACGACAGGTTCGTTTGTCACCAGCTTTACCTAACAGCAGACGACATTTATGTGACAGGTCTGCAGTTTTGATTGAAAGTCCCTCGCCTTCCTTCATAACCGAATTTGTTTGGATTTTTGACACTTCCAGAACATTCTCTGCGTCCTCCCAATTTGTTCTCCTTCCCTTTAGAACACTCAAATAAATGTCTTTGTACATATTGTCCTCTTCTTTTGCGTGTGTCAAACATTCTAGAGAGGTGTTGTCTTTGTAAATTTCTGCGGGCGTACCATATTTATTTTATCCGACTTTCCGTCCCTGCGTTAGACAGGAACATTTTTTCGATCTATTTGTGAGGTGAATTTTTATTTTGTGTTTCAGGCGCTTGCTACTGGAACTATGTTCGGAGATTAAAATTCCCCTTCCTTTCGCGCCTCTTTAACAATCAGTCTTTGCTTTAAAAAAATATTTTAAAACTAGGTTTTTATCATACTTATAATATTTTATTTTGTGTATCGACATAAAGAGAGTGCTTTTTTTTAATTTTATTTTTTTTAAATTAACACCATAAAAAATTTCTACACAAATGTACAGTGCGCAAAAAAAGAATCACCCTAAATAAATAACGTTCGATCTAAAGAACTGATTTCCACTTATTAAAATTCAATCTTAATTGTTCGATAGGGTGCCTTCAAATAAGATGATTAATTGCAGAAGGTATCTTAAGATACGAAGTCAGATACAAAAAACTTACTTTCTTTGGATAAACATATATTTTCTTTGATGGATTTGGATTTCTTACCATCAAAATATATGGAATAGTTGCAATCTAAAAACTATATTCTCAATAGTTTCGTCAGGAGAACGGTTGAAAGTTTGTTAAATTCACTTAATACGTATTTCAGCATGAAGACTCGAGAAATTTTGAAAAAGAATTGAAAAATGTTTGCACACATCTACAAAATTTGTTTGTACAAAGATGCAAAACAGATTTACAAAACTAATTAATTGATATTTTTTTATTATTTTATGAAATAATAGCGGAAAATATTTTAAATTGTAAGGTATACAAAATTTACATTATTTTAAAGAAAGCAAATTTATATAGCAAATAAAAACATCTGAACAAAATCCGTCGAACAGTTCATGAAAAACCTTTTTCCTTCATTCGAACAATATGAAAACCCAGTTCATCATTTCGATAATTTAAAAAAATTTGACTCTTTCTTTTTTTCTTTTTATTTTATTTTATAACCGGTGTTGTGCAGCCAACCAACGTTTGGGTTTACGGCTATCAATGTTCAATACCATAAGCGTGTAATTTTAAACCAGAATTTAATTAGAAGACCAAGGAATTCCTGTATCAAGCACTGGTGATGAAAC
The DNA here is from genome assembly GCF_043381705.1 of Parasteatoda tepidariorum. Taxonomy (NCBI): domain Eukaryota; kingdom Metazoa; phylum Arthropoda; class Arachnida; order Araneae; family Theridiidae; genus Parasteatoda; species Parasteatoda tepidariorum. The sequence continues at coordinate 20,135,630 of NC_092204.1, forward strand.
TAACCATATTCGTGATGAAACTAACCAGCGTTTGCGTTACATAGGGAGAAAAGCTACAAAAATCTCCAATGGTTAGCCAAACGACAAGGGCGTTCTTACCCATAAACCGTCCATCACTGAGGATATTTTACATCAGCACTGTGGGCAGTGCGAGCCTTGAGCAGAATTCGTATCGTCCGGCCATCTCTGCGATTCAATTTGGTGACGAGCAATTTTTTTTTCTGAACCATCGCGGCTCCATTAACTTCTTTATTCAATTAAGCGTTGTATTTAGAAATCGAACTAAAAATGCTCCCTTTTCTATGGCAGAAACTAAAATTTTTGTGCACTGCTTAGTTTTCTCAGACAATGGCTTAACCAAGTCCTTTCGTAACACCTGCGGGCTGGTTCACGCATATGAGAATCGAACGGATGCGGCGCATGTGCGTTATATTGTGTAATCGGAACAGGTCCATTCATAAAGCTGCATCAGCAAATACATGAAAGTTACGAAAGAGTCACACACACAAAAAAAACATTTTTGACCCTGAAAAATATGTTCATTTAGAACAATCCTTATGCAAATCACAATATATATCCTTTTTATAGACGGAAGTCGGCAATTAATTTTTTTATTAATTCTTTCGCGGGAAAATGTTACGTTTTGTTTCAAACTGGCCAGAAACCGCAATATTTCAGGGCCACTTAACTTTGCGATTAACTGTCTCTGTGTATTTGCTCTGGATATTTATTGTCTATTATTTTCCACTATAAAAAATAAAGGAAACATAAGCTACACAATACGCTTTTCTTTAGTTTATAAAGCAACTAAAAGCGTTTTGTACGGCTTTTGTTTGTCGTATGTTTTACTTTAATATTACAGGGCCCGCACTAAGGAATTCAAATAATTAGCTAGTAATTTAAGCCAAATATCAAAAGTCTTCGCCAATTTTCGAAAGTCTTCGCCAAATGCAAATCTAAACAATTTTTTATGATTAATTTTTTTCCCATAGAAAAATATTTTACGGTAGTTTGTTTTAAGCTTATATTACTTGGACCCAATTCTAATTGGTTATGCGGCGCATCGACCAAAAATTACTGAAATCCACAGTGGGCCAGCATCCAAGGTTTCTTAGCCAAAATTAACATTTCGATAAAATTTGTTTCAAAATTTGGGGTGGTTTATTTAGGGGTTTTTATGTGCAGGTAAATTGAATTAATAGTTGAAATTTTGAAAGACACTAAAAATACTCGAAAAAACAAAATGGCGGTTGAAATATGGCGAGCAAAAATAAAAAATAATAATATAGTACGTTTAAATAATTAAATATAGAAATGAAAATATAATAATAATTAAAGTAATTTTATATTAAAAATGTAAAGCAAATTACGTTTCCGAAGTAATATTGCAAAATAAAGCGAAATAATTACAAAATAACATGAAGAACAAAACATATTTTTTGTTTTTTGGTATTTAGTCCACTTTTGCAATACGGGCAAAATGGGGCAGGTTATTTCGAAGGAATAAACATCAAAGATGACAACAAAAAAAGTTTAGCTAATTACCTCGTGGAACTTTTTGGAACTAAGTTTCGAAAGTCATTCAAACATTGTAAAATGTCAAATGATAAGATATAAACCAAAAGCTTCTCAAGAGTATTAACTAATACAACAAATTGAAAAATTGTACTATAATTTCAGAGTAATCACTCTGATAAAAAGTGTAACAGTAAGGTGAAATTCCTATATATATTTCTGAAATAAAAATTTAAAAGTTATATTTAAAAAATTTTCTTTTAACATATTTTTTATTACATTGTACTCTCGTCGGTCCAAAAAGTAAATTATATTGTTTGGAATGATTATGAATACTTAATTTGGGCTATATTAAAACTGCCTACACATATTTTAGATGAAAATTTAATTTTTGACTTCTGGCCAAAGATCATGGTCTTCTGACCCACAGTGAAATCAAATAAAAAATACTGCAACGTATGAATAAAATGAAGAAAAAAAGAAAGAATTCTTAATCCCTCAAGAAAACTTTTTAATATAGCTTTTATTACTGCGCCGTTTCACTAGCTTCTGCCATCGTCTGTTTGCCGTGCTTCTAGCTCTCTTTGGAAAAATTCATTTTGACGTAATTTTGAGGATTGAGTTAAATATATTTCCTTCTTTCCTGTGGAAAAAATCTGTCGCTAATACTTTCGCCAAAACATAATTTTATTCGTCAAATATACGATTTTATCACACTTGGCAAATGCTTAGCGCGGACCCTATATTAAATAAAACAAATTACACTTTCCTTTCTTTACTTTCACCAACAAAACTTAACAAAAAACTATTTAAACATTTACATTGCCAACAAAGGAAACATTTTTCATCTTTAAAAACACGTTCATTTCGAACAAATCTCAATAAAGATTATCGCTTCTGCAACAGAGCAAACGGAACTTGCTGAGCAAATTGCCTTTTGCCATCTTCCACGGGAGAGTGTTACGTTCTGTTTCCAGTTGCCCCGCAACGGGCAATATTTCAGGGGACACTTAATTTTGGGATTTTCAGTCCCTGTGTGTTTCCCACTGGTAGGAAATGAAGGAAAAAGTCCGAGGAATGACATCCTCTGTCTATTTGATTATTTGGTAAAGGGGGAAAATCACTGGGGACTGAAATTCTTATTTGGCATCAACGGCTCTGGGAATTTATTTGACCGTATGTTGTTTGTTTGAGTTGATTGGTTGTGGACCCAAGTGCCCCAGCCAATACCGTCTCTCTCCCTTTTTTCGAAAGCAAAAGACAATTTCTGTTTTCTTTTGGCGAAATGTCTTCCGCACTTTTTGTTTGGAAACTGTCATCCTTTTTCTAAGATGTTTCTATTTTTAGGTGTTTAATATGAAACGACAGCAAAGAGTAAGAACGCCATGAGAAGATGTTTTTTATCAAACGATATAATGGAGTGTTTAACTATTATTAGACATGTAAAATTCATTAGGTCAAATTCGATTACAATAGTTTAAAATGACTTTTTGAAAAAAGTGTGACACAAAATTATAAATCATCATTGATGAGAATTGAAATATATTCAAAATGCAGAGAAAACATGGAAAAAAAATTCAGAACAATGGGGGAAAAAGGGAAAACGAAAAAATATAATAATAAAAATAATACAATCCGGTAAAAAATTTAAATAAAATTCGGAAAATAAAAGATCTTTTCATCAGCTCACACGATTGTATCCGCAAAAGGAGTACTTTCTAATATTGTATCAATACAGCCAAAGCATAATATATCAATACTCCGACCGGCCTGTGTAGGAGGCAGGGAACTGTCCTTGCATCAGAAAGGTTCTGGGTTCGAATCCCGGTCAAGTCATGGATGTTTCTTTCTCTCTATCTGTGTTCTATGTCCTTTCTCCTTTGTGTGTGAATGTGACCCGGCCTATAAACGGGTTGTGGTAGCATGACTTGGGCGCCGCTGCTCCACCACAGGTGCCCACTGGGAAACGAAAAGAGAGTTAGCAGTTCTGGCACTTTCTGTGGCCAATGGACAATAGTTCCAAGTGNATTTAAAATTGTGAATACCCTATTGGAATATTAAATTTGGTATATGGAAGTTAAGTCAATGACCTCCGCAGTTTTTCTGGAACATAAGCATTCTTATTTCGAAATTTCCAATAACCATTTTGCATAAATTGCACTGAATGTCCTCTTTGAAGGCGTGAGAGTTCACAGGCATGTAAGCATATTTATTTTGACCTTAAAAAAAGTTTAGGTGCCCAACAGCAAGGAGTTAACGATTAATTGCTACCATAAAAAAATTACGTACATGCACGACCAAGAAATATCTCAACAATGCTTCATATGTGATCAGTATATACTAACAATGAATCAACAATGTGGTCAGTATATACTGATGATTAGTGTTTTTATTTTATGTAGCTTACTTTTTAAATAATACCGAACTGTCAGCTGCTTTATTCTTTCCGTTCCTATTATTGTACAAACGATTCAAAATCCGAATCTCATTTTGTGGCACAAATAAAACGAAGCATATTTATGTGTCATTTTTAATTTGAATTGCATATAGATGGATTTTGAATTCAATGCTGTTTTCAAACATCATAATGCATTCCAAATAAAATAAAATAACAAAATCTTTATAACTTTAAAAAAAAAAAATTCAAAGAAGCCATTCCATTTTTTAAAGTGCCAGAGAAAAGAACAAGAACAAAACATAAATATCCTCAAAATCTTTAAAGTAGCTCAGTAAAAACTGAATTCCTAAAAGAATAAAAAAAAAAATAACGATAAAACAGGCAATATGTTCGGGAGATCCAGGATAAAATCCTGGAGGAATAGAAAAAATACCACAATGGAAAGCTTCTCTAATCCCAAAGCATCGCCAAAGTCACGCGCACACCGCAAATAAAAAAAAAATAGTTTTGCATAACTTCGGTGTCTTCTTTACTTCTGTAGATTATTTAGTATTGGAAAATGTGGAAGTGACGGGGAGGGGAAGGCACTCTGAGTCACGCCCCGGTACTAATCCGACGCCTAGAGTGCCAAAAAGATATGAGTTTCGTCGGGGACATTGCCTTGGCATAAGACTAAATGCAAACACCCGATTTCAAAGTATAATAAAGGGGTTGTGTGAAATTGCGCCAATTGTTGGCGATGTTCTGTTTGGGTTTCCATTAAAATTATTGAATACAAAGTCGTTAATTTGTTATGCAAATAAGAGGGATCACTATGGTACCAAAAAACATTTCTAATATATTTTGGAAAAATGTAAAGCAGAAATAAGTTTTTTCTGAAATGATTTTGAATATTTTCTAGCGAATATATTGAAGATTTTTTAGAAAGAATTTTTCTACTAAGTTTAATTTTTAATTTAAGGCATAATAGTTTTTTTAAACCATTCATTTCGTTAAAATTATTTAATGAAAAAAAGATGTAAAAATTTTTAATTTTTAACTAAGGCAAAAATGTTTTAGTATTTTTTATTTTGATTTTTAATTGTTTGTTCATTTATAAACTTAGAGGAATATTTTACAAAATTGTTGTAAGCTATAAAAACACAATTTCGTTACAGCTTCACTCATTATCGTAAAAAATACACAAATAAAGATTCAAACAAGCTGGAATTTTTTTCATTTTACAACTATTTTAATTTCAAAATAGCTAAGAAGAACTACAGTTCGAAATACACATCGATTATTATTATTATTAAAATTTTATTTTATCACTGCTGATGAGTTGTTATTCTACATATTTGGTAAAACGAAATTTAAGCGCAATTTTTACTGATGTTTAATTTTCGATCAATTTATACGTTAGCTAGTTTATAGATCAATACGTAAGCTAGTTTTTCAAGATCTAAAAACAAGAAAACTAAGTAGAGACTACTATCTTAATTAGGTATCAAAAACATTCGTGTTATTGTAAAAGGTTTTTAATAGAACTTGTATCGACAATTTAGAGGTTCAAAATTGCGTGCAAATTAACCTTCTTTTAAAGTAGACGATAAAAATTTATAAATATTCTTTTTTTTCGTTCTCGGCAAACCACAAAAAAGACAATGTATTTCAACTTTCTAAACGCAACTCAACCGCTTACTTCAAATTAATTAAATAATATATAAAAACTTTATTCAAATACTACCAGCAAACAATGAAAAACGCTTTCACAATATTCGTTTTTCCATAAAAATGTTTGGATCGAAATTCTTTGTTCGAAACATCGTTTTCCCTTTCGAGAACAAAAGTCAGCCATCTTGAATATTCTAAACGAGGTAAGATCGAAAAAATTAGTAAGTTTCGTAGTTTCATCGGGGGATTTCTCAACTTTTTCAAAGAGAAAGGGTATAAATAATCCTTAAGTATAAAAATAGAAATAAATTGCTGCAAGTTCAAAGAAAAAGAAAGATAAAAAATAACTAAGCACCCACATCGGACTAGTCCCGTTCGCTTTCTTATTTTCTTTTACTTTCTATGTAAACCTCAGGAGAAGATGATAAAAATAAAAAAAATCAAACTTTTTTGAAAGTTTCCGTTCGTGAAATGTTGAGTGAAAAGCAACGTATGAATAAAATGAAGAAAAAAAAGAAAGAATTCTTAATCCCTCAAGAATACTTTTTAATATAGCTTTTATTACTGCGCCGTTTCACTAGCTTCTGCCATCGTCTGCTTGCCGTGCTTCTAGCTCTCTTTGGAAAAGTAAGATTTGTTTTATTTCATTATTTTTGGCCCCCTTTTTTTTATTTCTGATTTTATTTTTTGAAATAAAAGGCTCGAAATCGGTCGTCTGAAAATGAAATTCGGAATGAAAGAGTTGAGAAGTATGTGTTTGCTATGAGCAAACGATCTTCTTTTATTTCTGTGTTGTACGCGTGGTGAAGAATAACGTAGAAGGAAATAAGCATTTCGTTCTTTAGTAAGCCTGGAATTTTTATGCAACAAAAACATTATAAGTACAGGAAAGTCACATGAATATATTAAAAGTTATCATGATCTCAAAAATCAATAGGTATATTATGTCTATCGTATAATTTTGCCTATTAGTTTTCAATTATTCGTTTTCTTATTTGGTATTTTAGGATTAGTTCGGTATTTAATGCAACAAAAAGTGTTTTCAAATGGCTGACTGAACATATACCTGAATTTTACATAATAAAAAAACATACGCAGGCAAGCATTGCACACATAAGCAAATTTATTGCACCTGGTTTCCATGGTGATTAACAATTTGTAACTGGTCTCCCAATGTTTCTAATTTTTTATTATTTATATTTATTCCATGTTTTAGAAGCTCTTGAATGAATTTTGCAGACAGCAAGAAATTTTAAAATTTTGACAAAATAAACATAAACCATGACAATACACATTATTAAAAGAGCCCTACTAAACGAAATAAAGCAGTGCACACATATAAAGCAAAGTGATTGAAAATTATTTACTACACGAGAGTTTATTAAAAATATCAATCACAAGGTTACTAGCATAATATGGAACAGAAAATGAAAAACGTCTAAATCAAAACATCGTTATTCTTAATGATATTTTAATGAGCATACGCACATTCTGGCAGAAGAAAGAATCCGAAAACCGGGTCAACGCGGACACATCGAACAAACGCGGAGTTCTTCACGAGCCGTGGTGGGTACCGCGAATAATATGTTAATGCGAAGAATATTTAAATTAGTCCAATTAGGGGTTCGCATTTCTACAATTAAGCCCCAAACTACACTTGTTGTCGGGGGCACTGATGATTAGAGAGAAAAGCATTTCTTGGAGAAGGAGTGATTCGATTATTCGAACTCCACTGCCCATGTGACGAGGTCCCCAGAAAATTTTGTTTCATCGAATCTTGTCCCAATCATTTAGCTGAATGGTAAATTGAGTTACTGTGTTATGTTGACAGGCAACTTCGGTAAGACAGATTCCACTTTCGGTGATTAGCTTTAGGGAGGTTTTGAACCAAATGGTATATTTGAATTTATAACATTAAGTATTAAATTCAAATAGTAGAGAATTGTTCGAATTAAATAGATTTGGGTTTTCATTCGCATGGGCAATTTACTAAGAACTATTGTTTTTTTTTCTTCTGTTAACTGAGAATTATATAGTTTGTTGCAAGAACACGGAACTTCAATTTATGAATTTACAGAGACAATCAATATCTTTGATTTGTGAATGAAATAATGAACTTGTAACACTGAATTATAAAACACACAAATCAAGAAGTAGAGAATGGTGAAAATCAAATAATTTCAGTTTTTCTTAAAGCAAGAAAAATTTACTAAGAACTTTTGTTTCCTTCCGTTTACTGATATTTCTGTGGCTTGATGCAATAACAAGAAGCCTAAATTTATCTCAATCTTGATCTAATCTCAATATTGAATTGATGAATGAAATAATGAAGTTATGGTATTATACAAAGTAAAGCATCCTGCAACAGCCCGTAATGGGCCAAGGTTTTCATGTAGGTTAAAGCTCCACAATTTTTTGACCAACGGCATAATTGTGGCTAATATAATCACAAGCTTGCTTTCTTTCAGTTTAAAATAGTTGCTTTAGAATATCGTTCCTTTAGAATATCGTTCCTTTTATACATTTTACCGATCTCCGAGGTCTGTTCAGAAAGTATCCAATCGTAATTTTTAATAGCGATATAAAAAAAATGTTGAGGGCAATCTTGGAAAGGGTAATCTAGGTAACTGTTAGTAGACATATTTAAAAGCACATGCTCTGTTTTTTTTCTGTTTTTTTTTTCCTTTTTTGTTTTTTTTTCATTCTAGCACTTTGTCAATGTTACACTGTTAAAGAATAACCAGGATTAACTAAGACTTATTAGCTTTCATTTTTAAATTAAACAACTGAAAACATCGAAAAAAACCTTAGTGCATAAATTTTTACTTAAAGCTTGAGGACTCTCAAATGAAAACGATTCACATAACTAATCTGAGAATCTCCAGACTAATTGAGGGAATCAAATTATGACTTACACAAAAATGAACAATATATTAATATTGTGTGGTACAATTTAGAATTGAGAGTTAAAGAAATGGAGAATTAATGATATAAGATATGGGTATCTAGACACCACTAATTTTCAGTTTATTTCTTTGCTTTTAGACAAATGTATAAACTCGAAATTACAAATTGCACACTCTAAATACTTCCATAGTTTCACAAACTAAACATTTTCAGGAATCTCTTACTCAAAAATACACGTACACTGTCAGAATTAACATTCTCCAGTCTCCCGGAATCCTGGATGGTCCAGCAAAACGGAAGCATCCGCCCCCGTCTATGAATTCCTCATCATTCCAGAAACCGGAAGAGGAGAATGATGCGTACGATGGAGATGTGGTCATACGATGCAACACTTCTCAATAGATGGATTCATAAAAAATCACTTCTGCTACTCCATTACAAGGATTCCATTGCATTATTTATGCATTCGAGAGGATCGACCATAAAGAGGACACAAAAGGAAGAACGTCGGATAAAAAAAAAAGTCGAAGACGGCTTCCGCCACCCTTGCCAAACGGGGCGCCACTGAGCCCCATTGTTCCCGCCTTTTTAGCCCCCTGCATCTCCACCAGTTCATAAGATTCTGCCGGAAAACTCCCCAAGACCCTTCTTTGTCGGGGCAGGAAATCCGGAACTGTCTTTCATGATGCCATTCGTGAGATCCTGGACAAAAAAACATTGACAGAAAGTGAAATAATTGTCGCCATTTTCATTTGGTAATGGCTTCCCTAGGGTGAAAATATTATTGCCCGTTTGTGGGGAAAATGCAACATCAACATATATCGTTATGAATATACCAAATGCTTACAAAAGTTAAAAATGACATGGAATTTAATGGCGTGTGAATTAATAGTTTTCATTTCTATGGATTTGAAATGATTTCATTAATTTAAGAATTTGTGACAACTTCGAAATCACAAAATAGCCTCTTTCTTCATTGCATGATCGCTCTACATTCAAATAGATCAAACCAAAATAATACGGAACAAAATCTATAATAAGAATTGTGGATCCAGAACAAATCTATTTAAGAATTGTGACAACTTCGAAATCACAAAAATAGCCTCTTTCTTCATTGCATTATCGCTCTGCATTCAAATAGATCAAACCAAGATAATCCGGAACTTTTTAAAGGATAATTTTTAAAGGCAAAGAAAGAGAGATAGAAAAGAAAGACAGTTATAAGCTTGAAAATATGGGAAGAAAATTATAACTCAAATGCTTTGACATATCAAAATTGTCAGGCGATTTAAAACTATTTTTAAATATAAAAATGTCTATTTTTTGTAGCAATATGTTATGGTTGTAAAGTACTTTTTTAAGTATCATGCACAGAAATAAATTTCTTTTTCTGTAAAATCATTATTCATAAATAATAATAAAGCAACGGATAAACTTTATCGAATAAATTTGGGAGATTAGTTTTCAATTTACTATTTAATAAATCGACTTAATTTTAATAAACAATAATATTAATAAACAACTAATAATATTAATAACTTTCAATTTAAAAAATTAACTTTCTGAACAAAACAAAAAATATATAGCTTAAAATATAAATTTTGTGTATTAAATTATTCCATTTAATTGCGGATTAAATAAAGATGTACTTTGTTGTAGATAAACTTTATTTTATTATAACGTAATTATTCATTTTTTTTAAAAAAGAAAAAAAATATTTAATTAATTTGAATATGGTTATTCTGAAAGAATTTTTTTCCTTTGTCAGATTCTATCTAATTATTATATACTTCTTTTTACTAAAATAACAAAATCATATTTATCTCTTTGCTGTTTTCATATTTTATTATTCTAATATCTAAAATTACTTTTAAACCATTAGAAAGAAAACTATTATAAATCGTACAAAAGAAATTAATTATTGCAAAAGAAAATAAACATAACATTTTGAAACAAATGAGATTAGGTTTTTTTAAAAAAAAATCTAAACTCATTCTGAACGAATTCATTGTTCCATTGAAACTGCTTAAAAAATTGTTTTTAAAACGTAATTAAATGAAAACAGTCATAAAGACTTTTCGAACAGCAAAATACTAAAAAGTCTTTATGAATGAATAAGTTGTTTATAAAATAAATTAACGACATAAAACATTTTAATGCGATAATATTATGTCTTTGTAAGTCATTACAATGTAAAAAGGATAATAGAATTATACATCGTATTAAGAAAATTCTATTTTAAAGAAAAATGAGGAGTCTATCTATAATATTCGAGAATTAAAACAACATAAAAAGGCGAACAAATAACCGTTAATTTATTATTATCGAATATACATACTCTGCGTAGATTTATGTCTGCAACAATAGCTTGTTTAATGCCGCCTTTAATTGGATATTTTTTCAACTTTTCATACTGAATAAACTAAGAAAATGAAAAAAACCGAGAATAATTATATTTCGCCCACATTGTGGATGAGTAACTAAAAGTGAATTGCCCATTCCCGGTATAATAGGCAGCGAAACTTTAATTCATTTTAGGGGCTTATAACGAACCATCTAAAAAGGACATGAACTCGCGCGTAATAAACTTTCAGAAAAGGCCCCATAAAAATGAATAAACAACTAAAAGACGAAAATTAGCTTGACTTTAATGGCGGTAAAAAAGCCCTCTCTTTCCAGATCCCATAAAATATTTCAATGACCCCGATGCTTTCAAATGAATATATGAACGAAAAACGAAAAAAAACGGAGTTATTAATATACACTCATAAATTAAGAGCATCGCTGGTACCCAGAGGAAGGAATGGCGGTAAAATTGTAAAAAAAGGGGGATAGCTGACTGCAAATCATAATCTAAAGCAATTTAATCTCGATGCGTTGATTCATTTATTTCGGGAATCTGTGGTAATATATTCGTGTAGCCCTTTTTTTCTCTGCCTCTCTTAACTCTATTCCCTTAATCCCAAATCTGGCAACAGTTAATCATCTCTTAGAAAGCCCCCTCGTTCATCACTTGTCTGCTGTAACCATAGACTATAACCAACGGCCATGCCTGAGGATTAGCAGAATGATAAACAGGTTGGGCTATTTGCCGATGAGTCATGTCCTTTGTGGCCTCTTATGGTCAGTATTACATTTTGTTGAAAAATGTTAAAATTCATTGTAAAGGTCAGTTGATAAAATGTATCATAATGACAGCCTTGGAGTGATATGATAATCATGATTATGTATTATAATGCATCAGTTGCATTGTAATGATAGTACCGATAGAAGATAATAGTTATTAGCAGACGAAAATATCTGAAACATTGTTACTTTGTTATCTCTTAGCTTAATATATCAAATAACTTATAGAAGCTGGTTTAGTCTGTCGTTAAGTTTGAACATAAGACACCTATAGACTACAATAAAATTAAGACAGCAACATAGAACAATCATAGCAAGATTTCTTATTTATAATAGCTCTGAGGTAAGAGTTCGTTGCCATGCTTATTCTCATAAACACAATATAGTTTCTATTTAAATGTTTTCACCCGAATTGCACTGCGCTACCAGCGTTTGTAAGCATTTTCGTGTCCAGTCAACGATTTCTTATTTATTCCCAATCTATTCTAAAGAAAACAACAGACAAACTCTACCGGAAGTCTTGAGGACCTATTCTGACGTCATGGCATTGACGTGACTATTTCTTCTTTTGTGTTTGTATATACTCGAAATACTCAGTTGTTCTGAATTTAATTTTTGTGACGTGTTTTTGAGAAAAATGTCTTCTTCATATTTTAAAATATCAGACGAAGATATGAAAAGAAAAGTACTTTTGGGAAATTACCCTACATTGATATGCAGTTACCTGATCGTTGAGAGGCGGATTAACGCAATTTAGTTTTCACCGTCAGAAATTCTTCTACCGGAAGTTGAAACAACCTCTACAAATACTGCCCCCTACCGTGGAGAACATGAAACACGATCGGGAATAAGGTGAATAAGCTGTCCATGGATGTTCTTTGTAAGATTACATAGCCACGGTTATCCGTTGCAATTATTACTATCCAAATAACTTTTCATGGGAATATTATTCAGAAAACAATTGTTAGAAAAGTTTCATGGTGCCCGCCTTTAAAAGTATATGAATATTGGCTAACCTATTAAGGTATACAGAAGAATTGGATATCGTGTTAAAATGAATATAATAGGTGGATATCGTATTAAAACGGATATGGAAATTGCCTATACGATATTAAAATGAATGTGAGAATCGGACACTTTATTGATTTTTAGGCATCCGATGCTTATTAAAATGGAAATGAAAATTGGATATCCTTATAAAATTGCGAAAGGCATGATAAAAGGTTTACGTTGAAAATAGTACTAAAATGTATTTAACTGGTATTATTTATAATTTTCTTTCATTTATTATTGTATAAATTCGATTAACTTCAGACTTTTAACGGATATTTTAGTTATTTATAGAAACTTGTCCGACAACATTTTGACATAATTATCAATGAATGGCATTGCATTCGTCGCTTATAAATACAGTAAACTCTCGATACCTCGAACTTCGATATATCGAAGACCTTGTTAGGTCACACAAAAAATATTTTTCCCATTGGCATTATATATTTACCTAATGTTAGTTTGAATTCCTATGTCGAAGGGTTTCTTCTCAAAACATTGTTATGTCGAATATTTTTCTATATTGCAAATGAATTTTTTCAGAAAAATTGCAATTTAAGCTAATAAACTTAAAACCAGTAAACCAGTTCTTTTCTATTAATTCTTTTTGTCTTACATTTAAAAATAAAAAGTATAGTTGTTGTATTTAGGCTTATAGTTAACTGTCATTACATATATAACTATCAGTAGTTATACTCACGGTTCGTGACTCTAATTTTTAGAGTAATGTTTTAGAATATATTTTTCTACTCTTTAGAACATATTTAGTTCTGAACTTTTTATCTCGAAAACTCACTATCTAGAAATTTTTCAGCGTCCCATCAACTTTGAGATATCGGGAGTATTTTATAATTTCAATTAAGCCTTTCTCAGATTTCAGTTTCTTTTTTTGCAAAACGTTCATTTACAAGCAAAACTTCTAAAACATAACTTTTAAGAATAAATTTAATGTCCAGATAATAATATGTTTGAAAAGGGAGGGGGGTCTGGTTTTCATGGTTGCATCTGGGAGAAAGATCGGGAATAAACAGCTTAACACGAGATTAGGTGAGTCACATCATTAGGGAGAGTTAGTGGTCAGTTTCAGCTAAAATCCCATCAAATTCCCAGAATAATTCAAATTGTACGTTTATTTAATGCAAGCAAATATTTTGTATTAGGTAACAATGCAAACTGTCACACAATATTTAAACTTTTATATTAATGATATTGCTACTCTGTATATTACTATTATTTGATGTTATTATACTAAACTTTTGTAACAATAAAAATAATACTATTTAAGTTTTACGCTTTTGCGCGAACTGATAAAAAGTAATTCGTTCACTGTATAATTGGTATCATATTGATGATAAATATTATTATTACTATTATAATTTATATTAGCTATTGGCCGAGCTGAAGCACTTTGCTTTAATTTTTAGTATTTTCAAGAGTTGTCCACGATATTTTCAAAGTTCTGTACGGCTTGAATTTTAATAATAATTTAAAATCCGTCTTGCAGCCATTAAATCACACAAACCATCATAATTAAAAGTTCAGTCTAGTAGGAAGCAAAAATATTAAATCTATTTCCATCTCTGTCTTGATATAAGATAGAAAACTTATCCAAATGTTCTATTGCGAGCTACTACTACTTCATTACGCCCTATCAAGCCATAATTTGCGTATTGTATAATATAGTATATGCAAGGTTAGAGCTAAGAATTTGCCACTTCGCCAAATAATACGAAAAAAATCGTAAATTTGGAGAAAAAAACTGTGTTTCGGTGAAAGTATTGGCGAATGATTTTTTTTTCAACTTGAAAGAAAAAAAATTTAACTCGATCCTCAAAATTAAAATTAATTTTTTCTAAACAAATCAGTATTTTTTTTTATTTAATTCCAGTAATATTCGATAATTGCACCGCATATTTTGAAACTATTAGAAATGGGTCCAAATAATGTAAGACTGAAATAAAGTAACGTAAAATAGTTTTCTATTTGGAATAAAAATAATCATAAAAAAATTGTTAAGATTTGCACTTGGCGAAGACTTTCGTAAATTGGCGAAGACTTTTGATATTTGGCTAATTTACTAGTTAATTATTCGGAATCCTTATAGCGGGCTCTGTCACCAATAAATGGTATGATAGTATGCTGCACAATATTGTGCTACCAATTTATGTAGAGAAATACTCGTGTTTTTGGAGTCCCTTAAGATAAATAAATATATAGATTAATATTATTATAACTATTACTATTAGTATTATTACAGGTAATATAATTATTGATACTATAATTATTATTATTTTTATTTATAAGAAGGTTCTATTTAAATAGTGAGTTAGCTACCGCTTATTTCTGTTGCCTAACAGAATCAGTCAAGATAAGAAAAACGATAAATTTTGACTGGCGACAACACCATAAACAATACATTTGTATTTCAAAACGAACTAAGATGTAGTTGACTAACTATTCATTTAAAAAGTTCACATTATTACATTTATATATGTTATTATAATTCATTTTATCTACTATACATGCAGTACAACAAATACAGGCATAGGCATAAAAGAAAACAAAAGATTATTTTTATAAATACAAAGAAACTTTAATAAAAAAAATTTATTTCATGCTCCGACTTTAAGTTGTCAACAGAAAATTAATAACCAAATAAAAATAACATAGAGTTAAAAATATTTCTATTATTTAAAAATTTCTCGCTTGTGATTTGAAAACAAAATTATTTCGAATTAATTTGAATTTTGAAGCAAAATGTTGGTAAAGAAATTTAAGAATCTCAATAAGTGTAAATATGTTATTTTAAGAGTATTTATCGAGTATAAAAAAAGAAACTTAAAAGTATTTGAGTTATTTTAAAAGTATTTGTGCAATGATTTAAATAAAAAATATATTCTGGTTATACGCTTTCTCCAACAATTTAAAAATGTTTCATCCGTTAACATCGTAAAATAAAAAATATTTCAAATGCATCGAATATTTAAGTAACTTAGCTACAAAAATAATCGATAAATTTAAATTATTTATTCTGGATTTCTGTCTAGACAAAAAATAATATAAATTAAATTGTTTACGACTAATAAAGTTTGACTTCTGTAATGCTTATCATCCGAATAATTATTAACTAGTCATATTAAAATAAATAAATAAATAAAAGCAAATATTTAAACATTTTTAAAATATAGATATTTAATATAAAATTTTATATTGTTTAATGCGAAACTTAAATTCGATTCAATTAGTTTTTTCTAACAATTTCAAAAGATTTTTTTAAATATTTCGAAATTATTTTGATAACTTATAATTGAAGAGCTGCGTTGTGTTGTACGTTCTGTTCTAAGAGATATTTGATTAAATTTGAATAATTATTATTTTAAGATAGGTTGGTTTGAGGAAAATATTAGAAAAAGCTGCGATAGGATAGATAAGAAAAGATAATATAGATTAAGAGTATGTTTAATTTTAAATCTTATCCACACGCTTATTCTAATTGGCGAAATCTATAAGTCCTTAACACTCATTTAAACTGCTCGCGTCTTAGCGTTCGAATTCTTGGTGCTTAATTTTGCTGCCAAAAAGAAGTTTTTTTTATGTTACTTTCCAGCCGTTAAAATTCAACATTCCCCTTTTCTGAAAAAGTTCAAAAGTTGTCATTTAGGCCGCTGTGTCTCACGGGATAAGGCGTTTGCCTCCCCATGAGATGAACAGAATTCGAATCCCAGCGATGAGTTGAAAAAGAATTCCGCACCCGACTCGAACCGACCACAATGCTGACGAAAAGTATCCTCAGTGGTAGACGGATCATGAGTTAGAGTTCCAAAGCCGTCATGCTCACCGTGGGTGGTTCCCCACTCCATGTAACGCAAATGTAGGTTAATTCCATCAAAAAGTCATTCACATAAACAAATTTCTCCCAATACTAGATCCAGAAGTTTCCTTGTCTTCCGGATTGGGTTCAAAATTACAAGGCTACGGAGTTGAACATGGCAGTTACTAACTCAGGCTGTTCTAAGATTTTCTAATAAAAAAAGGTTGTTAATTCATAATTCATTAAACTACCTGCAAAATTTGAAAATTATATATATATATTTTTTGCAGGTAAAAATTTTGGGATTGTGATTCGACCCTGAAGAGCGTACTTAGTAGAACCGTAACTATATGTCCGTTTTTGTGCATTTGTGTTTTATTTAAGTTCCTTATCTTTTTATTATTATTTTGATGTAATCGTTCTTTTTCCATTTTTTCAAACTTTGTTTTCACACAACAAGCCCTAAAAGAAAATAGTATTTTTTTCCAAAAAACTAGAACAAAATACATTTTTTCCGTAAAACTAAAGCAAAAGAATTTTTTTCACCATAAAATAGACTAATGACACTTTTCGTTTTTTCATTAAAACTAGAACAAATTACAGTTTTCTTTTCTTCCTCAATTTAAGATGAAGAGCTTGTTTTCACTTTTATCGCAAAACTATAGAATAAATAGTTTTCTTTTTTCCTCAAAAATACAAGAACAAACGACGGTTTCCTTTTTTTTTTCATTAAACTAGAACAAATAACAGTTTCATTTTCTCCAATAAAAATCGAACATTAAATAAGTTTTCTTTTCTTCAGCAAATTAAGATCCAGTGATTGTTTTCATTTGCATCATACAACTGGAACAAATGATAGTATTCGTTTTTCCAATAAAACTAGAACAAATTATAGCTTTCTTTTTTCCGCAAAATAAAAACAAAATAGGGATTGTTTTCATTTTAATCATAAATCTAGAACAAATAAGTTTTCTTTTTTCCAATAAAACAAGAACAAATGGTAGTTTTACTTTCTTCCGCAAACTAAGAACTAATGATTGTTTTCATTATTATCATTACACTGTAGCAAATGACAGATTTAACAAAAAATGTATTTTATAAACTTACTTTACATGTCTAGAAACATCTACAATAAGAGAGACATAACACTTACCTAAAAAGAAAAGAAAAAAAAGTATTAGGTATGTAAGTTATTAAAAAAATAGTAACAGTGGATTTTTTGTATCATAATTCCAAGCAGAGAGTTTTGGGACGTATTTCTATTAATTAATTTAAAATTTAAGTAAATTGATTACCTTCATTACACAAAAGTAGGTACATTCATTACACAAAAGTAAACATCACACATATTATCATTACACAAAAATAAACATCAATATAAAGATATTTTTTTAATTTATTTCGAAATACATTTTTTATTATAGTTCGTTTGAAATAGCAAAATGTTTACTTTCATATCGTAATTATTTTCAAAAAAACACATTTTTTCCAATTATAAAAAGAAAAATTCCTTATTTTTTAAAAAGAAAATAAAAGTAGCAAAGAAAAATAAATTGAAATAATTCCAATTTATAAATACCTTCGAGCAGAAAATATTAATAAATAAAAATTATATCTATAGGAGTTGTTTTAAAACTGTAAAATAGAAAATACTCTTTTAAAACTAATATTACTACAAATATATACTATAAATATATACTACAAATATATACTACAAATATATACTATAATTATTATACACTAATTTTTAATAAGGGGAGTCGGTGGGGCATATATCAATAATGCTAAAACTCACCTTTTTCTTTGTACCTTTCTTAAGAAATTACTCATGATATCGCTTTGAAATGTTTCGGAGATATTTCAGATTAAATCAGTTGTATGCTGTGATAATGTTTTAGCGGTAACAAAAATATTTTTTGAGTTATAAAAAATTTTGGATGAAACTTATTAAAAAATTAAAAGTTCTCAGTTCCTAATGTTCTTAAAAAATATTTTTTGCCCAAGAAATGTATCAACAGTTATCACAGTGGAAATATGTATATGTAAATATTGTGTGAAAAAAAAAACCCTGAAGCATTATCCTGTTTAGGTGCTGAGAAAAGATGCATCGAAAAAGGTCAGTTTCGGCATTATTGATATATGCCCTACCAACTCCCCTTAAAATAATCTACGGCTTTACAACACGTAATATAAATTTAAAAATATTACATAATTTTCGATTTCAGGTGTTTCTAATATACAATAAAACCAAAATAAATAATGAATTAAATATGAGATAAAAAAAATATAACAACGCAAAGTGTTCTCAAATTTAAAAAGGCAAAATCTAAAAATAACTATAAAACCTTGCTGAGATCGCCCAAATATAATATATACATAAAAAAAAATTTAAAAAAAACTGAAATGTAATATAAAATATCGTTATAAACTACCATGTTTTATTTAAAAGTGCGCAATTGAAATGCAAAATAAATCCCCAAACAAAAATATTTAAAATCGGCAACATATTTTAAGTCATACTAAAAAAAGTGCCGTAGGAATGCATCATGATCGCAAATAAAAGACGGTAAAATGTGCTGAAAAAAACTACGTCATGATTGAAACAAATACACGATAAATAGTGCCAGAAATGTGTCATAATCACATGATCTCAGTGAGCCGAACGAGTGCGTCATATGACAACAAAAAGTCGGTAAAATGCGTTGAAAGAAAGCCTCAGCATGACAAGAAAAAGACGGTAAAATATATATATAAAAAAAGTATGTTAGTCACATGGAAAAACTTCAGCACATCATCATAAGTAAGAAGAACTCAGTTCAAAACAAACAAATAAACGAAAACTTTGACATGAAATGAAAAGAGTTAAAGAAAGATACGGGGATAAACTGGGTTAAGGAGAAGGAAAAAAAGTTCTAAAAAAAGGGGGGAAGCCAGAAATACTTTTAATTCGATTCCCCCCATTCACCCTCATACTTTTAGGCAATCTCTTTAATAGCAACGTCGTCGGAAGGCGAGAAAAGCGATATTCAATATTGCACCCCTTGGGGGTAACACCCTGCACGACCCAGTGGAATTCGATTAGAGAATGCGCCAGTGCACGTAAGGTTGGAAGGGGGGTCGGCCTTGAATTACGGAAAAGAAAACTCAATTTCATTTGGTGTCTGAGAACGAGTATTAAATATGTGAAAAGCAAATACCTAACTTCAAATTTAATTATATTAAAATGACTTTATTTATAAAGAAAGCTGATTACTTAGACAAATTTGCAAAATAAAAGTATTCTGTTTTATAAACATACTTCGAAGGGTTTATATTTATTTATTTGCAAAGATGGAAAAAAAGGTGGCATTTATACCGCAGATTTCGGTTATTGATGCTAACGCAAAGTGGTGTGTTTCATTTTTTAAAGGTTTCATTTATTTAATAAAACATACTAGTTGTTGTTCGCGCCTTTGCCAGCGTGGTAGTAATTTAAAGCGAAATTTAACTATTTTTAAGAGGTGCCGGCGATATTTTCAAAGTTCTTCTATGCTCTGAATTTTTTAAATAATTTAATTTCTATCCTACAGCTATTAAATTACACAAACCACCGTAAGTTTGAGTTCCAGGCATTTAAGCATAGTAT
The DNA here is from genome assembly GCF_043381705.1 of Parasteatoda tepidariorum. Taxonomy (NCBI): domain Eukaryota; kingdom Metazoa; phylum Arthropoda; class Arachnida; order Araneae; family Theridiidae; genus Parasteatoda; species Parasteatoda tepidariorum. Next base: position 20,155,715 of record NC_092204.1, read on the forward strand.
AAAGGCAACAGAGATATTTAATTTTAAAACCGTCGTTGACCTTATTTTTTGGGTTTGCGACTACTAATGTTCAACTCAGTAACCATGTTATCTTGAATCCAACCCAGAAATCAAAGGAACTCTTGGATCAAATGTCGGAAGAAATTTGCAACAAGATTTCATTTGACACTGTTACTTTCCCACATTGTTTTAATAAAGCACTTCACCAGGGTGCGTAGCCAAATCTTCCAACAAAAAATAAGCACCTTTTAAGTACTTTCAAGCACTCAAAAAATATTTTTAAGCACTATATACATAAACAAAATGCGAAATAATTTTCAAAAACTTTACATGATCATGATAAAATAGTTTCTGAAAAAGATCTTCTTTTCTTCATTATATAAGCCATTATAAAATGATCAAGGTATTTTAGGTTCGATTTCAGACGTTGGAAAATAAAGCCTGAAATTGAGAAAATCTCGCAAAATGCAGCAGAGTTGTATATGAGATTGCTGGAATCTTATCGAACCCAGCTCAGTAGACGCACATGCGGATTCGCAAGTATTTCGTCAAACACGTAATATGATTGGCGCTTTCATACGCTATGGACCGACGGTACGCCGAAATAGATTGTTGAATGAATTGTGAAAACGTTGAATAGAACTATGTGAAAAGCACGCTTTTGCATAATACATGGCGAAAATCGACACGGTAAAAAAAAACATTTCATTTTCGAAAAGGGAAAATTAAGCACTTTTTAAAAATATCCAATGAAAGAAGCACCTTTAAGGGCTTTTAAAAAACAATTATCGGCAATAAGCACCTTTAAGCGTTTTTTAAAAACGCTACGCACCATGTTCATACTGGTAATTGTTATGATTGATATTCGTAGCAATTGTTATTATTAAACTATAAGTTTCAATAGGTAAAATTCACTTTTTGTTAAACTAAACAAAATTTAAAAAAAAAATAAAGAAATTTGTGTGCAAAACGTTCAGGAATATCACAACTTAAATTAACTTTAAAATAAACAATAAATTTTATGATTAATAAATTTTGTAATTAATTACTGAACCCACTACATTATACAGAAAATAACTAAAAAGAGAAACGAAGTACCTGAACAATTTGTTAAGGAATTGCTCAGGCAGAAGCAATGGAAAATCGATTTTGCTCAACAAGATTCATTCAATATGGTATATACCTCAACTGGAAATGGGAAAGAAAAAGATTACCCCAATTATATTTATCGCTCCATAAAAATTCATATCGAGGACCCAAAAATGTGGAATATCCTCAAATAATTCTTTCAAGGAAACAGCTCATGATGGTAGGCAGGTAAGGAAAAAGGAAAAGTAATAATATCTTAAGATTGAAAATAGTGCCTTGGGAGCTCTAACTGCTTTTAACACTTCGCCAAATCCAAGCGCCAACAGTGTTATTGGCAAGATAATGAAAGAATTTCAAATCTAATCCGTAAGAATAAGTAAAAGACAAGGAAAGAGGAGATATTTCATATTTTGCGCGTAGAAACGATTTCAATCGAGTTGTTCTTTTAGCTGGAAATTGCTCTGGAAGTATGAATTGAGGAGGAAAAATTCGAATAAATTTCTGCTGCGAAAATGTTTTTGATTGTTCTATTGAAAGCCCGTAGTATTATAGTGAGGAATTTTATATGCAATATCAGATGCCATGTTTCAATTTTCGAAAAAAGTAATAAATTTGTTATACATATGAAAGCAGTGTTCTAAACGCCGACCTCATCAAAATTTCATAGAATACTTTGCCGAAAATCAATTCAGAATCACTTTCATATACTGTTAGAATTTATGTTGCTAAGTTGAGAATCGTAATTCATAAACTTGATGACATGATACCATGGTTGTACTGGAATGGTATAATGGTTCAAATAAACATCTAATTAATATTGCAGTAAATTTGTACCGTATTGAGGTTCAAGGTGTTGAGATTGTCATGCAACGCAGAACCAGATTTTTGATAGTGTAGTGGGAATGACAAACAAAAATTTAACATAAAAACTCAGAAATCCGAAAATATTTTTAAAACTTTAAACTTATCAGCGGTAATCGTTCTTCCCTTATTTAAGCAGCTAGAAATGAATAGGACTCCATATATCTGTCAAATAAAGTACTCCAGTAGCATTAATTTGACCTTTAAGGTCAAGGAATCAGTAAAAGTGTAAATCTAAAAAAACAGTAAAAATTATTGCAACTCAATCAAAATTTAATTCGTAGGTCTATCTGACTGATAGCGGTAAATTTAATTTAACCGCTATCAGTCAGATAGAAAAAGCTAACAAAAAATGGTACTTCGAAAAAGAATACAAATCAAATGAGCAAAAAGTAAGAGGAGCTTATGAGTTATAAAAATATCATGATAAATATAAAAATAAATATATAAATAAAAATAAATGAAGAATATTTTTAAAAAAATAAAATAATAACTAAATATAATTCTTTTTTTTAACAATTATAACTACCGAATTCCTCCGTAAAAATCCGATTTTAATATCGCAATATATCGTGAGGAAATATTGATGTTTCATAACATATCGCGATATTTGTCCCATTTAATTAAATCAACATTTTTAATTGTTTCAATTTTTTGTATAATTTTTTACATTGGTTTTTACTTCGGTTTGCCAAAATTAATTTATCAACATTTAGTATATTATTGTATAAGATAATTGTCGTTATCGGTAATACTTGTGACATTTGATATTTACGGTTGATAATTATCTCGATATCATCAACGTTAATGTATTGTCAAGAAAGAATACGGCATGAAATATTGCGACTTTTTTCTTAATTTTCTAGTTTACATTATTTTTACATTTGTCAGTATTCTTAAATGAAACTTGTCAACAATCGTTATTTATGTTTACCGGTAATACTCTCGATATTTATAGTTGCTAGTGGTGGTCATATTATAATCAATGATGACATTGATCGTTGTTGATTGTTATCGTAAATCAATTTTTATCGTATTTTACATTGGTTATTAGTACTTTGAGCCAAAATTATTTTCATAAACATTTAGTATATTATTGTATAGGATAACTATCGTTATCCGCAATACTTGTAACATTAGCGTATTAGATATTTACGGTTGATAATTATTTCGGTATGACCTTGACAACACTGGTTATATTTTCGTTAACGGTAATACTCTCGATATTTATCGTTGTTAGTGGTGATCACGATGTAATCTTGGTCGATTGTTATCGTAAATCGATATTTATCGTATTTTACAATGGTTATTACTACTGTGTGCCAAAATTAATTAATCAACATGTAGTATATTATTGTAATCACGTTATAATCGTTGTTGACATTTATCGTTGTTGATTGTTATCGTAAAACATGATATTTACAATCTAACGCTGGAATAGTTTTTTTAAAAAAATAGTTATCGTTATATGTTTAATAAATACAGATATTTTACAATATATCGCCAAGCTCTAGTTTACGAAGAACTACAGACGAGTATAAAATACTCTTATTTTAACTACGGATATAATATTGTGGAATAGTATTTAAAACAAAGCAAAAGGCGAAAAAGAAATAGAACGATATACTAGTGAGATTTTAGATATTTTCAGACATATTAAATGACGCGTCAATGGAAAAAGTGATCTTCATCATTTTTCATCCCTACCCCTTTATCCATCATTACCCCCTGCCTTAGCCCCGAGGAATATTTTTCCTTAACTTTTTGCGGAGGTGAGGATAAATCTGAAAGAAAAATTCTATGATATTTTTCATGGCTGATCATAAGTTATGCGCATGCGCTCTTATGTGAGTAGTAGAGAGAAAAAAATGGAAATAATATATCATTGGCTAATAAATCTCCGGCAATGCGTGATCAAACACGAATAGAACGTTGTTTACTAGTGACGGGTCTACGTGAAAGATCATCATTTATCTTTGGCGACGTAAAAAGTCAATTACACGCGGCTTTGGCAGCATCTTCTGAGATGAAAAGTTTCGATGGATGAGGAGGAATTGAAAAATGGTGATACATTTGTTTGCGAAGGGCCAAGCAATTTCCCGTTTTAGTAGGTACGAATTGAAAATTATTCAAAAGTCAGAAAAACTTAGAAAAGTACAGATTGCAATAATTTAAAATAAGAGCACTTTAGATTGCGTGGAGAACGAAAACAAATATTGCTTGATTAAAAACTTCATTCGCTTCAAAAATTGGCAAATAGGAAGAAATGTTCCAAGCGCTCAAAAATAGGCGCCCATTTTCATGACTTGTCAGACGCGAATCAGAAGAAACATGAGTGATAAGAAATATAGAAAGTAAAGTTGCCACCAAAAAATGGAAAAATAAAGGTGAGAAACAAAACTTTCAAAAACACAGGAGCCAAGAGAGAAAAGAAAAACAAAGCAAGAAAAACCACAGTGGCTGAGAGAGGCAAACTTGGGTTAAATATATTTCCATACGCTATGGAGAAGTTTTTTTCTTCGCAAGAGGTATCCAATTAATTCTAATCCGAAAATTGATTCAACGTGATTATAAATCTAAGTCTTAAAGCTGAAACGCTAACGCACCATCTACAACCACGTGACCATGTAATTAGTTGTAAGTACCCGATTTTCACCTTCGAATGAGGTTACCCAAGTTCGAATACCAGCGGTGGCTTGGTGATACGAATTCTGCTCCCGGTGCCGACGTAAAATATCCTTAGTGGTAGACAGATCCAGGGTTAAAACCCCTTTACCGTCAGGTGAACCATGTTAGGTTTTCCTCTCCATTTAATGTAAAAGTTTTTCGAAAAAGTTTAGTTTGTCTTCGGCTGCTTTGTTCTAATGCTCCGGGAGTTGATCCGAGAGTTCCCTTGTCTTCTGGGTTGAGTTCAAAATTACAATGTTACGGAGTTAAATATTGATAGTCGCTAACTCAGATTTGAATCAGCTGTTCAACGACAATTATATAAAGTACGCAAATGGCAAACCGCGTACAAATTTTGATATCATAAAATTGCTTAATTATAATTTAAAAATACAAACCATAATTATATTAACAAAAATATATAAATTATTTCGACTAACTGTTCAACTTAAATGTTAAATAAGAGTACTTTACTCACTTAAATAAGAGCAGAAAAACAGAAGTTTTGACATTGTTTACATCTTAGTGGAAGCCGTTCGAAGTGAAAAAAAAAATTCGCCACAAGCTATAGCTTATGAAATCTGTAAATTCGAAGAATAATGTATTGATTTTATACAATCTAATTACTTTAAATGACATTTTTTCTGTCCTATTTAGAAACAATTCCTTTAAATTACAACCTTTCATTCGATAATTATAGAGTAGACACTTTAGAAAAAAAGAAAAATGGCAACCTTGATTTATAAAAAACGACAACTAGATGATAAAAGCCTGTCAAACGTTGCACCACAACTTTTATTGTATACTTACATACATCAAAGAAAATAACCGAGTTGAAGCGTTAATAATATTTATTTGATCTAACACCAACTTTAAAAACATATATTGCATATCTTGGAAAAGTAAAAAAAAGAGAGAAAAATCTTCTTTAATCTGTTAAGGCTACTAGTTTTGAAGTCAGCCCAATTTTTTCTTACATGCTTTGGCAGCCATACGGTATATTATCGACTCTTCCCACCTTAAAAGAAGTGGGAAAATCACCCACTGCTTTTATTTTTTTAGAGTAATAGATTTGAAGAGTTTTCGAACGATTCATTTTTTTTTTAGTTCTATTTTACTTTCTTGGGTGAAAAATCTTGGGCGTGGATTATTGATGGGTTCGGTGGGAATCGACAGCGTGACCAAGAAACCACTTTCGCCACCCCTTTTTTGCTGAAAAACATTCGAAAAATGCTTCTCACACTCAAGTAAGATGATTGACGTAGCACGCTAACTCTCAGGAACAAAAGGGGAAAATTTTATTTTCCATTATAAAAAGTACTTGCTAGGGAATTGAAAACATTTCCTTCTTCTTTTTCTTATTTCATTTGTGCTGAAATCAAAGTTATGCTCTTCATATAAAATAACTTAAGAATTTAAATTATAGCTTATTTTTTAATGTATTCCTTGACATTTAAATTATATGACACGTTTACAGTCAGAAAAAGAAAGAATTGCATTGATTTTAAACTCATAATTGAAGGGCTATAAGGAATTGAAAGATTTGTGCAAATCAGCTATAAATTTTTCATGTAAACAATACTGTCTGGCTCTTACTAACCCTTCGACAGGCCGAACTCGCGTGCTGGCGGCTACTATGGTTACGGATAAAAAATATACTTCTGAGTCTAGGTTAATAATTTCACATTGGTTTAGGTTCTATATACAGTAAACAACCTCAGACTTACAGTCAAAAGGATATCTTGCGATTGATGGGTCGAATATCTTTATTATATTCCTTGTTCTTAAACTTCCATTTGGCAAAGTCTATATTTTTTAGCACTCATTTAAACTGTTCGTACCAAAACGTTTACACCCTTGGCATTAAAATTTGATCCCAAAAGTCACGTTTTCGAAGGTTAAGTCGTGGTGGCGCAGGGGATAGAGCACTCACCTTCCAATGAGGTGAACCGGGTTCGAAACCCGGCAATGGCTGGTTGGTTCAAATTCCGTACCCGGTTCGCATCAACCACAATGCTGATGTAAAATATCCTCAGTGATAGCCAGATCATCGGTAAGAAGTCCCTTTGCCAACAGGCTAACCGTGGGAGCTTGTTTCGTCTCCATGTAACGCAAATGCGCGTTAGTTCCATTAAAAAGTCCCCCACGAAGGAAAATTCCTCCTAATACTTGATCCAGGAGTTCCCTTGTCTTCTGGGTTGGGCTCAGAATTACAAGGATACGGAGTTGAACATTGGTAGTCGCAAACTGAAAATTCGGTCGGTTGTTAAAGGGCAGTTATAAAACTTTAAAAAATTGAGAAGCTTACTCGTCATCTGTTTGTTACCAAATGCCATCGTTTAGTACCTTCATCTAATGTGGACTTTAAAATTTAATGAAGTGGTAAAAATAATCTAAGCTGTAGAATTAAAATAAGTCTCTTCATCGTGAAGTCTCAATCTCAAATGTTAACAATCATATGACGTATGTCGATTTTGTTACGGTGTCTTAAAATAATATGGTAAATTTTACAGAATATTTTTAGGAACATAGTATATCATCACAGCAAATATCGTATATCAAAATATTGTCTAATACCAAAAGCTACAAAACGTAAATTGTCAATACAGTTTAGATAAGATTTTCTATACATAACAATCTCCGAAAATTCTACTTGATAATTTATTATCAATTTCTAGCAATTTTCAGTTTAAAACAAATTAATAAACACCAAAAATTAATAAAAAAAGACCAAGAAGAAACAGCATTGTTATAATCTCTATCACTGTTTTTATAATCCCATCTAAACGTTAAAGAAATTTTAACAAAAACACTAAGATGTAACTTAATTATATTTCTATTACAAACATTATAGGCGGGGAGAGGTGAAAAATAAAGTTATAAAAATTCCTTCCCTTATCGACAATATTTGGCGATAAATATATTCTTCGTGTCTATGCTACCACCAGTAATTTTAAAAGCACGAAAACTTTTACAGCCTTCTTCTTGATGGTGATTATGACTGTTATGACTATATTATTTTCTCTCCTCTTCAAGATTTAACGAAATTAAAGGGCGGTACAGTTCTTTTATTGCTGCTTAAGATGTATCTTTAATAATGCCCGGAATTTTTAAGACTTCAGAAGGTGTATACATAGTAAAATACACGCAAAGAAATGGCGTAATGTGCCACTTTTACTGGCGATTAAAATTTTATGTCCCGTTTTCTTTGGAGTAGGATAGGTTCATCATAGTTTCCTCAGAGGTAATAAGTTAATTTATAAAATTTCAAAGAGTCGTTTCTGAATTATTCTCTGATCAATGGGTTTTCTTTTCGTAAAGATTTTTTAATTTACCATCAACAATTATTTTGGATAATCATTTTTCACAAAAAGATCTATTTTTCAGTTCTGAAGACATTATTTTTTTAAAGCACTTAAAATTTAAATTTAAATAAAAATTTAGATTAAAATTTTATGTCCTGTTTTCTTTGGAGTAGGATAGGTACATCATAGTTTTCTCAAAGGTAATAAGTTAATTTATAAAATTTCAAAGAGTCGTTTCTGAATTAATTCTTTGATCAATGGTGTTTTTTTTTCGTAAAGATTTTTTAATTTGCCATCAACAATTATTTTGGATAATCATTTTTTACAAAACGATAATTTTTTTAGAACTGAATGGTATCTTTTCCCATAACATTTCCTTTTCAAAATTATTTTTGAAGTTGAAAACTTGGATAATTTTTTTTTATACACAGGAGTTTAACAGGTGATCCATACCAAGTTTGCGGCGAGGTCGATGTTCATCTTCGTTACTTTAATATCCATTGTTGAACAGCCGACCCAATTTTGGGTTTACGACTACTAATGTTCAACTCCGTAGCTTTGTAATTTTGAACCCATCCAGAAGACAAGGAAACTCCTGGATCAGTAACCCCAGAGGTATTGATTTGTAATAGAAACATGGAGGACTTTGCGACTCGACAGATTCAACGTGCATCAGTGACCATTTACTACACGAAAAGTCTTTGGCCGGAGGGGATCGAACTCACGAACTCTTGGACATGGGTCCAGTGCCCTACCAACCAGGCTATCTCGGCCAACTTCGTTACTTTGACAAGGAAGCTCACAGAAACAAATTCACCTTCGTTGGTGAATGTTTTGAATAAAATAACCCCGTATATGAGTTACGCAGAAAAGAAAACCTTGAAATCATTCACGGTTAGCTCGACAGCAAGTAATTTAAGCCTACACTCGAGATATTTTTTGTCAGCTCTATGCTCAGTGTGAGCCAAGAACACTGTTTGAATCAACCAGTGTTATCTCGTCGGTTTTCGAACCTGGGTCGCTTCGTTGGGAAGCGTTTGAACTATTCCTAAATTCTAATTTGTATCAAAGACTTGTTTAATCGTCTCTATTTCGCTTAAAGAGACATTTTCTCTTTACTAAACTATCTTAAATACATAACTACTTAAATAACATCCTTAACAATTTAATTCCTACGCTTTTATTGACTATCATGTTGACTATAACGATTGTATTAGTCATTAATATTCATTGAAAATTCAAACACGTGCCCGGTAAACTGTTTCAAAATCTTTTGACAATTTATCTTAAAAAAACTTTAGCTTTAAAAATAAAAATTAGCTTTACAAAACATAAATGATTACCTACCGTCCCTAAACAAAAAGAAGTCTAAAAAGACAGATTCACCACAACAATTTAATAAGATAAATACCGCGATTATTTCGTTGAAAGTGGTAAAGAGCAATTTCTCACATTTAGGTGAAAAAGCCTTCATTTTACGAACGCTCCTCTTCAAGACTGGAAAAGTGTCATTACACTGACTGCGTAAATAATTTAACAGTTTGCACTTCAAACCGTCACGTGATAGGAGAAGAAAAAAAATATCGCTTATTTGCCAAATAAAGAAAACTTGGAAAACACATAAACGCACTTAAGTCTTTAAACAAAATGTTCAAAATATTTTACCACATCGAGGAGTAGGAGTGGATGGGGAAATCCCCATTGCTACTGGATAATTTTTCTTTTCGAAATTTTTTCAACGCTCTCGTTTTTTTTCTTTCTTTCTTTCCTGAGTGCAATTTCTCCGGTATCTTTAATAATGACAATAAATGCGTTCACTAGATTACTTAACTGCTCTAACCTTTTATTTTTCCCCCCTTTTTCACAGTGTATTTTTCCCTTGATCATATCCCATTTTCCCTTTTTACTAATTTTTTTATGATGCATAATCATCCACACTTAGATGCTTCAGGGAATGATGGGATGTTTCTGTGGGTGGAAAAAAAGTTCTTTGTTTCTCGTCTTTGAAGGGTGGAGGGGTAGAGATAAATAAGAACAGGGGTGTTAGCGTGCACATTAAGTGCATACATGCACACAAAAGCATTGTAATGACGTCTGCCATTATGAAGCATTACTTAAACCGAACCGCCACAACCTAAGAGTTGCTTTTATTCTCGTAATGCTGAAATTAGGCGACGTAGGGGTTGTTCGCCATCGCCTCGAAGGCTCTTTTCGCGAAAATAACACACGTCTATAATTTGTCCATAGCGCCAAACGGAATTTAATAATGCTTGTGTAAATTTTTGCATGAAATCTGAATAGTAAGAATATTTGATCTTTTCTTTATTTTGAATAAATTTATGTTGATTTTACATGGAATAATATTAAATATGTAAGTTATATTATTGTGAATGTTTAATATTTTTTTTAAAAATGCACAAAATCAATTATTTTTACTTTTAATCCTTAGATTGGTTTTTGTAGTTAGTTAATTTTATTTTTAATTATATTATATTTATAAGTATAAATTAAGATTCGTTTAGTATTTTTCTTTTTCTTTAATAAGCTACACTGTACATACAAATTTTAATAAATTCTCGTGATTATTGATGTTGCAACAATTTAAGTATTTCGAATAAAATTCAAAAAAACATTAAACAGGCAAATGTTGTGCGATTATAAGCTATGTTTTAAATTTCTAAGACGAAGCTGAAGTATGGACTACAAATTACGTTGAAATTAAATTTCTTTTTTTTGAAATTCTAAATTTTTTGTGGTTGGCTACATCATCATAGATTATTCGCCATTATTCGTTGTAATTTAAGATTTCAATTGTAATAATTTAAAAACATTACATCATATGAACGACGTTTTACAATCTTTAAATTATACAATCTAAATAAATAAAAATAATTAAGAAAAAACATTTTCTAGTACACAAATGGCCCGACTTGAATTATTTATTAAAAATTGCTATCAGAATCGTGTTATGTGTCTCTTTAAATAATTTCCATCTTTAAGAGATGTGGTTGTTCAAAACAGTAGCCAAATATATTCAGATAAAGGCTTAACACTTAAGACATAGAATTAGATCAATTTTAAGCAACAAATCTTTTGGGTTACTTATTCTTGCCAATTTCCTAAATTTGTAATGATGTATGCTTTTACGAAAACATTGATAGACTATAAATGCTTAAACCAAATTGATATTTTTTTTTGCGTTTTCTATCACTTAAGCCTTAAAAAGCACTGGCTTTAAATTTCAAATATAAAATTCTATTGTTAATAAAATTTTGCAGTATAGTTATGTTATAAAATATATTTAATTCGACATTTTCTGTTAGCATCCTTCTGTTTCCCGACAAAGAACCTCATAAAACCTCAAAAATATAAAAACGATAAACATAAAAATATTCATCTTCATATCTCTATCTCATGATTTCTGGCTCATGAAGCAACACAATTCTATCTGAATTCTGTTCAAAAGTTAGCATCCTAAATAAATACAGAACTTAAAACGGGCCCTTATTTAAACCTTTCCAGTAATTCGACATTTTCTGTTAGCATCCTTCTGTTTCCCGGCAAAGAAAGACAATTCGACGAAGTTAACTCGATTTCCTTTCTTATAATCTGAAAATTATCCCCAATTCGCCGTGGTATTCACCGTTGCGTACAAAATTGTACCAGGGATTACCTCTGTAGGGAGGATCTCTAAATTCGGTAACCAACCTTCTCATCAGAGGAAAAAGAAGGAAGGGGGTGGAAGAAAATGAATCGCGGGATTGCCCAGGGGACAGCTTACATTTCTGCAGTTCGTTTGCTCTTACTTCAGAGCAATGTTCTTCCTCAATTCGATAAGTGCCCACACACGCACACACAATCATTCCTACTGATGAAATAATTGACTGGGGACGAGGAGTAGTGAATGCCAATGAAGTTGTAACCGTAACTGTTTTCTTGGTATCAGTGGAAGAAAAAAAAAGGGAAACAAAACTTGGAATAGTTTGAGTTCCACAAATCTCTATAAATCATATTCAGATGCAGGGTAGTTTAATTTTTGTCAAAATCCATTATGTTGTCAAAATTCATGTCCTTCCCAAAATCCATTCAAAAATCCATTGTGAAAGATCTGTTATTAGTTTTGTCAATCCATCGCTTACAATCATCCTAAACTTGAATGCGCAGGCTTGTACTAAATAACATCGAAGTAAGGGAATATTTTAGAATCAATAAAATAAATTCTTTTTCTTTTTTACAAATACAAAAATGTTTACCTTAAAATAACTTATTAGAGCGAGTATGATTTGTAATTTATTTTTCGTGACAAAAAAAAAACAATCATTATATGTTTATAAGATATTAATTTTTATATGGTTTGTAATTCTTTTTTTCTCTCTTTCGTACAGGAAAATAATGTTAAAAGTGTAATTTGTTAAAATTTTGAGAGCGATGAACCAGAGTATTAGTAAAACTTTATACGATGCAAACTTAAATGATATGTTTAAATTATAAGATATGTTTAATTATATGATATGTTTAATTCATATGATTTGTTTGATTCATCAAATACTTACAAAAAAATAAATAAATAAATAAACGATACGGAAAAAAAAGAAAACTGTATAAGAATTTTAAAGTCTAACTCGTTTCTCTGAAACAATTAACGTTGAACGCAGATTCAAAAATTTACTGACAGATTCAAAAAATTAAGAAGTCTATCAAAGAATCAAAAAATTACGAACTTATTAACATTTATGCAATGAATATCTCTTAAATAACGGATTTTTATCGATGAATCTGTATTGTGTTTAATCGAAATCGAAAAGTGTAGTTCCAGATGTGCTCTAAATCGATTGCAGAGCAATTAGCTTTGTTTCCTGCAGAGCTATCGACTATATCTTTGATTTCTGCCTTTTAACGATTATCGATAAATCTTAGAAAAATCGTTTACATTGGCATTTGTGATTAAAGCATTCAATAGTTGTAACGAACTTTATAAATAAATACCGTAGAAAGCATAAAAGTCAAAGATAAATGTATTTTTGATGTTTCGAATCGAAGTTATCAGGAATAGCTTGGCTAATTTAGAAATGGTTCGTTTTTATGGATATTTGTATCATTAAATATTTATTTGAAAATATTTATTGATTTAAAGTTGGATTTTATGCGTAAATATCATTTGATCTAGAATACTGATTGGACAAATAATGTTTTTTTTATGCATTGCAGCTTAAAAAATTCGATGTTAAGAGAATGGAATTTTGGTCACTGCTGGCATCAATTTTATTGATGATATTTACTGGTTTTGCTTTATTTGCTGATCATTGTTGATTTCGAATTTATTCCTGGTCACGATGATTTCATTTCTATTCCTGATAACTGCCAGGGATCTGTCCAGACATTTTGTGAAAGGTCCGGTTTTCGTGAAATTGTGAAAAAATTACTCACATTCTGTCAACCAGGGTCCTGCTTTTATGAATTTGTGCAAATAGGGTCCGGTTATTGCAAAAAACTTTTTCAATTAGTTTTTTAATTGTAAATAGATAAAAGATTATGCTCAGCACTGTAAAATTATAATAAAAAAATAAACAGCAATTGTTGCTTTTAAATTAGAGATGCAACATACAAATATTTGGTATTTAGCCTATACTGCTGAAAGCAGAATATTAATTTCGGACGAATAATGGAAGAATCGTCGGCCGAAGACAAAACTTAATTCATTTACATCCATCTTTCTTGTTTTCTGCCCTGGGAAGGGCTTATTCAATTAACAAAACAATAATGAAGATAAACAAATTTGTGAAGGGTCCGATTAAATGAAAAATCATTTTGTGAAGGGTCCGTTTTTAAGTTAAAATATTTTGTGAAGGGTCCGTTTTTATGAAAAGATATTTTGTGAAGGGTCCGTTAATGGACCGAAATTTCTTCTAAACAGACCCCTGACTGCTGAAATCGATTTAGCAGTTATCAGGAATATCGATAATATCAGAATAATCGATAGCTGATTTCTATTTTATTGCTAATAACTGTTAAGTTTTATTTTAATTTAATAAAATTTATGGAAAAATGGGATAACCATCAGAGCAATGCTGACTCTCATTTTATTGATAACCACTACTGTGAATTCTCATAAAGTGATGACTAATTTATTTAAACTTTCAGCATTGTTGGATTCATTTAAAATAGTTCTTCTTCAAATTTTAAAAATGATTATGACTTATAAAATAAATGCGGTGTTTCCAGCAATGAAATGACATTGAGCAGCAAGCAGAGGTAATATTTCAGAAAAGGTAAAATAATTGGAACCAACAATACAAAGTGGGATAATTAAAGAACGAACAAATCATAACTAAATTCGAAAAAATTGTTTAACATTCATAAAGTGCAGCGAGACCTTAAATAAAGTGCACCAAAAACCTTTATACGATAGAACTAAACCTAAATAAAAAAAATAAAAAAACACGCTATTACACCACTGAATATTATAAATCTTTCCGGAAGCATCAAATTAAAAGGAAATCGAAAAAGAATAGCGAACAATAAAATAGTGAAAAATAGGTATTTCATCATAAAAAATCTTTGATCAAAACACCGGAGCTTAACATAATATGCGCGTTCGTAAAGTACAGAATATTTATACGGTTGAGGGTAGTAGCACAATTTCAGAATTGCGTGCTGATGCTCTTCACACGGCAGTTGCCAATCACTGCATCCCTAAATATACTCTGGGTCATCTCACCCCACCTACTCCCACGATTTGTCCTCAACTCGGAACGGAGACGTTCTAAAAATGGGTAGTCACGAAAAACCATTACACACACGAGTGAAAAAAATAGATGGAAAAAAAAGGGAAAATTACAGTGCGTGACAATACTATAACAAGGAAGAACGAAAGTGTAATAGCGCGGTGAATGTTTTACACTGGGGGAAAAGAAGGGAAAAATCGCACTTCCGTATAATCGAGCAATGGTAAATTGGTATGATGATTTAGTTGGAAACGGAAAAGCGCATCCAATTATACAGAGACACATCTAACAATGAGGTGTCTGTTGTAAGTGTTGGAAAAGTTATACAAACTTATTACTTTTGTTTCAGGAATGTACGGCTCGGAATATCAGGCTGTTTTGGAATATTGCTCCATTATACGGCTTTAAGTGGTGATCGAGCAATAGTAATTGGTATAATTGGATGCGCTTTAAAAACAGAAAGTGCATCCAATTATGTATAGATACATTTGATAATAGAATGTCTACTGTAAATGTTGAAATAGTTATATAAACCAAATACTTTAGCTTCGAGAATATCAGATTACCATTCGGAATATCAGACTATTTCGAAAGTTTTGCTCTATTATACGGCTTTAAGTGTGATCGAGCAATAGTAATTGGTATGATAAATAGTTAAAACTTGAAAGTGCATCCAATTATATATAGACACATTTTATAATAAAATGTCTTCTGTAAATGTTGAAATAGTTATATAAACCAAATACTTTAGCTTCGAGAATATCAGATTACCATTCGGAATATGAGACTATATCGAAAATTTTGCTCGATTATAAGTCTTTACGAGTGATCGAGCAATAGTAATCGGTGTGATGATTTAGTTAAAAAAAAAGAAAGCGCATCCAATTATTTATAGACATATTTGATAATAAAATGTCTACTGTAAATGTTGAAATAGTTATACAAAACCAAATACTTTAGCTTCGAGAATATCAGGTTACCACTCGGAATATCAGACTATATCGAAAATTTTGCTCGATTATACGGCTTTACGTGTGATCGAGCAATAGTAATTGGTATGATGTTTAGCTAAAACTTGAAAGTGCATCCAATTATACATAGACATATTTGATAATAAAATATCTACTGTAAATGTTCAAATAGTCATACAAATTGATAATTTTAGTTTCGAGAATATCAGATTACCACTTGGAATATCAAACTATTTCGGAAATATTTCTTGATTATACGCCTTTTGCAAGTGTTTTAAAAGTTATACAAACTGATTGCTTTTGTTTCAGAAACATTAGAATACGGCAAGGAATATCAGGCTATTTCATGAATATTGCTTGATTA
The DNA here is from genome assembly GCF_043381705.1 of Parasteatoda tepidariorum. Lineage (NCBI taxonomy): Eukaryota > Metazoa > Arthropoda > Arachnida > Araneae > Theridiidae > Parasteatoda > Parasteatoda tepidariorum. The sequence goes on from NC_092204.1 coordinate 20,171,697, forward strand.
TACGCCTTTGCAAGTGTTGAAAAAGATATACAAACTGATTGCTTTTGTTTCAGGAACATCAGAATACGGCTAGGAATATTAGGCTATTTCGGGAATATTGCTTGATGAGACGCTTTTCCGTGTAATCGAGCAATAGTAATAGGTATGATGATTTAGAGAAAAACTGAAAGCACATCTAATTACATATCGACACATTTGATAATAAAATGTCTACGGTAAATTAGTTAAACAAACCGATTACTTTATTTTCGAGAATATAAGATTAGTTCATTAAAAAAGCCCCCCAAGAAGGTAAATGTCTCCCAATGCTTGATCCAGGAGTCCCCTTGTCTTCTAGATTGGGTTCAAAATTACAAGGCTACGGAGTTGAACATTAGTAGTCGTAAAACCAAAATTCTAGTCTGCTGCTCAACAACGGTTATAAAAGCTTTCTAACTAATTCAGTGCACGCGAAGAATTGTCACAAATAAAAAATATTATTCCAGCAAAGCAAAATGTACATAAAGAGATTAGGAAAAAAATCCATGTTTCAGTAAGAAGGCTGAATTAAAGCAACTGAAAAGTAAGCGCTGGTTTGCAAAGGATTTCCTCTAATTCACCACAAAACACGAAACCATGGAAAAATGGTTTGAAAAAATGCAACTGGGTCAAAAAATAAAAGAAAACAGCCCATTCAGAAAGATGAGACAGCAGTTGGATCTCGCCAATTTCTAGCTTCATTGATTCCACGTCTCATCCATGGTGATCAATCCCATGGTGCAACTTGCTGGATTCCTCAGGATCTGGTGTAATATAAAAACAGTGAAGGGGAAAAGTATATAAAAAAATCCCCACTAAGAAGATTTCTAACCCCCTTTTTTTTCACATGTGGTGTGCTGACACTTGCTGACATCTCACCGGTTCTTGCACCCCGTAATAGGATCAGCAAAGGCTTCACTTCGCCAGTTTTCGATTCCTACCAGAGAAAAGGGTGAAGCTTTTTAACAAGGACTTTCCTGTCAGCAAAAGGGGATTTAGGCCTTGCTGGCAACTGTCTTTGTCCCGTCATAGAAGGATGACACTGCAGAAGAGAATTCGAGTAATATGTTTCCAAATACGGGGGACTTTACTTTGTCTTTTGGGAAGCTATTAAAATTTTTGACATAAAGTCATTCATTAGTTGTTGTTTTTTTTCAAGAAAATTATACGGTGAAAAAAATAGGAAGGACGAAATATTGAAGGAAAATATGCTGGTAATCATGAAATACAATGAAAAGCAATATATTGGTTTCGATTTAAAATTGCCTTCGTTTAGCTTTAAACCAATGCCATTGCAAGCGTATCAATATTAACGGAGTATATATACTTACATTATCGGTTTTTCTGTTTCATAAAATCTACTTTCATCGAATTTAGTAAATATACTATATAAAAGCGTAGATATAGCACAGTCCAATAAGATACATTTCCTTGATATTTAGTACTACAGTTGGCAACATTTTATGGAGCTTGTACCTGCAACTCCCGGGCAAAAATTGACCGCCGAATATATACGACTATTAGTTGACTTCAAATTTCTGATAATTTTAAAATTACGCTAAGAAACAGTTAATATATTACATCTGTTAAAAATTAATGCTTTTGTTTTGCATTTCGTCCATTGTTAAATTAAAAATGGTTGTTTCTTAAAGTCTCTTAGTAATTAAAATTCTTGAATTTTAGAGCCTTCATAAGCTAAATTCAACTTCTATAAGAGATGTTTTAACTATTACTACAGCCAACCGCAGTTACTTAAATTATTACCAAAACTAGCAAACGGGGCTTAGTAAAGTACACTTTGATATCGAAAATTATATATTACTATCGCTAAAAATAAGCTGAAACATCAACCAAAATTTAGTAACTTTATTATAACATTTTAATAATGAATAATAAAATGATAACGATAATATTAAAAATTCTAAATATTTGTCTGTACAATTACACGCACTCTCAGAAATAACACGCTCACTTTTGACAATTCAGCAATCTTGGAAGTGTATTTCGTTAATTTTGAGAATCATTTCGTCACGAAATCACGTGATTTGTGACAAAACGCGAACTCTCAAAGACATGACAGAACTGTTAATTGTTAATTCAACTCGGAACCTCATCGTCTTGCATTATCAATAATTGTTAACTAGAATGACGAAACTAGATTAGAATGAAGAATAGACAATCAAAATTAGAATGACGAAATGTTTATCTTCTTTTGACAAAATTCATTTCCTCAGAGAATTGACTATTATTAGTTCGTCACTTTGACGAAATGTTCCCTCGGAGAGTGAACCAGAAAAGGGTTTCTTCAAAAACGAAGAAAGTTTCGTGAAATTTGAGTATCCATTTTTTTACAGTGTGTCATTAAATTTTTAAAAGAATTTCGTTTACATTATTTCAAAAAGGAACTTTTTCTTCAAATTTTTATCTATTTTTATTGTGATTTTTTTAGTCTAATCACTTTCCAAATAAAAATTTTTTTTTAAAATTAAAATATTTGTCTGAAAGTTAATATTTGGTTTGAAAAATATGACATTATAAATAAGAATCCCATCGAAATTCAATTTGAAAAACATGAACTTAATATTACCGATAAAAAAAAAATCAGCGAAATAAAAATGAAAAATTTTCTACCATCTGAATCATTCATAAACTTACGAAATGTCACCGAAAATGAAATTCTAAAAGGCACTTAAAATGAAAAATCTCACTTTTACTTGAGCAGTTACGATTCTTAAAAATGTTGCGATTCGCCAGTTTCTCTAAAATAGCNTGTATATAATGCCTAAAACTAGCCGGCAATGTATGAAATGATTTATATTTCACACATTTCCTAGGCATTCTATAGAATGCCAAATGAGAAACCGACAAAGTATAAAATCTTCTGTGGCCATGCTAGTAAAGGTGATGAAATGGATATTTTGTGCAATATTTGTTTCTAAACTGAAAATAATTGTGACTTAAATGCGAATTTTTCATAAAAAAATCTTGTTTCCCTTAATAAGAAAGGCATAAATTATGTTTTGTATAGCTTTAATTTTACTTTACGCATTTTGAATAAATTTTTTTTAATAGCACTCTCATTATTTTTTCGAAATAACATTTTTTTTTTTGAGAAATGCACATCATTTACATAATAACCTCATCAGGACGCTTTTTTCATACTTTGCCTAAATAGCATTTGTCATTCTATAGAATGCCTAGGTATTATATACAATGCCTAGGTATTATATACAATGCCTAGGGAAAGTATCTAATACTTCTCATATTTCATACCTTGCCTAAAAACATCCGGCATTATATACAATGCCTGCGTTTCATATTTTGCCGGTAACATATATACTTACTTTATCAGTTTTTCTGTTTTATAAAATCGACTAGTAACGAATATAGTAAATATACTATATAAAAGCATAGATATAGCACAGTCCAATAAGATATATTTCCTTGATATTTATTTCTACAGTTTGCAACATTTTATGGAGCATGTACCTGCAGTTCAAGGGCAAAAATTGGCAGCCGAATACGTTCGACTATTAGCTGACTTCAACCTGCGAAAATTCTGATAATTTTAAAATTACGCTAAGAAATCGTTAATATATTACATCTGTTAAAAATTAATGCTTTCGTTTATTGTTAAATAAAAAATGGTTGTTTCTTTAAAGCCTCTTAGTAATTAAAATTCTTTAATTTTAGAGCCTTCATAAGCTAAATTCAACTTCTATAAGAGACGTTTTTGTTTCAACTATTACTATAGCCAACCACATTTACTTAAATAACTACCAAAACTAGCAAACGAGGCCTACACTTTAATATGGAAAATTATATATTACTTTCGCTAAAAATAAGCCAAAACATTACCCAAAATTTAGTAACTTTATTATAACATTTTAATACTGAATAATAAAATGATTACGATAATATTAACAATTCTAAATATTTGTCTGCACAATTACGTACATTCTCAGAAATAACACGCTCACTTTTGACGGCTCAGCAATCTTGGAGGTGTATTTCGTTAATTTTGAGAATCATTTCGTCACAATGTGATTTGTGACATAACGCGAACTCTCAAAGACATGACAAAACTGTTAATTCAACTCGGAACCTCATCGCCTTGCATTATCAATAATTGTTAACTAGAATGACGAAATTAGATCAGTATGAAGACTAGACGATCGAAGCTACAATGACAAAATGTTTATCTTCTTTTGACAAAATTCATTTCCTCGGAGAATTGACTATTGTTATTTCGTCACTTTGACGAAATGTTCCCATAGAGAATGTACCAGGAAACGGTTTCTTCAAAAACGAAGAAAGTTTCGTGAAATTCGAGTTACACATTTTTTACAGTGTTTCATTAAATATTTAAAAAAATTTTGTTTACATTATTTTAATAATGAACTTTTTCTTCAAATTTTTATCTATTTTTATCATGAATTTTTAGATTCATCACTTTCCAAATTATAATTAATAAACATTTTTTAAATATTTGTCTGAAGGTTAATATTTGGTTTGAAAAATGTGACATTATAAATAAAAATCCCATCGAAATTCAATTTGAAAAACATGAACTTAATATTACCGATGAAAAAAATCAGTGAAATAAAAATGAAAAATTTTCTACCATCTGAATCATTCATAAACTTACGAAATGTCACCGAAAATGAAATTCTAAAAGGCACTTAAAATGAAAAATCTCACTTTCACTTGAGCAGTTACGATTCTTAAAAATGTTGCGATTCGCCAGTTTCCCTAAAATAGCAGGGAAACAGATTACCAAAACATCTGAGGAGAACTTAAGTTGCCGATTAGCATGCTAGACCTTGCTCGCTTCTAATGCTAGCATTGTTTTGTATATAAGTAATATTAAATTAAATCAACCCTTAAAAGTACGGCCCGTTTTATTGCGATGGAATTGTTAGAGGCATTAGTAAACACAGCTTTTGCCTACCAAAACGTTCTAAAGAACAAGGAGTGTTTATCGCTAATGATGCAACAACTGCTAAATAGCTGCCATTTTAATGTGAGTCATTACAATTTCAAATTAAAAACGCAGACGAGACAAGATGAATTTCGTTCTTTGAGCGAAGTTCTGTATGGTAGAAGACTGAGATTTCTTGAATTTTACCGCTGGAAAATAAGTGAAAGTCATTAAAGAAAAGCGTAGTTTTAATGGTAGCAGTTTACTGGTATACTGAAACTAAAGTATAATGTAACAAAACTATTGAAATACTGCTTAGAATGAGGCTTATGCTTCTAATGGTATAGATGTTATTGTATAATAATTTCAAATTATTCATTAGTTATCAGAAGTGCATAAAAATACATTTTAAAACATTTAATAAAACTAGACTTTGTAACTATTCGATAATTCTACAACGTTTCCAAATTAATTTGGATCTGTTTGTAATTTGTGATTCTAATGTTGATTACAATATTGATTAGAGTTATTAGAGTTGATTCTAAGCTTGATTTAAATAATTTAATTTCAATCTTGATTCGAATCACTGAGAATGGTTTGCAATATTGATTATAGTACGTTGATTGCAATCTTTGTTTTAATCTTGATTAGAAATTATTAGTTAATTTCAATATTCAGTTGATTCTATAAACCTTATTAAAATCGCTGTTTTTATTGGTATTGGTTTGAAATCACTATCAAGTCTAATAATTTTCATTTTAAATTATTTTGATTTAAAATCAATAGTAGGCAAAATAATATTAATAAATTTCGTAGAACTTTAGAATAGCTTGTTTTTTTCCTAAAAGCATTCGGGATAAATGTCTGTATTTTATTGAACTATCATGAAGTCAAGAAACCCATATTTTTTTTTCATTTGTTTAATTTTATTTCATTTTACACATTTATTTTTTTTCTTACTGAATTATTTATTTATTCTTAACAAAATTTTGATTTTTCCAATCAAATAATATGTTTAGATTCATAAGCTAATAAAAAAAGTTTTAATATAAGTTAAGTTGAGAAAAAAATCAAATAAAATTGCCATATTGTAATGACATTTTGGGAGAAAAAAAAAACAGAATTCTAGTCAATAAAACTAAAATATAAAATATTTAAACCTAAACCATTCATTTGGTAATTTTACCATCCATATGGTTTAATAAGAAATTCTGGTTTTCAAAACTATAACTCTTATTACCACTCATTAATACAAAACTGAAAAGTTAATTTAACCAAATAAACGGTTTTTGTGCCAGGCTCTCATGTATCATGATAAAATTACCAAATTTTGTCACGTATTATGAAACCATATTTTATTGTTAATTTTACCAAAATCACTAACAAAGCGCTTCGTCAAAAAATATCGATTTTTTTAATCTTCCCATAGAGCCAAAAACGCAGTAAGTTTTGCCCCTATCTAGTAATTTTGGTCATACTTTTTTCTCTAAGTGTAGTTTGTAATTTTGATTCATAAATACCACAAATGAATGGTATTTAATTATTTTGAATTAAATAACATTAAACAAATGATCTAACTGTTTTAAAAAATCAGAATTGCGAAAGTGAACTAATTTGTTCGATTCGATCCATTTTGATGATTGGGTTCACCTAACTAACCAATAAAAACAGCCAAACTGACTCTATAAATAAAATAAACAAACAATCCTCACGTTAAAATAAACGAAGACAGTGATTATTGACATAAAATAATTCTATAAATTTTAAGAATAAATATTTCTAACACTAAAAACAAACTGAGAGTGCAAATTCACTTATTGTAAGCGATATTTGTCAAGCAAATGAAATTAACTTGTCACCGTCTAGTCTAAAAACAAATAATCAAACATCAAAATCAATCGAATTTATTCCATGGGATCAAGGTAAAGATTTCTCCAAGTTATTTCCCAGTACATCTTCACTTGTTCGAAATTCCAATTTTATTCTAGAAAAATCCCATTCCACATCACCATCATCTCTTTTTACCTACTCACTCAATCAACAAATGTATGCACGTACCACACCCGCCCGAAACTACTTTTGGAACGTACTGAATGCAATCGGGGGTTAATCGAATCCAAAAAAGGTAGGCGTTTTCGTTCGGGGACTTCTATTTCAACCTTCCAGCAATCCCAACTAAGAACCGAGTTCTTTTTCTTGAATCCCCCTCACAATTCCAACAGGCAGGTTCGTACCATCCTTTAGTGATCGATTCGAATGTTCGATCCCTCCTTATTAGGGATTCTCGGAATTTTCGATTTCTGGAAGGTTTATAATGTAGGTTCTCGTGAGAATTATTTTGTGATTCTTAAAAGAGACTTCGCTATTGAGACGATTGATGTTACCAGCTTTTGTAGAGTTTCTTTTGTATTTTTTTAATTCTTTGCTATTAAACTAACAAATAAACACAATTTAAATATGCAGAATTTATGATAATTTATTTTTGAGAACTCAATTGTTAAACAAAAAATTAAACAAGACTTTTAATAGATTTTGTGATCGTATTTTAACGAACTAAAATGCAAACGTAATTTATCGAGGGGCGAACCTTAAATAGGATAATTAACTTGAGCAGACGATATTTTACACTATACGACAATTATGTAATTGGATATAGACGATAATTTATACAACTGTACCATAAATAACGGAGAAAAAAAATAATATAAAAAACTTCATTCGCACAAAAAAAAATTTTTTTTTAAAAAGAAAAAAAAAAAAACTTAATTTTTGGTTGGAAATAAAAGGAATTTAAAAAAAATAATGTATGTGTCAAAAAAAATTATATTGAGCCAGCCAATGATTGGCTCAAGTTTTTTTGTTTAATGTTTACGGCTTCTTGTTTCTCATAAACAAAAATTCTCTCTTTTTGGTGCGATTACAAAGAAGAGTATAGAAGCATTAATGAGTAATGAAAAAATATTGAAAGAAATCTTTAACTATCTAAATTTATATATGCGTTATTCGTTTGATTCGTAGCCTACGAAATTGATACACGCTTTTTTTTAAATTTTCGTTATTTGTACTAAACAAATTAGCGTAGCCAAAGGAAAATATTAGACACTTCGCACTCTCACGTAGCATTCCCCGTACGCTTTCGTACGTAGGATCTGGGTAGCATAGTTATCAAAACAACCTCACTGCTCTACAGAGATTGCGTACGATATTGCTCTACGTACTGGAGCGTGCGAAATGGTTCATAAGAGTGCGATATTGCTCCAATCTTAAGTTTCCTTAAAATATGGATAAGTGATGGATACAGAAATTGCGCAGTCTCTATGTACTGGAGCGTGCGAAATGGTTCATAAGAGTGCGATATCGCTCTAATCTTAAGTTTCCTTTAAATATGGACAAGTGATGGATACAGAAATTGCGAAGTCTCTATGTACTGGAGCGTGCGAAATGGTTCATAAGAGTGCGATATCGCTCTAATCTTAAGTTTCCATTAAAATATGGATAAGTGATGGATACAGAAATTGCGTAGTATCTATGTACTGGAGAGTGCGAAATGGTTCATAAGAGTGCGATATCGCTCTAATCTTAAGTTTCCTTTAAATATGGACAAGTGATGGATACAGAAATTGCGCAGTCTCTATGTACTGGAGCGTGCGAAATGGTTCATAAGAGTGCGATATCGCTCTAATCTTAAGTTTCCATTAAAATATGGATAAGTGATGGATACAGAAATTGCGCAGTATCTATGTACTGGAGATTGCGAAATGGTTCATAAGAGTGCGATATCGCTCTAATCTTAAGTTTCCATTAAAATATGGATAAGTGATGGATACAGAAATTGCGCAGTATCTATGTACTGGAGAGTGCGAAATGGTTCATAAGAGTGCGATATCGCTCTAATCTTAAGTTTCCATTAAAATATGGATAAGTGATGGATACAGAAATTGCGTAGTATCTATGTACTGGAGAGTGCGAAATGGTTCATAAGAGTGCGATATCGCTCTAATCTTAAGTTTCCTTTAAATATGGACAAGTGATGGATACAGAAATTGCGCAGTCTCTATGTACTGGAGCGTGCGAAATGGTTCATAAGAGTGCGATATCGCTCTAATCTTAAGTTTCCATTAAAATATGGATAAGTGATGGATACAGAAATTGCGTAGTATCTATGTACTGGAGAGTGCGAAATGGTTCATAAGAGTGCGATATCGCTCTAATCTTAAGTTTCCTTTAAATATGGACAAGTGATGGATACAGAAATTGCGCAGTCTCTATGTACTGGAGCGTGCGAAATGGTTCATAAGAGTGCGATATCGCTCTAATCTTAAGTTTACATTAAAATATAGATAAGTGATGAAGTTTTATGTGTTCAATCTTCGTATATGCTAAAGGGCTGTGGTAACATCCTGACTTTGTCAAACTGGCAAAGGTGGTGCTAACGATTCCAATTCAAAATAACACTTAAAAAAGTCTGGATATAAAAAAAAATTGAAGCATTCCTGTCATTTGATTATAATTTATTTTTTTTCTGAACTTTAAAAGACGTATTTTATAAACTGTCTTTAGAAATAAATATCTGCAGATTATAATTATTTAAATCATCGTAGAATTGAATATAATTAAGCTGCTAAATAAATAAGTACCGATTGACGTAAACTTGTAATGAAATACTTCGAACTCGAAATGATATTTCACTTATTGTATAAATTACGGTTGAAAAAAAACAACAACAACTCATTAAATATGATTACATATTACAAAAATAAGATTATTCTTACGAAACAAAAGTGTTCGATAACTAACACAAAACAATGACAACAGAGCTATTAAATGAAATATTGCGTAATCTTTATCGCCAACACCAGCGCCAGATGGCTGATATCTCTACTATAGAAAACGAAACTGATTAAGCAATGACTTTCAAAGTGAACAAAAAAAAAGTTGCCAACAACAAAACGAAACTAAAAAGAGAAAGGAATCAATTTTAGATATCTGGACTACAGATCTTCGGTCAATCAGGTTCCTTTTGTTGGCGCAATCAGGCCAGCTCGGCTCTGTTTTGCATACGATTTCCTGTCCAACCCCAAAAGGGAGAGACGAACTTGGCGAATGTTTCGCTACAAAAGTGCCCTACCCCCGCACGAGCGAGAGTCACATAATATATTTCTTTTAGAACAGGCGATGCAAAAAGATTTTTTTTTCTTCTCCTCTGTATCTTTTTGTGCGTTGTTGCCAGTCTTTGTTGTAAGAAAATAATAGACGTGTGGCTGAGGACACAGAGGCTGTGACCTGAATTGTTGTATTTTATTCTGTTTTTTACATAAACTGCGGGTGGTTATTTTTATGCAAATTCACACTTAGAACCTGAAGTGGTTACAGTTTATTATTTGATTATAGGTTGGATATTCGAAAAGAATATGGATGGAAAATCTCCGGGATAAAAACTGTACTGCTACTGTATAAAGAAAGTTTTTTTTTCCTTCCAGTAATTATGAATACTAAATGTATTTCGGGCAAAGTTAAAACGAAACCAGCCACCTGCCTACAAAAATACATCCAATACATGACCTAAAATTTAAAAAAAAATATATCTATATATAATTTAGTGTAACATAAATGTTTTCTATATGGGGTATTGTTTTTTCTTTCTTTCTTTCTTTCTTTTTTTTTTTTTTTTTTTTTTTTTTTTTTTTTTTTTTTTTTTTTTTNTTTTTTTTTTTTTTTGGAGCCGCGATGGCTTAGGGGATATAATCCCAGTCCCGGGTTCGAATCCCAGTCGATACGAATTCTGCATCCAGCTTGCACCGACTACAGTGTTGACGTGAATTATCCTCAGTAGTAGACGGATCATGGTTTAGAGTCATCTTGCCGTCAGGCTAACCGTGGGAGGTCCTCCTGGTCTTCCTCTCCATGTAACGCAAATGCGGATTAGCTCCATGAAAAAGTCCTCCACGAAGGCAAATTTATCCCAATACTCGATCCAGGAGTTCCCTTGTCTTCTGGATTGGGTTCAAAATTACAAGGGTACGGAGTTGAACATTAGTAGTCTTAAACCCATAAGATTGGGTCGGCTGTTCAACGACGATTATAAAATTATAAAATAAAATACATGTGGTATTTTAATTTAAACTATTTCTTTTTAAAATTTTAAAAAAGAAAACATAAAACCAATCTAATACTCTACGAGTTTTAATTTAAAAAAAAAAATACTAAATAAACTTAAAGATGCATTTACAGTTCTATCATAACCTAATGAAATGATATTCGATGGAGGAAAAAAAAAACGATAAATAAAGCAAACATTAGAAACTTGATAACAGAGAACTGTACTAAATCTTATTAGCATATTAGTTTGTAATTATGAATAAGACAATTAAAAGTGTAATGAAAGAAATAGTATTGTTTAAAAATGTTCAAATTTAATTCAAAAGTTAACGATAATTGAGGAATCTAAACTGTGATATGACAAAATCTATAATTTAGTTTATTCAACTATAAATAACCAACTCGGAAAAATTTTTTAAGTTTATTCTTTTTGTTTTAAGTTGATTCTGTTTTATACACAAATGTGCTTATATCTTTCAAACACTTGCAAATACTCTTCTATTAATTACATATAGATGTAGAAAAAAAAACTTCAAAACCCCCATATACTTACGAAAACAATTTTATTGCTTTCAAACAAATGAGCTAGTAACCTTCAAATCACGAGACAGTTACGGAGATAATTTTATTAATTTCGTAAAATTAGATAATAACCTTCAATTCACCAGATGCTTACAAACACTGTTCTATTACTTCCATACAAATGTACATCTAACCTTCAAATCATCAGACATTCACGTTCTCATTTCTATTACTTCCGTACAAATGAGCACCTAACCTTCAAATCATCAGACATTTCCGTTCTCATTTCTATTACTTCCGTACAAATGAGCACCTAACCCTTCAAATCATCAGACATTTCCGTTCTCACTTCTATTACTTCCATACATATGAGCACCTAACCTTCAAATTATTAGACATTTACGTTCTCATTTCTATTACTTCCATACGATTGAGCACCTAACCATCAAATCATCAGACATTTACGTTCTCATTTCTATTACTTCCATACAAATGAGCTCATAACCTTCAAACCACCAGGCACTTACAATTCTATTACCTTCATACAAATATGCTAACAATTTTCACACCCTAAACACTTGCTCATACTATTACTGTAACTTTCGCACTAATGAGCTTATAACTTTCGTATCATTAGACACCTTCAAACGCTATTATCAACGTTGCATTAAATTTACGGGCGGTTTTTTTCCAACCAAACCTAAGTTCGAAATCGTTCTTTTAATTACTCTCTATTATTGACTCTCGCAATCACAAAACATGACAAACGAATAGTGTTTCGAAATCAGTGATTGTGGCCGACACAATACAATGAATCACGTCATTTCAAATCTTTATTATCATTTAAGTTCTTTTATGATTTTATGTAACGCAATAAAATCATCCTTCCCCGTCCCAGGAACAATCGCAGCTTGACACACGGAAACCAATATCGGAAATCTTTCTGATAAACAGTTCCTGTCCTATACCATACCTCACGATACATAGTGCGGCACCACATGTTACGTATACCACCACCCCCATACCCCCACTACATCTGCCGCCAAGATATAAAGAAAATAAATAAAAAGGGCAGAGTTAAAAAAAATATATATACACATCGAAACAATCCAGCGGGTCCCATACAGTCATTTCTTTATTATTCGCCCTATAAATCGGCCATAAATACGCTTTCCTTTGGCCATTTCGTTCGGCCTCCATATACACTCTAAAAAAATTCGAAAAAGCAAAGAAATAGAGAATAGATATACCGTGTAAGACTTAAATAAGCGGGGAAATAGCCCCTGCGCCTTTGTTGGGGCGGTTGCCCATTTAGATTTATCGCCCCTGCACTTGTCGCCGCGCACGCTTCGAACAAAAGAGCCTGAAAATGGCGTCATGGGAGTTAAAGGGGAAAAAAACTATTGTTTCAAAGATTTTTAGGGGAAAAAGTCAAAGAATAGGGAAAAAGAGTGAAATCCTTCAGTCAACAAAAACACTTTTTTCTGAAAGAAAAAAAAAAGTGAAAAGCTTTTGTTCGCTGGAATGATTTTCCAAAAAAAAAATAATTTAAAAAAAAAACTTTATAGTTTATTTCTTGATGATTTATGTCATTGAATACATTTTAAAACATTTGATTGTAGGAAAGTATGTTATATCGGAATTTACGGTAATTTTTTTTTAAAAGCAATTAAAAATAAATATTTGTAAATATTTAGATGTAGTATTTAAAATTTCCGTCTCAGATTTGTCCTAAAAACATTTTTTTTTAAATACCTAATATGCTTACCATTTATATTCTTTAATATTATGCTTACAAATTACGATTCCTTGAAAATAACTATGAAAATAAATAAATAAAACCGTTAACTTATTTATGAATAGCTATTACCTTTACATATCTGCTAACTTGAAAGGTTGACAAGAAAAATTTTACAAATCGATAATAAAAAAAATAATTTAAGAAGAAATAATTTTCTGAAAAATAAGTTATTTTCAGTGGCGTGCAAAGCTAAGGGGCGTGCAGGCATCCAGCAAAATGTGGGCATCAAACTAACGACACATAAGCTGCAAATCCATTAAATTATATAATTTGACAATGGAATTTAATTTTTTAAATTACAAACAGTTGGCTTTAGAAAAATATCTCATGAAAAAAATTTAAAGCAATTCGATAATAAAAATTTGAGGTGGTTTAATACAACGAAATATATCCAGCAAAATTTAAGTAGTATTTATGTTAGAGGGAAAAAAATTGGAATATTATTTTGTTCGAAGTAATTAATCTTCCACCGTATAATAAATTCCTGCTCAAATTTACATAAAATACATTTTTAGGCATTGGAATTGTGTATTTTTCTAACTTTTTTAGCAAAATAGGGAATCGAGTATCCTAAGTAATTACATTCGCATTTATCTAGTTGAAGAGTTCGTCGTGACCACCTCATATGTATTAGAGCCACTGTCAATTTCACCATCACTTAAAAGCATAATTTCCTAATTAAATTCACTGTAAAAGCTTCCTGATCAAATTATGGTAAAAAGTATTGGCACCTTGAGGGCCGATATTTTTTATAGTAAAATCAATTCTACCGTAAAATCTTGCGGAACAAAAAAATTAGATAAACCGTAAGTTTTTCTGTAATAATTACAGTACAATCACTGAATCACTCAAATTAGATAAATATTACTGTTAAAATTACGGTTTAAAATTTTACGGTAAAAAGGTAATAGTGTACCCTACCACAGGAAATAATTATAGGTCAATTAGGGGGTACACAGTGTGACCCTAAAGTTTACTATGTATGCCTCTGTCAAATAAAGCACTTTTCGATGCTTAAAATGAAGA